>NC_081426.1:95392343-95760011 GCF_949786415.1 Peromyscus eremicus
CATAGTGAGACCCTGTCTGAAAAAAAAAAGAAGAAGAAGAAGAAAAAGAAAAAGAAGAAAGAAAAGTGCTGAAGAGTTGATTCCCATAACCCATGTCAGGTGACTTACAACCGCCTGTAACTCCAGCTTTGGAGGATCCTATGCCTCTGGCCTCCATGAGCACCTTCACTCAGGAGTACATACCCACACAGAGACATGCACATACACATAACTTAAAAATAAAAATAAAATCATTTTAAAAATGCTTTCAATATAAATATGAGTCCTGGGTCAGCAAGATAGCTCAAAAGGTAGAGGAGCTTGCACATATGCCTAATGACCTGAATTTGATCCCCAGATCCCACAGGTAGCATGAGAGAACCAACTCCTAAAAGTGCCCTCTGACCTCCACATGGCTGCTATAGGCTTGCCTACACACATACACAAAATAAATAAATAAACTAATAAAACAAAAGAATCTTGAGCCAGGCATGGTGGGTTCCATCTGTAATGCTAGCATTCAAGAAAGCTCTAGTTTGCCTTCCTCTGTGATGGGGAAGATGGTCACAATTCAAGACCAGCCATTATAAATCTACATTTCAGTTCCTAGGCCTGCCAGAGCTGCATGGGGGGATGTTTTCTCAAAACAAGAAAAGATAGCAGCCCTAACACCCCTCATAACTGCTTGCAAAGCTGTTCCCAAGAGACAGGAGCTGCTGCCTGGACATGGCTGAGGTAGGGATCTGTACCTCTTTCCTCTTCAACCTGCTGGTTCCCAAATCTGCAGAGGTTTGTGCAGGGAACTGCAGAACTCAGCTTGGCAGAGCCAACAAACCAACCAATCTATTCAGAATGAGGAGCCCGCTGTCATCAAGAGGGTTTTAGTCATGAGGCCGTAAGGATTCCAGCAAGGTTCAGTAGACTGCATATCCTTGCCTGCAGTTCCCACTCCCCAGAGTCTAGCAAGCACTAGCCATTGATGAGCTGAGACAGCAGTGGCTGCTCTAGTTCTTCTGCTGCTGAGATAAAACCCTGACTAACAGCAACTCAGGGAGGAAAAGGTTTATCTGACTTTCAGGTTACAGTCCGTCACTGAAGGAAGCCGAGGCAGGAGCTCTACGCAGGAGCTCTATGCAGGAATTTGAAGCAGAAACCATGAAGGCACGCTTCTCACTGACCTGCTCTCCATGGCTTCCTCAGCCTGCTCTCTTACACAACCCAGGCCTACCTGCCTAGGGATGGCACCTCTCTCAGTGGGCTGGTCCCTTCCACATCAATGCCAACCAAGAAAGTGCCCCACAGACAGACATGCCCACAGGCCAATCTGATAGAGGCAGTTATTTACCTGAGGTTCTTCCCAGGTGTGGAGGTTTGAATAAGAATGGCCCCCATAGTCTCATATATTTGAATGCTTAGTCATCAGGGCATGGCACTATTTTAGAAGGATTAGGGGGTGTGGCCTTGTTGGAGTAGGCATGGCCCTGTTGGAGGAAGTGTGTTACTTTGAGGTTTCTTTGAAACCTTTGAGGTGGACTTTGAGGCTTTCTCTCTTTATCTCTCTCCTGGCCTGTGGATCAGGGTAAAGCTCTCAGCTACTGCTCCAGCACCACGTGTACCACCATGCTCCCAACATGATTCTAAAATTTGCCTTGGTCATGGTGTCTCTTCACAGCAATAGTCACTGACTGTGACACTGGGTGACTCCAGTCTGTATCAAGTTGAACTAAAACGAATCAACACAAGAGAATAGCTCAGTGGTGAGGCCCAGGCCTATAACATGCTTAAGACCCTGGGCTAGATCATTAGCACTATGAAAATGACACTATAATATACATTACAATAGGAAATTTATGGAAGGCCGGGAACTTGTTAGAACATTTCCAGTAACGAATGGCAGGCAAACAAGAGGTAGATATAAGAAAGAACCTGAGAATGCTCAAGAGGGCAGGAGGCAAGAACAGGCATTCTGGGCCTTAACTTTCTTCATCTTTAATATGAATAAATTAAATAAAAAATCTTTTCTTCTATATCCCCTGTCCAGTCGTCATCATATGACATGACTGGCAGCTGACGGAGTCCCTCACAGAAGACGAACTCCCATGCATTCTTGCGGAAGTTTCAAACGCCTCACTGTACAGAGGCTAGCAGGACAACCAACTGTCCAAGGAAAACATGCAACCTCACAAGACAGTGGCAGAGAGAACATGGATGCTATGCTCACTACTTGTTATCTGGAACCTGTGTGAACAAAAATGCAGCATGCTCCCAGCAACACAAGCATTTAAATCCAACTTCTGTTTATTTTTTATTAAATACAGATAGATATAGATTTCAAATTTGCTTTTTTAAAATTAAAACCTGCCGTTTTATGCTAGCCTTCAAAGTCTAAGAACTCTATCATTCCTCCCTCCTCATTCTAAAAACCACGCATGATTAACACCAGCCTCAATACCCTGTGTCATGTGTCCCTTGTTACCTACTTCAAGCCAACTCAGTGTTAGAGATGGATCATACCCACTCAAGTCTCTTACAGACAGGCAAACCAAGAATTCAGAAGGCTCCATGACTGGCCCTCTACTCCTCTCAGACTGCTTCCTAACAGCTATGACTGTTCGAAAGTGTGTGTCTTAGCCCCTTCCTATGAGAATCCTGCACTTGGGTTTCTTCTCTGACCCCATACGGCATCTCAGTGACTAACTACAGAGCACCTACTGTATGTTCCACAATTTCTCATTCAATTCTCTCAACCACCCACAGAGATGGATGCTTCCTTTAAGTTGCTAAGCAACCCCAAGGTCACCAGCTAAGAAACCCTGGACCAGGATTTGAGCCCAAATCTAATTCCACAGCCCATGCTCTTAGCCACTATAAACAGGAGCTCTGCCAGAAACAGCTAACAACTAAGAAAAAAAATAGAAAAAGAAAAGAAAAGGCCATGCAGTTTCCTATATCACTATGGACATTGGTCAGGGACAGGGGACAGTTCCCAGCTGATGAGGGCTGACACCGTGACAGGTTACTTTGTTTTGAAATCAGCATGGCAAAGTAGCTACGTGTTGCCTCATTCATGAGCTCAACAAACATTTAGAAGTAACTATGGCGTGTTGGACGCTGGCTCCAGGAGCTAAACACCAGTTAGTGATGTAAACTCCTCTTGTTGTCAAGGAGTCTACCTTCCAGTGGGGAACAGGAAACAATGTCTATAAAAGGAAACCAGAGCAGGTTAGAGATGTGCTGAGTTCTAGACAGGTCAGGGAAGACCTCCCAGGTGAGGTGACATTTAAGTAGAGGACAGAAAAACACTGTGACAAGGAAAAGCATGCCAGGTGGCGGGAGTAGCAGGTGCAAAGGCCCTGAAGTGAGACCACCCATGTGTTCTTGAACCAGACCACAGTACAGTGTAGCAGGACATGTGGTCCCCTCCACCCCTGGTGACCAGGGTTCAGCTTCCTTAAACCCCCAATCCTGACCTGTAAGTATGGGTGATGATTATTTATTTATTTTATTTATTTACTTATTTCCTCATAACCTCCCTCCCAGGGCTGTTATGAGGAAATAAGTAAATAAATAAAATTTAAGTACGTAATACCTAGAAAGGGTTAGGGTTAGGAAATGGTGCCCAGGACCCTTTCAACTACTCACTAGTAGCACTATCGTGTTATTTCCTATTATATATGATATGAAATACATTGATGTATATGATATCATATATCAGTTTATTTCTAATCTGATCATCTTTATTCCCAGGGTTAAATCACACTGCTGGCCTTATGGTGGCCAGTGACTTCCTCCAAAGCCTTGAGCTTCCTGTCATGAGGAGGAGAGCCCTGTGGGGACCAAATCGATGTTATCTCAATAGACAAAGGAGACAAATGACTCTGGCCACATTCTGACCCACATATCCTGGGCCCCCTGACCTTTCAGAATGGAAGTTCCTGGGCCTTAGGTGTAGGTTACTGTGGTGTTGCTCAGTGGTCCCTGTAGTCTCCACGCCTCACTAGCAGCACAGACAGAAGCAAGCAGTAGCCTCAGGCACTGTCCACCAATCTGAGAAGGGTCAAAATTTCACTTCAAATTAAAGACGGGGGCAGGTGAGATGGCTCAGTGGGAAAGGATGCTTACTGCCTAGCCTGACAACCTGAGTTTGATCCCAGGGCCCCCTTGGTAGAAGGAGAAAATCAACTTCTACAAAGTTGTTTTCTGACCACGCCCCACACACACACATGTGCACATGCATGCACACATAAATAAAACATAATAAAAAATAATCTTTAAAAAATTATGAAGATGGTAAGAACTGGGTATAATGGTGCACGCCTGTAATCCCAGTATGCAAGAAGGAGATGCAGGAGGGTCTTGAGTTTGAGTCCAGCCTGGACTACATGAGACCATCTCAAATAATAATAATAAAGCTGGTAATTTAATTTCCTCCTATGCCCTTCTTGCCTGAAGTGCAACATTTCTTTTCAAAGAAAATAGAACAAAAGAAGAAAAATAAAAGAACACTCAGGAGACATGAGGCCTGGCAGTCTCCAGGCTCTCGCAGCACAGGCCCTAAGCAGGGCAAATCTGGAGGGTTCAGTGAACTGCCGACAGGATGAGCTCAGAGCCAAAGGAGGATGTCAGGGCCACACGAAGCTCTGCCTTTGGCTCTGCCCACCCGAGCCCCTTCCTCTGCCGCTGTGTTTATTTTTCATCTTTGTAGCAGGATGGGTCAAAGGGCAACCACAAGCCTGTGCCTGCCGGAGCGAACTGGGAATCTCCCCAAACCACAGTGTTCCAGCCCGAGGTGTCTTCAGAGGGGCGGTGAATACTCTGCTGAGGCTCCATCTCTCAGCAGAACAGATAGCTGAGTGTATGCTGAACTGGAGCTACCCAAAATGCCAACAGCCTGCTTCCCCTAGTTAACTTATTCACTCAACAAACACCATAGTTCTGAAGGGCTTGCTCCACACCAACCACTGCTTCTGATACGGGAATACAACAGGTAACAAAATGTGCGGATCCTGCCCTAGGAGCCCTGGAGACAGAGCATAAGCAGGACACACAACTGCATATTCGGTAGAGATAAATGCTAAGAAGAGAAGATAAAAGCGGAGACGGGAGAAAGAAGCATTCATGTGAGTCTTTCGCTTGTTTCTCTGTTTTGACTAAGGACCCACAGGAAGTGAGCTTCAGCCACTTGGAGGAACAGAATGTTCCCCAAAAGGCCCATTTATTAAAGGCTTGGCTCCCCATGGAGCACCATGAGGAGTGGTAAAACTTTCAGGAGGCGGGGCCTAGCGAGAGGCCTTTAGGCACTGAGGGCAGGCCCCTGGACAGGGGGTGAGACCCCTGCCTTTTTTTCTTGCCTAGACATGAGGTGAGTCATTTTGCTCTGTCCTACTTCCCACCATGTGGACTGCCTGGCCACAGGCCCAAACAACAGGGCCAGTTCTGAACGAGGCCCTCCAAACTGTGAGCCCAGAACCTTTCCTCTCTCAGTTGATGGTCTCGGGTATTTGTTAGAGTGATGAAGAAATGACTGAAAGACTCAATTTGATCCAGGAAAGCCCATAGGAAGAAAAGTCAAAGGAATAAAAGGTCCTGGTAAGCTATCGAGAGAAGCCACCTCCAAGAGGAACCGCTGAACTGCTGCAGAAGGGCCTGGAAGGGAGAGGCGGGCATGCTGGATGTGAGCACGCACGGATGATGGCCAAACACAGTGAGGTGTAAGCGAAGCAGGGTGAGGAGGCAGAGAAGTGGCTACAAGTTACTAACCAGACAGTCCAGGCTCAGGAGAACAGAATCCCAGGGACAGTACAATGCAGGAGACACGAAAATCGCTAGATGATGGTGGGAATAGCCCAGGAAAGCCCTGGGAATGGAGGAGAGAATGCTATCTGCAGATCTGCTGAGTTAAGATCACATCGACGGAAAGGGGAAATAGAAGCATGACAGAGATGCCTAGCTTGGTTTCTGGTGCCACTACTGACATGAAAAGTAAAGAAGAGAAAACCGTGGGTCACAGAATAGTATGGTGCACTAGAAGGTGGACTTCATTTAATAGGAAGACCTGTTTGAACCACATGAGACTACCTACCTACAGGCTGCAGTGAATATGAGTCTAACATAGAGAACTAGAAGTTTCTAGACAGACACGGCCATTGAACATGGGAATAAGAACAACTAAATTAAACTGAGAAGAAGAAGGAAGGGACAAGGAAGGAGCTAACAGTTCGGATATCCCACCCAAATTTACACTGAAATTTAATCCCCATTATGAAGGATCAAGAGAACAGAACTCGATCCAGCTATGGTGATGGGAGGTTGGGCCACAGTGAGAAGGCAATAAAGTGAGGTTGTAAAGCTAGGGCACGGATCCTGGCTGCAGCTTTACATGGAGAGACACCTGAGCTGGACACTGTTTCCCCTTGTGCTATCTGGGGCCGCTGCAGAGCCCTCAGAAGCGCGTACCGAGCAAATCTTCATCCTTTATAAATCCCTCAGTCTTAGCAATTCTGTTGTAGCAACAGAAAATGGGTTAACACCGATGCCAACACATGGGGACTCAATACTGAAAGGGAAGCCTACAGAGAGGTCGGTCAGGGACTCAGAGAAGACAGGAGAGCTAGTTCTGAGAAAACCACAGGAACGGAACATGGAGAGAAGAGCAGAGTCAAGCAGCAGGTTGGGAAGGTGATATGATGAGGAACATCTGGGTGTGACCTACTGCAATAGAAAGGAGGTGTCTTAGCCACTCGGGTCTCTTGAATCCACGAATCCTTGCAGCCAGCAGCAGGCACTTCAAAAAGGCTAGCAGCTGGGCTTGGGTTGTAGCTCAGTTGGTAGAGTGCTTGCCTAACACAAACAAAGCCCTGGGTTCAAGCCCCAGCACTGCATAAACCAAGCACGGTGGCACACATCTGTAACCCCAACACCTAGTCATCCTCTGCTACACTGTTGGGCCAGCCTGAGAAACGTGAGACCCCGTGTTCAGAAAGAAAGCAAGCTAGGTGCTTCTGCCCAGTGTGAAAGACGATGTGCTCATGTACATCATCCAGCTACTTACACATCTTTCCTCCATCATCTTCTCACTCTTAGGTCCTACATTTCCTCCCCCAGCTTCTAGAATACCGCTGAGCCTAGACACAGGAAAGCATAGGGAAAGCGTAAGGAAGCACTGGGGTACCTTGTACCCTACTCTGGCACTGTGAAGACAGGTAAAAACTTCACCGAACACACCAGCTGGGTCCCAGAGCCCCTGGCCCCTTAGTACCACCGAAAGCTGCCTAGCTGCTTGCTCTTCTGTTCTCTGAGAAAAACAGGAACCAAAAATCGATCCTAAAATTGTTTCTAATTTCTGATGCAGAGCACTTGAGGGGCATCTAAAAGCCAACAGAAAACCCAGTGGATTCCTTAAGGCAGGTGGTGATGCTCCTTTGTCCTTTCCCACTGCAAAATGGCAGCCCCACTACCAGATAACCATTTCTGCGTGTGTGCATGTACGTGCTTGTGCGTGCGTGCGTGTGTTACATAATTGCAGCCAGACTGGCTTTTGGAGAACAGTATCATCTTTGGGATCCTAAGAGTTGCCCGCTGCAGCCTCAACCTTAGCAAGCCTTGCAGCTCCTGACTGCACACCTCCTGAGACTTACTATCAGTCACATCCTGTGACACAAGAGCAAAGCTTTCTCCAGTTCTCCCATAGGAGAGACACCGCTCCCTTTCCCAGCCTCCCAGGCCAGTTAAACTCCAAAGAACCCTGCTTTGAGTTCAGCTAGCCCCCACTCGAACCCTATTCAGCATGGTTATCTACCTGAGACACTTTCTGGAGGCGTTTTCAAGAACTTAGCAGAACTCCTTCTAAAGGAAATCTCTTTCTTTAAGCCCACACACTGCATAAAACTAAAACTGTGAACAGACACCCTAACAAAGGAAACACAGATGCCACAAACTGAAATACAGCACATAGGTCCATCCTTCCTGGGCTGCTGTGGAAAATACCATGAATCCAATGTCCCGGCTGCAACTGTGGTTAATAAAGAGTAGGAAGGATTAGAAACCAAGACAGGGCCACCACCATCTCTTCCCAAAACGGGCAGTTACTCATACAGTATTCATAGTTCATATGGCATGTTAAGAGTATAGGACATATAATCCTCTCTCTAAAGTCATAAAACTAAAACAAAGAAAGGAAGAAAGAAAAATGAAGAGGAACATCTGGCCAGAAAGGCCTTGGCAGAACCAGGTAGACCCAAGACAGTCAAGAAGCCCATTCAGAAGATGAGAAACTTCCCCCACACAGGGAAGACCTGATACTGCACTGATGCTCATCACACATGATGACTCAGTGGTGCTTTCCCTCCTAGTCAAACTGAATTTGTCAGCCCACTGTACAAAGTCATGCAGGAGACAGAGGCACATGCCCTTTCTGGATACTAAGAAGGCTTTGTGTTTGAGTGTGTTTTGTTTTAAAAGAATAAAAGCCACAAAAGAGATAACTCCCAATAACAGAGTAAGGATTGCACAATGATATTTATTTAGGCTTTGTGTCAAAGTGTCTAACCTCAAATAACCTTCCCAATGTGAAAGAAGGGAAAAAAAAAAGTCATATTCTGCTCTGGCAATTATTGCACAGTTAGATAATTATGAAGTGAAATTTGCAAACAGCCACCAGCATGGTGTCGTATCCAAGGGCCAACATCATACTGTCAAAACACATAAATTGCTAAAGATGCTAACAGGATGACTCAGTCCAGAGGGACTCTTTACACCAAATGGAGTTCACTATTCATCAAGTCTCCATGAAAAAAGCTAAAGCAGGAAAAAGGAAATCCAACCTTCTGCCAGACCCTCCACACCGGCCATTTGGTGGAACATGCATTTCAGCTCCCAGGACAATCTGATCGACAAGAACGGTCCAAGGACTCCCTTCACAAACGGTCCTTCTGTAATTTTATACAAAAGCCTGACCTTCGACATATACCAGAGAAATGAATTATGTTTGGAGGGACAGAAAAACAGGTGTCGCTCTCAGTGTAAACAGTACCCAGCTCTGCAGGCCCTCCTCACTCAGAGTCCCTCTGACTCCCAAGAGGCAGGGTAAATAGACATTCCTTTATTATCTTTTCTTAAAGTCTTAAAAAGAAATCCAGTATTTCTGATTTAATCTTAGTGATTATTCTGGCGACATTTTGACATAAAATTCGAAATAAAAATGAAACTTGCCCGTCTTTACACATTACTCTAGAATCCTTTTCCCATATTTGGGAGAAGTTTTTGACTTTTGTTTTTGTTTGGGGGAAAATTTGTTTGTTTGTTTCTTTGTTTGTTTGGGTTTTTGTTTTTTGAGACAGGGTCTAGGTAACTAGCTGGCCTCAAACTCATTGTGGAGCTTAAGTTGATCTTGAACTGATTCTCCTGCCTCTACCTCACAAGGGCTGGGGTTATAGGCGTACACCACCAAGCCTGGCTAACACAAAGGAACTGTGTCAACACAAAGGAATTGCTGATACAAACAGCAGACCACACACACACACACACACACACACACACACCATATGATAATTCTCATCAGCAGATGCAGTAGGACAGCCTAAAGACCTGGTTCTGGGGCTCTATTCCAGGCTCTTCTTAAATACAGTCTCCACACTTCATAACTAGTTGTTAGCCTATTTAAGCCTCCATCTTTAGCCTGAAGAAATGAAGGAAAAAAACGTAGAACAAGGTCCAAACAAGAGTAGCCTCAGGCAGGATTTATATGAATACTGCATCAAAACCAAAAAATTACACTCTTGGTTGAAAGAGCTGGAGATCCAAATAACTGGTCCCTAAGGTGGAGAGGGAGTGTGCTTGGGAATCCATGCTGAGTCTTCAGCAAGAACTTTATAAACAGAGTAAACAAGTCACTTAAGGAAACATGCCATTCCAAATGCTATAAAGACGAGAAGTCTTGAGATAGACAGAGCCCAGAAAATGGACCAGGATCCTTTTTGCAGTTTTTCCAAGTGGTTGGTTTATGTCAGCCTGACTAGAAACTGAACAAATTAACAAGAGTTTGTTTTTACAAAATGCTACAAAGAAGCACTGCTATCATTTCACATGTAGGTCTGAAGACAGGGAAACCAGAGAACTCGCTGCCATGGGCTGCACTCGCTTCCACTGACAGGGACTCTCCCGGGAAGCTGTTACTCACTGATGTTCCTTGACTTTGTGGGTAGGACGCAGCTCAGAGTGCTTGCCTCAAATGCATAAGGCCCCAGACCCCAGCACCTCAACATAATAACACCAATGGTAACAGTAACTGTGTTTCACATAACCTAGACTCATATTCCTAACTGTCCACACTCCTAATGAAAGTGAAAAATCACTTTTGAGTTAAAGATCTCTAAAAACACGAACCTAACCAGTTATGTAAACTTCAAAACAAATAGTTAAGGTGTTTTAATGTGAAAAAAAAAATCAATGTTTGAAGTATAAGGAAATAAGAAACTGACTGAAATAGCTACTAAAATCCTTATTAAAAAACAGTGCCTGGGAGGAAAGGCTGTCCTCTATTAACCCATAATGTAACCATCATAGTTTTCCACCCAGTAGCAATGAGAATATAGAAAATACACACTTCAAAATGAGCTGTAAAGGGGCTGGAGCAGGGGCCTCATAGCACAAGCTGCTTCAGAGGACACCGTTCCGTCCCCACCACACGACAGCTCACAAATGTCTGTAGTTCCAGGGCATACAACAACCTCTTCTGGCAACTGAGGGAGGGCAGCCAGGAATGCACAGGATTCACATACATACATGGGGGCACGCACACGCGCACGCGCACACACACACACACACACACACACGCACACACACACACACAAAGAAATTTCATGACTTATCAAGAGCAAGGCTAATTCAGAACAACAAAAACATGGAGTGGGAGGCTGGGGTGGCGGGGTGTGCTATAGGAACATTACCACTTACCTGTCACGCTCTAAATCCTACTGTTCTGTCCTTGGGTGTAAAATATAAAACCAGAACCTTTCCTAGATTCATGACTCCTGGAATTTGAAGACCACTTGAGAACTAAAAGAAGCCGGAAGTGATCCCACAAGGACTTCCCTTCGCTTCTAGGCAGGCAGATCTTTATAAGTTTGTATGCAAAAGGAAAAGATTAATTCCTTTGAGTCTTAAAAAGAAGATGACAGTTCCCTTCCAACAAACTAGTTTTGCCAATTAACTGCTCTCTGTGAGAAGGCCTTGGCTTCCTCAAACCACTGTGACCTCATGCTATCAGAAGATGCTATCCTAATTTACTGAACTCCAAAGCCCGGAAATGGGCTGATTAGAGAGCAGGGGGCTGAAAAATGTTTGCAAAGTAGATCAAAGAATGGAAGCCTAAAGGAGATCCTGAATAAATGCTAGTCTGTAACGTTAAATACAGACTGAGACTTAGAAGTGATTTAAAATAGGATCCCTTTGACCCTAACAGTTAATATAAAGTTAAACCTCTAATACAAGGCACACAAGAAACAAAACCTGCCAATAGAACTACAAAGACAGAACACCTATAATATAAAAAAATTCAGTTTGACTGATTTACAAGCATGTTGATTCTTAAATGTTTTGTAAGTGTATGTACAGACATAATTGCCTAAACACACTCGTATTTAGATAGGATAAGACTTTGAACTACTGACACACAGGTTGAACATCCTGATCCAAAAATCCAACATCCAAAATGTTCCAAAATCCAAAACTTTCCCAGCACAAATATGACACCCAAATTATGCTCACACTTGGGTCACCTCTCCCAAGAGATCATTATGTATGTGCGGACATTCCAAAGTCTGACATCCAGAGCCCTTTTACCCCCAAGCACTGTTGCTGAGGGAACTCAACCTGCATTGAAACATACATGCCTAGAGAATGCACAGCTGTGTAAAGGAACATGGGATAATGAGCTCTTACTATCTCGAAGCTGGAAGGTGCTAATGAAAGATGAGGATGATGCACTGAATTCATCAGCCTCCCAAGAATGAGCTCATGTTTTATACATGAGGCAAATGGGGGTCATTACAAAAGGATTCACAAATGGATCTTTTTGGATTGCCAGTTCTCCTAAATAACCTGAAATATTATTCAAACAACATGAAATTTTACAGACAAACATCTCAAGGAAAGCAAACTGGAAGAAAAAAGAGACCCTACGAGTCACCATAAGTTCTGGATTTACATTAACATTCAGGCCCTGACCTCAGGGCCATCCTGCTTTTAACCAGTTGAAATTAAACTCATTCCTCCGCAGAAAACTCAGAAAGCAACTTAGTTATTTTGCTAGATAAGGCTACAACATTTTCCCTTTCTGAAATAAATGCTACAAAAGCACCAACAGGTTCAGGTGCCAGCAGGACATCAATAAGAATGGCGTGCTCCCCCTACTGGCGAATGTTGAAAATAACAATGAATTTCCCAGGGGAATTGACCTTTTGAAGTGCTGGGGTTCAAAACTCAGTTGATGACTTTATTTATTTTTAATGTATATATCTTACCCAACAGTTACCCAAAGCTGGTGTGGGGCGGTCATATTCCATCACAATAGGAACTTTTAAAGTTGACAACAATGTCAAGAGTAAAAAGTATGCTGGAGCCTTGAAACGCTAAACAATGCAGAATTCAAGCCAAAAGCAGAGAACATCAAGAAACAGAGCAACATCCTCTCGCTGACACAATGGCATGAAATCAAGTCCTCTTTAATAGCCCTTCAGGGGGTAAGAATTATTTCCCTACCTCCTGCGCCAACCTCAAGCTGTTTCCTAAGGAAGCCTAGTGGCCTTGATCAACAACGTCTGGTGGATTAATAAATGTAATGAAGACTGGAGATTAACACAAGTCAGAGTTCTATTTATAATTATTTGGAGCCAGGCTCAGGGGAGCTGGGCTTTGGCCCCTGCAAAGTACGTGTATGATCACTTAAATTAATCACAGATAATTAGTCTGTGTTTCAAAAGATGCATTCAACTCAAACAGGAAGCTGGGCAAGACAGAGGGCCAAGGACTTACCATACTTGGCGCTTTCCGCCATGACCAAGGCAGCTCTTGGGTTAAAACTAACAGAAAGCTATGTATGACCTTGGACAAGTGACTTAGTCTCTAGCTGCTAGAGTCTAGCACGCGATCTGTAAAATGGGTCTACTAAAATCACAAAATTTTAACCAGAGTCGGGGTGGTACTTAAGTCCGACTGCTGCCATGGAGACATTATCAGACACACCGTAGGGGACCAATACAACTCCCGTTTTATTACCCCCCAAAAAAAAGAACCAGCTGAGTTCTCCCTGAAGTAACCGACTACAGTCTAAAGGCCCATTCCGGGGATATTAAAGGATCTCGATATGTTTTTTTGGTATGTTGGGAACTTCTCCCAAACCTTTGAGTTCTGCGAAGGAAACTTTAAAAGATCTGGTTCTCCATCTCAATCTGTCACTCGCACGCTCCCTCACTGCAGGGCGCAGCACGGGCGCTAACACCTGTGCACCGCTCTGCGCGGTCCTCGTCCGAAACATCTGTGCACTCCTCCAACATCAAAGCTACTCTGCGGGACCCGGTCCTCCTA
Source organism: Peromyscus eremicus (assembly GCF_949786415.1). NCBI lineage: Eukaryota > Metazoa > Chordata > Mammalia > Rodentia > Cricetidae > Peromyscus > Peromyscus eremicus. Next base: position 95,405,907 of record NC_081426.1, read on the forward strand.
GTTCACAGCTAGCGAGCAGGGGACCGTTTGCACCGACACCTAAGCCGCCAGGTTGTACTCTGCCGAGGTAGTTAGGGCTTGGCACGTCGGCTGTCTGCACTTCTATGCGGGTGCCAGAAAGTGGGACAAATGCCCTAATAAGCGCAACTCTGCAAGAGGATTCTTCTAGCAACACCCAAGAGTCCCAAGTTTGTCCCAACCAAGTTCAGAGAGAGAGAGAGAGAGAGAGAGAGAGAGAGAGAGAGAGAGAGAGAGAGAGAGAGAGAGCCTCTAACATCAGCGGGAGCGAGGCTGTGTTAACCGGGCGCCCTCCGCGGAGTTTTCGGGACTGACACTCCGAGCCAGGGCGCGGCCGGCGGGGACCCGGGACTGGCTTGAGCGCGCGTGTCCCGCGACCGCGGCCTCTGCTACCCATCACGGTCGAGTGCCCACCCACGCTGTCACGCGCCGGGAGGGCAGTGGCCTATGCGCCCCGCACTGGACTAGGAAACCGAGGAGAGGAAGAACGAAGGCGGCCGTGGAGAACTCCTCCCTGGCGCTGCCCACCCGGGACCGCCGCGGATCCCTGTTCCGCTCAGCGTCAACCCGGCCGGATCAAAGCCAGGTCCCGAGCTCGGGGTCCCGGGGTGGCCCGAGCAAACCCGAGAAGCAAGTACCCGCCCGCAGCGCTCAGCCTGCACAGCCGGTGAGCAGGCGCCAAGCCCGCACGTACCTCGCAGGCGGCGTGTTCCAGACCGATCGTCCGCCGCGAAGTGGGGAGCAGCCGAGGCGAGTCCCGGCGCCCAGCGCACGCAGGCGGCCGCGAGCTCAGCAGGCGCAGCTCAACTGCGCCATCCGGACCCCGCTGGGGACTTTCACCTCCTGCCGGGAACTCGCGGAATAGCGCAGCGAAAGTGGCCTGGCAGGACAGCAGCCCGCTTCCCCCTCTTCCCTCTCTCTCACTGCCAGGGAGGAGGAAAGTGGCGCTCGGCGTCCCTGAAAGCCTGGATCACCCCCATCCGGCCCGTGCGGCGCCCTCGCTGGGCCGCGCACACGCGCGGGCGGGGTCGGGCGCGCAGCCACAGCAATCAGCGCGTGGGGGGAAGGGCGCCGCGAGCCGCGGGGGCTCGGCCGCCTAGAAACTCCTCCTCCCGCCCCTCCTCCGCTGCTGATGGATGAGCCCAGAGAGCCTGCTCCAGCCTGCGCTTCCCTTCGGGCAGAGAAGGCTGAGGCTGAAAGAAGGGAAAGGCCCGGCATGGGGTGGCGGTGGGCATCCCTGGCCCGGGAAAGAGTGGGGTACGGGGTATGTGGCGCTCACTGCCGGGACTCGCTGCCTCTCTCTGGATCCTTCGAACTACCAGGGCTCTCTGGATTAGATAGGAGTTTTATTTGATTCGTGGTTTTTGATATATTTTTTTAATCTCACATAAGCCAGCTCCCCATCGCAATCCCTGAGCACACATTGATTCTGCCCCAGTGAGGTTCTGTTTTCTCCCAGTCTCCAACTCTTATTATCAAAAGATATGCTCCGGTGGTGTAGACAGGGTCTTCCTCTCTACAGCTTAGTGCAGAGTGCTTCTCCAGCTGTTGCTTTGCTATCGAATTTCCATCGCTGCAGGTTCCCCAAGGCCCTCGGGATGTACAGGATAGGTGAGTGTGTGCAAGGTCTTGCATGCATGCGCCCATGAACTGCACCTGTAAGACTTGAATGCACTCAGTGCAATCACCAACACAAATTTTATACTTCGGTTTACACTTCGCTTTCCATTTAAAAGGCGAATTGCCCGTTGGGGCTGTAGCTCCAACAGTAAAGTGTTTGCCTAACACACACACACACACACACACACACACACACACACACACACAGCCCTGGGTTTGATCCCAGCACCACATAAAATCAAGCATGGAGGCAGGAGGGTCAGTTCAAAACTAGACCCTAGAAGACCCTGTCTATAAGCAATAAACAAAATATTTACTTAGCAGTAAACTTTACTTTGTAAAATTACGTGTGCGCGCACGCGTATACTCTGGCCAGTGTGGGGTCAGAAGACAGTTTTCTCCCTTCCCACCACGTGGGGCCTGGGAATCCAAGTTAGGTCGTTCTTCAGGCTTGGCAGCAAGTGCCTTTACCCATGAATTGTGTCACCAGCCACTTCACAGGAAACTCTTACAGGTGTTAGAGCAGATGGATGACTGTCAAGTGACTAGGTTGAAAGGCAGGTTTCCGGTCTTAACTGCTACTGGATAATCAGGGAACCTAGTCTTCCTCCTAAAGTGCTGGGATCTTAGGCTTTTAACGGTGGAGTTGATGGTAGGCTCCCACCCCCACCCCCACCCCCCTCTTGAGTAGGTCTCATGGAACTTGGATGGGCCAGCTCCAACTCATTAAGTAGTGAAGGCTGCCCTAGAACTCTCAGTTCTCTTGCTTCTGCCTTCCAGTTCCCAAGTTCAAGGATCACAGGTGTGGGCCAGCCAGTGCACCTAATTGAGGGGGCTTCTCAAAGTATGATTTGCATTATTTTTATTTTCATTTTGTGATGGGTCTCATGTAGCCCAGATTGGTCTGAAACTGTAGACCAAGATGACTGGGAACTTCAGATCTTCCTGCCTCCATCTCTTGAATCCTGGGAGGGTTACAGACATGAGATGTCCCATCTGGTTTGATGTGGTGGGGATGGACATGGGGCTTCACACATGTTAAGTAAGGACTGGCTGAATTAAACTGGTACTTGGAAAGTTATTGGAATCCGCTGTTTTTGAGAAAACAGGAAATACTTCTTTCTTACCTCTTTCTCTCTTATGTCTATATAGTGTTACAGAGATTCATTGGCAAAAGTTAATATCATTAATCAAATGTGTTACTATGAAAATCTCTTCATTTCATATCTGTGGTGGCTGATGTTTGGAGAGGGGATGGGGAGGTGGGAGGTGCAGCCTTGCTAGAAGGGGTGCATTACTGGGGTGGGGGTGGGTTATCTCTGAGCCTTTACAGCCTCACCCTACTTACAGTTCAATCTGTTTGGTGTTTGATAGTAAAGACGTGATCTCTCAGCTTCCTACTTTTGTGGGCATTGCTGATGTTTGCAGCAGATTCCAGGTGTCAAACTCAGGCCAGGGCATCAAGTGCCTTTGCCTGCCGAGCCATTCACTTGGCTGAATGTCAGCATTTGTTACCATAAGAGACCAGCTTCCTTTGGTTGGAGGTAGTATCTTGATAAATTTCTTTGGTCAGTTTTTTTCCTTCTCTGCTTTTGTTTGTCTTGTGTGTTTGTTTGGTTTGAGGCAAGGTCTCATGTGTCCCAGTTTGGCCTGCAACCTGAGATGTGACAGAATGACAATGAACTCCACAGACTGCTGATCCTTTGTCATCACCTCTGGGGAGTCTAGGCATGAGCCACCACATGTCCAAGACTTTGTACGTGGTAGACAAGCATTTAAGCTAAACCTCTAGCACCCCCACCCCCTTTCTTTAGTTTTTCAGGACAGGGTTTCTCTGTGTAGTCCTGGCTGTCCTGAAACTTGCTCTGTAGATCAGGTTGGCCTCAAACTCACAGAGATCTGCCTGCCTCTGCCTCCTGAGTGCTGAGATAAAAGACATGCATCACCAAACCCCACTGGTCATATTTTAAGTTTTTAAAACTTGGGGGGGATTTCATACTTGAATACTGTATTTACATCATTTCTACACCTCTCTCTTACTCTTCCAACTCCTCCTGTGTTCATCCTCCACTCCCTCTCAAACTCATGATCTCTTCTTTCATTATTATTTTTTTTAAGATTTATTTTATTTATCATGTATAGAGTGTTCTGCCTGCAGGCCAGAAGAAGGCACCAGATCTCATTACATGTGGTTGTGAGCCACCATGTGGTTGCTGGGAATTGAACTCAGGACCTCTGGAAGAACAGCAAGTGCTCTTAACCTCTGAGCCATCTCTCCAGTCCACATTATTGTTTTATACACACATACACACACATACACACACACACACACACACACACACACAGAAAGACAGAGAGAAAGAGAAAGAGAGAGAGAGAGGAGAGAGAGAGAGAGAGAAAGAGAGAGAGAGAGAGAGAGAGAGAGAGAGAGAGAGAGAGAGAGAGAGAGCCTGCTGAGTCCATTTAGTATTGCTCCTATATGTGTGTTTGGGGCTGACCACTAGGAACTGAATAACCTACCAGGGGGCTCACCCCTAGAGAAGACTGATTCTTCTCTCTTAGCAGCCATTAATTGTCTGTAGCCCTTCATCTAAGAGCAGGGCTGTAGATGTAACCAACCGTCTTATTAAATAAGAAACACAGAGCCGATTCAGAGAAGAAAGCCAAGAGGTCAGAGCTAAGAGCCTTACCCTTCCTGCTTCAGCGATCCTCTTCAGCCAAGAGAGCTCTCCGAAAAGGAGCTACTTCCTGTGTGTTTGTCTTTATATAGTCTTTCTGTTCTGCCTTCTCATTGGTTGTAAACCCAAACACATGACTGCCTCGTCACTGCCTTACTGTAGAGACTTCCAGGTCTTCTATGGTTGGTATTGAGATTAAAGGTGTATGTCTCCAATGCTGGCTGTATCCTTGAACACACAGAGATCTACCTAGCTCTGCCTCTCAAGAGCTGGGATTAAAGTCGTGCGCCACCACCGCCACACTCTTGCTATGGCTCTAATAGCTCTGACCCCTGGGCAACTTTATTTATTAACATACAATTAAAATCACATTTCAGTACAAATAAAATACCACCATATTTCCCCTTTTCTATTTTAATAAAAAGAAAAAAAGAAAAAGGTTATAACTAACAAAAGAAAAACTATATACAAAAGTACAATAACTATATACAACATATACAAGTAATGAATATCTAAACAATGTCTAGTCCATTTGTATTTGACAAATTCAGAGAAAATAATTTCATTATCTATCCTGTTTTGGTAAGTCCAAAATGTATCTAATTCACTTTCTATCCTAATTAATCTTCAACTATAACTAACTAACCTTCAACTATAACTAACTAATCTTCAACTCCCTCAGAGACCCAAGAAGGAAATAATATTAGCTAACAAAAATAAAAACAGGAAGTGCATGCAAGCAACTTCCAAAAAATTTGTGAGTTGACAGAAACAGCCAGCTGCCTGGACAGTCACCTGAGGTTTCTCCGCAGTGCTGGGACATCATCTTCAGCCTATAGGCTTAGCGTATCTGACAGACTCATTTGTGAAGTAGGATGTACACAAGGTCAACAGTTTCACCTCACATTGGGTGAAAGCAGTCCATGTACCAGAAACACCTGAATTCCACTAGTGTCATGTCATGATTCAGGATTTTAAATTCTGGAAATTGTTGATGTTTTTTTAATTCAGCTGTCCATTCTTCTTGGCTGTGTACATATGGCTTCAGCTCAGCATCCCGTTCTTCTCCACATCCCTCTATCAAATGCCAGTCTACTATTGAAAGGCGTGAGCTTAGTTACTCTTCAAGAATAACTGTTTCAGCTGCTGTTCCATTGCACATCAGAAGCCATTGGCCCACTGCCTGTTCAGCTAACTTCGAAGAAAAGGGCACTGTACCTTTTCCGGATTGCAAAGGCCACGTCAGGGATGGTGCCATATTGTCCGGGCCTCAAAAGATGCCTTTTGATAAAGCCATAACCACACTTGTTTTGGCAAGAATCAGTAGTCCTTTGTTTCATGTCCTGTCTGTCCATTTTGTCCTATCGATTCGAGGATACTTTGTTGTCCAGTGGCTAACTTTTTGCCACAATGAAAGTTAATTCCATATGCAGTTTCTTCAATGCCCATATTTTCTCTGAAGTAGATTGGTACTGCCAGGAGCCGACATGTCTCATAGTCATAACAAAAAAGAAAAATTTTCTAAGTTATTAAAACATTTTAAATGCCATATTCTGTAGGTCTCTGAAGGGTTTGAAGATGACCTGTCTATCTAAAATATATCTGCTCAATTTTTAAAACATATCTAATATGACTACAAGTTCTATTATAATGTCTAACTGCTAATTTTCATTTCTTTATATCCTAATAGTTGGTAATAACAACATTCAAGGATCAGAAAATTGCATTGTTAAATGAACGGTATAAGTGCAATTAGAAATATACATATAGCATTTTCTAACAATATCAATTTCAATATATATAATTTGTATATAATATAAAACAATACAATACAATGTAAAGTATTTAAAACTAGTAATTGTCTTTTTCTTTTTTCTTTTCTTTTCTTTCTCTTTTTTTTAAAACAAGAACCTTAAATCTAATCTCCTTTGTTTAGCCTTTTTCCTAACCCTTGACAACAACTTGTAACCAACCCCCCTAAACAATGAAAATTATCCCAGACCCAAAACCCATTAAAAAGACCAAAAAACCACCTGCCCCAAACAGGGCTTTGTAACATTTCCCCCATCCAGTTGGCATGCCAACAGGTACTGTCACTGTGCAGATCTTATTTAGAGAAACAAATGCCCCCCAAGAGGAATTGTAAACAGAGAATTGACGTTTTTTAAAAGCATACTTTATCTTATTTGCACAAGAAATGTTTGACAGCAGAATCCCAGTGATTTACAGAGCCTGTGTCTCTCTCAAGGAACGGTCCGTCCCCTAAGCAGGAACTCACTCTTACAATGATTCACATCTGGTGGCATGTCTCCAGATCCCCCTGATAAGCAGACAACTGAGAAAATGCTTAATGACCTATTTGTCAGTAATGTATGCTTCAGGTTCATCCTGGCCTCTTGGAGGAGAAAAACTTCTTCTTCTGAAAGGCCCCGTCATTTAAAACTCTGTGGTTGTTTCTCATTTTCATAAGTCCTAATATAGAACTTTATTTATTTATACTGTAGAAATGTAATTCACTGGACTCTGTACCAGGGCTGGGGGGACATAGCTCTGTTGGTGAGGTGCTTGTCTGGTGTGCATGAAGTCCTAGGTTTTACCTTTAGCACCATGTACACTGGGCATGACGGCAGATACCTGCATTCCCAGCACATGGGAGATGGAGAGAGGCTGATCAGAAATACAAGGTCATCTTTGGCTGTGAAGGAGTGTGAGGCCAGCCTGAGTGCTGTAAGACCTTGTCTAAGTAAAGAGTGAAATAAACCCTGTAACAGTTCTACTACCTCGCTTCACCAAGTATAAAGCAAGGCACAGCGAGGTTGGGTCACTTAGCAGCAAGCTGGGTGACTACCTGGCTCCAGAGTCCATTTCCTAAAGCTACACTTTGAACCACAGGTGACAATAAGTCCCTTTTTAGTGATAGAAAGTCTTATTTTGTTGTTTTGGTTTTGCAAAGCTCAACTCTTTGGAGGCTTCACAAGATAAAAAGAAGAGTTTGCTGAATAGAACTGTGGCCTTCCACTAACACACAAAAGCAGGTCCCTTTCACCCAGTTAAGAACGTGAGCATGAAGTTTGTCAAGCACAGCGGGCTGCTTGGGGGCGATTGCACAACTGCTCTAAAGAATGTGTGACAGAACTAAACCAAACGCTGCTCCAAACCTGCGGTGACAGGATGCGGTCCACAGATTCCAGCGTCCATACTCACCTTCTGTTCAGCTGGCCTGTTGTCATGGACAGCGATACAACTTCATTTCCAGAGTTCACTCCCAAGACACGAGTGCATACTTGCAAGTGTTTCTTATGGTATCATAATCGAAGGCAGAAATTCAGAGCCACATTTTTCTACATCTGTATCTGAGACAAAGATGAGTCTAAACTGATAAAATATGCAACAGGCAAATTTCCAATTAATGAGGAAAAATTACTCTCTGATGACCCCGCATGCAGGGCAGAGAGCCAAAAAGCACCTGATCTAGACCTGGGTGATTCCTGCCAGGGCTTGGAAATGAAAACATGGAGTGAATTCCCTTGCTATCATAAAACTCCAGCCTCTGCCAATGTGCCATTTCCTGAGACACAGAGGCCCAGGATGGAGGGTTCCAGAATTCATCTGCCTTTAATTTCCCCACAGCAGGGGTTCCATTGAAGCCAGAAAACTTGTACCCTTTCAAAGTAACAGCAAACCCACCTGGGATCTTTGTGGTCTCTGCCCAGCAGATGGGGGTTGGGATGGGGGTGGGGCTTGCTCTTCCTTGTAGCTGAAAGCTGGAACCAAAAGGGGCCACCACATCCCTGCCCCTTTCCACAGCAAAGAACAAAGAACTCGCCCTCCTTTGTTTTATCTGTTTCCTCTTTGTGGGTTTGCAGCCTAGATAAGAAAGAGAAAAATAAAAGGTACTATAAACTATTAAATGTCATCTCCCCCCAGGAGAGCCAACATACAAGGATCAGAGGTGCCCAGGATATGTATTAATAGCTTTAAATGTTATAAATCTTAGCTCATAACTTAAGCCTAAAATGTTCTAGAGCTATGGAGTCACTGTGGACCACTTAGCCAACTAAGAGTCTGTTATGGTGCAAGTGAGCGAGGAGTCCATCCCCAGGGACACAGGGCCATTCACTGTATCTTTCTTTAAAGACAAGATTTCCTGTGCCCCAGACTGGCCTCCAACTCTCCATATAGCCAGGGAAAATCTTAAACTTCTGATCCCCCTGCCTCCACTTCCAGAGGTGCTGGGAGTGCAGGTGTGCAACACTACACCCAGTTTACCCACTGTTGGTGTAAGTGCACGTTTAGTGTGTGCCAGGCAGACACTGTCCCTAGGGAGCCCCACCCTGGCCTCAAAGGGTCATTATTTCATTACTGTTTGTTTCCTAGTGAACGTATGTCACTTTTACCAAAAGTTATGAGGTGACTATTCCTTATAAACATTCTTTTTATTTATTGTAGAAATATCATTAATATACCCAAACATCTTAAGTTTACTGGATCCTCAGCAGTAGATCCAAATATAGATCATTTGATGATTACCAGATGAGCCCTGATTTCTTTACACTTATTTGTGTGTGTGCATCTGTGTATATATGCATGCATGTGCATGCCACGGTCCACGTATGGACATCAGCGGACAACTTGCAGGAGTCATTCCTCTCCTGTCACGTGGTTTCCAGGGGTTAAACTCAAGCCCTCAGGTTAGACCTTTCCCCCAGTGAGACATCACACTGAGGATCATGGTCGTACATCTGAAGTGAGATTTGTAGATGGTAACAACATGGAAGGGTCAAAGGACTGGAGATGCTGGTGGGATCCAAGAATTATTGGAACCTAGACACTAGAAGCAATGAGTGGGGAAGAGGGGAGATTGGTGGAATGTCTGAGTGGTGGTGGGGGGCACTAAGTACTTTGTCCCCACCAGGAACTCTAACCTTCCACACCTCCCAGGCTTGGTTTCTTCTGAAGACTGAAGTAAATAGGATTTTAAGGAAGTTCTTACTGAAATCAAGGCTTAGTCCAGTGTGATGTCACCACTCAGACATTCCACCAATCTCCCCTCTTCCCCACTCATTGCTTCTAGTGTCTAGGTTCCAATAATTCTTGGATCCCACCAGCATCTCCAGTCCTTTGACCCTTCCATGTTTTTACCATCTACAAATCTTACTTCAGATGTACGACCATGATCCTCAGTGCTTCTCAGCTATTGTGTCCTGGCTCATGTGGCCATTTTCCAGGAGGTTTATTTGACTACTCCCTCTTCAAACCCTCCAGCTGGTCAGAGCAGGGAAATGCCTGGAATCACAGCCACTGGGAGGCTAAGGCAGAAGGCTCAAGAGTTTGAGATCTACTTGGGGTTCTTCAAAAACAAAACACTGAAAACATACATACGCTAACTTCCTATGGACTGAGAAGGTTGTATTTAGGAATATATACGTATTCATGTAATAATAATCACTGAAAAAAGAGACCATGAATTTGAAGGATATCAGGGACTGGGAGGAATATGGCAAGGTTGGGGCAGGAATGGGAAGGAGTAATGTTCAAATTATAATCTCAAAAGTAAATAAGTTAATTAAAATATATACAATAAGGGGTTGGGGATTTAGCTCAGTGGTAGAGTGCTTGCCTAGCAAGCGCAAGGCCCTGGGTTCGGTCCTCAGCTCTGAAAAAAAAAAAAAAAAAAAAAAAAAAAAAAAAAAAAAAAAGACAAAATAACAAAAAAGATCAAAAAAAAAAAAAAAAAAAAAAAAAACCAAGGTAACTGGCACACACAACCTTTTGGAGACAAGAAGAGAAAGGGCCAAGTGATCCAGTTCTAAAACTTGTGTTTTCTGAGAGGAAAATACTGAAGCAGTAGGAAAATTGCCTGTTAGAAAATAAAGTTTTATTACTGATTATATATATATATATATATATATATATATATATATATATGTAATAAAAACAAGGAGAGAATCAATCCCCTACCTTCACACATGTGCCACGGTACACATACACAAACACTAACATACACACACATACACACACACACACACACAAAAAAAACCCTCCACACACATACACACATCAAATAAAATAGATGAAAAATGTAAAAGCCTGACTTGGCCCCACATACCTACCAGTCTCCCACTCCATTATAATAATACTATAATAATACTTCTCAAAATAGATATGGGCATGTATTGTCTATGCAGCTTTACCCAACATCTCCTCCACATCTGGATATTGAGAAGCTGTTCCTTACTAGTTATGTTCTCTCTCTCTCTCTCTCTGCTCCCCCCACATACACATACACACATACACACATACACACATACACACACATACACACACACACATACACACACACATACACACACATATACACATGCACACACATACACACACACATACACACACACATACACACACATACACACACACATACACACACACATACACACATACACATACACACACATACGCACACACACACACACACACATACACACAGTGCCTTCAGTATACAGAACAAATTAACAAAGTAAACTTGATCCATCTCTTGAACAGGATTCCTAACGAAAGCCACCAAAGGAAGGAAGGAAGGAAGGAAGGAAGGAAGGAAAGAAGGAAGGACTTGGTTGGCTCATAGTTCTTGTTGTCTCTCCCTACAGAGTAGTCATGGCTACAGGAGTGTGAGGTGGCTGATCAGGTTGCATCAGTGGTCAGAAAATTGAGAGAGATGAGTGCTGTGGAATAATCCTCTTGTATACTGTAAAGATTTGTCACCCGAATTGGTTTAATAAACATTGATTGGCCAGTAGCCAGGCAGGAAGTATAGGGAGGGAGACCAAACTAAGAATGCTGGGAAGAAGAAGGGCGGAGTCAGGAGGTGACAGCCAGATGCAGAGGAAGCAAGATGAGAATGTCGTACTGAAAAAAGGTACCAAACCATGTGGCTAAACGTAAGTAAGAATTATGGGTTAATTTAAGTGTAAGAACTAGTTAGTAATAAGCCTGAGCTACAGGCCAAGCATTTATAAGTAATATTAAGCCTCTGAGTGGTTATTCAGGAACTGACAGGCAGGAGAGAACCGGCCATTTACTGATGAGTGTTGGTACTCAGCTCAATTCATCCTTTTCATTCAGTTTTGAACTGCAGCCTGTGGAATGATGCCACCCACATCTTCCTTTTGTTAATTCTAGAAACACCTTCATAGACACACCCAGAGGTGTGTTTCAATTGTCAGCCTAAATCTCAACAAATTCATCTTGACAATTAAGATGAATTACATCACATAGCACTTCTATTTACTTCTAGTTAAGGAAGATGAAAACTAAGAGTCTGCCACTGGTCAGTCCACAGGCCGCCCTTAGCAAAGGTGGCTCAGTTGGATCCAGCTGAGGAGCAGTGGTGAATGAACTTCAGTGCCTACCAGGGATCTGATGAACATCATCACATGAAAGTATGGCTTCACCCTGGAATCCGATGCCTGAGAGACTGAACAGCTATGAGATATGAGTAAGACAGAAAAGTCTCCCAGGATTTAGGAGGGAGTTAAATTACATTTGACCTGAAGGAGCTGGGAACTTTTGTCCAGGCTAGGAGCAGGTGAGTAGTGCCAACAGTGTGAGGGGCTGGTAAGGTGGCTCAGTGTTCACACCCAGTGTGCTGCCAAGCCAAACAACCTGTGTTCAATTCCTGGGACCAATGTGATGGGAGGATGTGGTGATATCTTATTTGTGCTCTAACAAATAAAGCTTGCCTGGGGATCAGAGGACAAAGCCAGCCACTCTATTAAACATGGAAGTCAGGCAATGGTAGCCCATGCCTTTAATCCCAGCATTTGGGAGGCAGAGATTCATCCAGATCTCTGGGAGTTCAAGGCCACACTGGGAACAGAGCCAGGCACGGTGGCACATGCCTTTAATACCAGCACTAACCATAGAAGTCTGGAAGTCTGTACAGACAGCAGGAAGTGATAGAGCTGGACAGGAAGAGGAAGTGATATAGCTAGGCAAAGAGAGGAAGGAAGATGGCAGGGCACAGAAAGGTATATAGGTGTGAGTATACAGGAAGTAGCTCTCTTGGGCTGAGGATTTCCTAGCCGAAAAAACTTGTGACTGACTTATCCTATTCCTCTGATCTCTCAGCTTTCACCCCAATACTGGCTCTGGGTTTTTTTTATTAATAAGGCCATTTGTCAATTCACATTACAGGAGGATAGGACAGATGATAATTTGTCCTCTGACCCCCACATATGCACTGTGACACATTCAGGCACACACACACACCGCAGCACAGTGAATGAATAAATAAATGAATGAATGAATGAATGAATGAATGAATGAATAAATAAATAAATAAATAAATAAATAAATAAATAAATAAATGTAGTTTTTAAGCTTAAAAGCATATATTCTGAGTGACCTGACCAGGAAGCCAGAGTCCTTTAACATGAGGAAGGGCTCCCTGCCCACAATTGGACCTTGACAAAAAGTAGACAAGAGGCTGTGCTGGTGAGCAGGCCTGCTGACCAGTTAGCCGGGAGAGTTGGGCAGCCTTAACGGTGGATCGCTGTGGGATGGTCTTTCTGTACACTGTGAATATGTGTTGCTCTCATTAGTAGATAATAAAGCTGTTTTGGCCTATAGCCAGGCAGAATAAGGCGGGGGGGGGGGGGAGCCAAATGGAGGTACAGGAAGAAGGGCAGAGTTGGGGCAGATGCCAGAGAACCACAAGCCATGGACTATGTGGCAATAAATAGATGATTAGAAATGGGTTAATTTAAATATAAGAGCTAGTTAGTAATAAGCCTGAGCCATTGGCCAAGCATTTATAATTAATATCAGCTTCTGTGTGATCATTTGGAAAGTGACTGCAGAACGGGACAGGATGGAGAAAAGCCTCCAGTTACAGTGGATATATTCTGGAATGCCTCTAATTTGCACTACTGAATTGTGTTGGTGGAGACAAAAATTATATCCATGCTGCTATTGTCATTTCTAGAATATGCTGCTGCCTTGAAATACTAAAGACACTGAAAATAAAGGAGAAACAAGACCTAAAAGGCCTTGACTGCACCATTTAGAGGAAGGAAGGGAGTACTCATTAGCTGCCCACCCCCTACACTCAGCTCCCCCTCCCAGCTCCTCCCTAAGAGGACAACAGACCTACACAGTCCTGCTAACCCAGCCTTAACTCAAGCAAACTGACTGTCCAGGCCGGTACTGAAAGACAAAGAATAAATAAATAAAAACCTTCATAGGATTTACTGTGTGTACACACATGCATGCATCTGTATGTGCGAGTGTGAGTGTGAGTGTGTGTGTGTGTGTGTGTGTGTGTGTGTGTGTATCCACAATGCTGAGTATCAATCCCAGGCTTGTCTGTGCTCAGTCAGCTCTCTACCTCCATGTCTTCAGCCCCTTCCATACATTCTGCAGGATGTCTGTCCCTTCCTTTATATTTCTTCTCTTTTCTTCACCGTTTTCTTTTCATGTCTCTTCACCAAATGCCTCTTGCTTCAGTTCCATGTGCTTAGCAGAAATGCTGGAAAGTCCAATTGCAAGCTGCTAGGTTTTGTGGGGGTCTGCTTCCTGGTTCGTGGTGGCCATTTTCTCAGCATCCTGCTCTGTGACCCTCAGACTCCTAGTAAAGTTGAACATAATTCTGTCAGCTATTCAGTTTTACTCACTGTGGTACTTGTTCAGTAACTGTCAGAATTTTTTTTTCTTTCTATTTTTCAGAACTGGAGATTAAACCCCAGGCCTCACACATACTAGGTAAGTACTCTGGCACTGAGATACATCCTCAGTCTTGGATCAAGCAAATCTTTAAAAACAAAAATGTAGACATGGAAAGATGTTGGTCAAAGAACACAGGCTTCAGCTATGTGGGCAGAACAGGCATTTGAGTTTACTGTACGATGGCTATAGTTACTAATAAGTATTGTATACTTCAGAATTGTTGAGAGATCAATTCAAATGTTCTGGCCATACACATAAGCACACAAAGAAGTAATAAGCATGAGACAAAGCCAGGTGATAGAAACCTTAATCCCAGTGCTTGGGAGTCAGAGGCAAGAGGATCATGAGTTCAAGGCCAGCCTGGGCTACACAGTGAGACCCCATCTCAAAACAAAATCAAAACACATATAAAGAGATAGATATATTAATTAGCCCAATTTAATTATCCTACAGTGTACACACATATCAAAGCATCATATTATACCCTATAAAACATAAAATTATTATTTACCTGTTTGATTTTTTAATGTTGGGATCACAGATGTGTGCCACTATGCCTGGCTCAATTTTAAAAGAAATTTTAAGTCTAGCATGCTAGCTCACACCTGTAAATCAGCACTCAGGCAGCTGAGAAAAGAAGATCACTGGGAGTTCGAGGCCAGCCTAGATTCTAGGCCAGCCAGGGCAATAGACTGGACCCTATTTCAAAGAGAAAATTTAAAGTAGTTTCTCAAGAAACACACATACTAAAATTAATGCTTAAACTGACACTTTGAATACTTTTCAATTTGGAGCATCAAAGAGAATAAGTTGTTGAAATTTTTCTTTCTTTTTATTAATTTTTTAGATCAGCATAAAGTAATGAATTTCACCAATGGGCTTTCCCATGCCCAATGCCTCCTTAAATTCTTAATGCAAATAAAATACACTTCATAGATAGGATACCAACATAAATACCCTCACTGCCAACCCAATACTTAACAAACAGTAGGTGCCCAATGAATACCCTTTGGATGAATAAATAAAAAGAGGAAAGTGAGAGGTGATTTCCAAAGAAGCAGTCCAGAAACACCCTTTGCTAGAGAGAAGAGACATTTAGTGGAAGACCCCAGAAGTTTAAAAATGCACAGTCAAGAGTTCTTTCTACTGACGCCATCGGCTCTTGCAAGGGCTTAGACAGCTGGCTCCACCTTTCAAGCTCTAAACCAAAGGTTCAGTGGTTAAAGTAATGTCCTAACTCGGGCTCCCCAGGAATGGCTTTCACTCATTTCTCTGCCATCCCTCGATGCTGTATCTCGGTCTTGAATACAAATAAAAGGTAGAATATTGGCTTCAGTTACAGCATGCTGGAGCTCTCAACAGGAAGTAACACATACAACTGGAAACATAGAATGCATTTTAACTCATCTTTTCTGCTATCGGCAGAGGCAACACCAGCACCGTGCAAATCCACACTGTGGCTCAACGTTAAGGCTGCTTGGGAAAGACATAAAAGAAGGTGGGGTGACAGCACAGCTCCGTCCTTGTACCATCTTCCAGCAATCGCAGAGCTACAGAAACAAACATTTACCGCCCCATTCTCTGGATATTTCCCCAGTGGTTACCATGGTGAAAAGTAAAGTCAGGAGAAATGAAAATTACTGTGTTATGGAAACTACCCTACAAAATGTCACGCCTCCACTTTCTACACATTTTTTTGTTTTTGGCAGGGGCAAGCACATTACCCCCTGAGCCATCTTGTCTCATACAACATAGGACAACATTCTCTAACCTGGGTTCCTTGATAAAATAAAATTAGGAAAAACACATGAACATATTAACATTAAATTTCTTGTTTTGTTTTTTTAAGATAGGGTCTTGTATGGCACGGATTGATTTTGAACTCATTATATAGCCAAGGATAACCTCCCAAGTGCTGGGATTACAGGCATGTGCCAAGCACACCCAACAACACATCAAATGCTAATCATAAGTATTAAATGTTGGTGGCAGTGAGATGACTGAGCAGGTAAAGCTCCTGCTGTACAAGCCTGGGTGTGGGAGTTTGATTCCTGGGAAGAGTCAGCTCTTAAAAGTTGCCCTCCAACCTCCTGTGTGCGCCACCCCACACTAATGATGGAAATAAATACCTTAAAAGTAATATTAATGTTGATTATCATATAATATTGGTATAATAACATAAAAAGTCCCTTGAGAAATGACAGAGTTAAAAAAAATCACATTTAACTTTCTTTTGGATTAAAAAAAAAAAAACAACAATGAAACTTCTCTTTTAGGTCTTGTTGTGTGGCCCAGGCTAGTCTTAAACTCCTGACCTCAAGTGATCCTCCTGTCCCAGACTTCTTAACAGCTGGAACTATAGGTTCATGCCAACATACTCAGCTCTCATTTAATTCTTTCCTCCTTTTTTTTTTTTTCTGGAGCTGAGGATCGAACCCAGGGCCTTGCTTTAGGCAAGCGCTCTACCACTGAGCTAAATCCCCAACCCCCCTGCTTTTTTTTAAGATAGGATCTCAGTCTGTGTCCTCACATTGGTCTTGAACTCACCATGTAGGCCAGGCTAGCCCCTAACTAACAGCAGCCCTCCCACATCAGCCTACTGATCCCGGTATTCACAAGCCTGAACCACACTCTCTGCTATACTTAACTGTAGCTGGAGTTTTCCTGTGTCCTGCCCAGTCCTGCAGCCGCTCAGACCCAAGTAAACACACAGAGGCTTATATCAATTATGAATTGCATGGCCTATGGCTCAGGCTTCTCACTAGCTAGCTCTTATATCTTAAATTAACCCATTTCTATAAATCTATACTTTGCCATGTGGCTCGTGGCTTACTGGTACCTTTACATCTTGCTTCTCCTGGTGGCGGCTGGCAGTGTCTCTTCTCTCTGCCTTTCTCTCTCTAGTTGGAATGTCCCATCTAACCTTACTCTGCCTCGCATTTGGCCAAACAGCTTTTTTTATCAACCAATCAGAGCAGCACATATTCACAGCATACAGAATGACATCACCCATCATTTCCCCTTTTCTTTCTATTCAAAAGGAAGGTTTTAACTTTAGCATAGTAAAATTATATATAACAAAACAGTTATCAAGCAAGAATTACAGTTACAATGTCTAGTCTATTTGTATTTGGCAAAATTAAAGAAAATATTCTATCTATCCTATATTTGTAAGTCTAAGGTTTCATATCTAACTTATCTTTTATCATAACCAAGGAAAATTACTATAACTATCTAGTCTTCAACTACATCAAAGACCCCAGAAGGATATATTATTACCTAAGTAAACAGGAAGCACATTGTAAGCAACTTCCAAAAATATAGAAATGACAGAGACAGCTGCCTGCCTGGACAGTCATCCAAAGTTCCTCTGTAATGTTGGGGTATCTTTCTCCACCCGATAGGCCTAGAGTCTCTCAGTCACTTCTTTCTGTGTCCTGTAGAATGTCTGACAGTTTCCTCTGAGAAGCAGGAACCTGAAGGACCATTTTGTCTTACAAAGTTCAGCGGCCACCTTCCTATGGGTCCTGCATGTCCAGTTGATACAGCATTTTGTCAAGCAGTCCAGGCAAGAACAGTTACTTGCCCAGATGACAATTTTTGCCAAGAAGAAGATAAACTCCATATGGAGTGTCTTCAACATCCATCTTTTTCTTTGAAGTAAATCAGTGCTGCCAGGAACAGACATGTCTCACTGTCCAGAAAAGTCTAAGTTCTTAAAACATTTTAAATGCCATATTCTGTAGGTCTTTGAAGTGTTTGAAGATTATCTCTCTAATTGTACTATATCTATGTATATTTAGAAAACTTAACATGACTATAAGTTTGATTATCATTCATGACTAATTATTAATCTGTATTTCTCAACTATACACTACAATCTTAAATGAGTTGCACAAACAAAATACCTTAAACAAGAGTAGAAATACATACACAGTATAACAAAATTAACTTTAAATTTGTATTAATAAACTAAAATTTATAGTAATTTCAAACATTTTAAACAAGTTGCTGCTCTTTAAAAGTAGATTCAATAATCTACCCTTTCATTCTATCATTATCTATATACTACATATCTATATCATATTATCTATATCATATCCCCCTTTCTTCTTCTAGAAAGAGATTGCATTTAAAATCAACCCTCTTTTAATAAAAATAAAAATTTATAAACAATATTTTGGGAATTTGGGCATAGCTTCTCATACTACTTCCTGCTGGTAATCTTATGGGGATCCTGAGAAAATTAAGAATTATGGTCAAGTCCTGACTGGAATAGTCTGTGACACTGCATTGCCTGAGCCAGTTGCCTTGAAGCTGTTCTGGATGTTGGATCATCTGGGCCATGGTATCACAGAAGACATTTCAGGGGGTCTTGGCTGGTCAACCCTGATTTATCTTAATCTGGAACAAATCCATAGCCTCTGGCTTTCTATGGAAACAAAAGCAGAGCCTCCTTTACAAAGCAACATATCCTTAGATTCAAATTTTGAAGTCAAAATACCTTTAAAATATACATATTGGTTTAACTGAGCAGCCTTTACAATCAAATGTCCTTCTGCAGTTAAAAATCCCAAGGACAATATAATCCAGACTCTGTGTGTAATATCCATCTTTATGTGGCTTATTTTTTATATTACCTTTACTGTCTCTTTAAAGATTTTATTTTTTAAAACTACTTCTTTATATAACTGTCTATATTCATTTTCTTCCCTCTTCCAAGCCTATGTACATTTTTCACACACTGTAAACCATTAAAAGTCTTGTTCCATCTGAATCTGTCTTATTGTGAATCTGTGGCTTTAAACTGTAGCATTCTAAGACTGAAATGGCAGCTTTGCCTGCTGGCTCCACCCACCTCAGCTTTCCAACATGGTAAAGCTATGTTCACCACCAGCTCTGGGGGAACCATGCTCATCGCTGACTCTGTGAAGCAGTGGGTCTGTGCTTCCATCCAGCAGCATGTAGCCTAAAAACCTTTTCTTTCTTTCCTTTTTTTCTTTCTTTCTGTACTAGCAAAGGTTAAATCCATCACACACTGCACTGTGCGGCTTGGAGACACCTCTGTGTATTGTGGCGGCTGGCGGCCAGCTGCATTCACAGGCAGCTGTCAGGAGATGAGTCTGTGCTGCTGCTGACATGAGACTGTGAGACGAGGAAGCCCAGTGTGACTCCATTTCTGTGCATTCAGAATCTTTAAACTTTCTTAGGTTTATGTGGTTCAGTGCCTCACGTTGGGCACCAAATGTAGTCAAAAGTTTTCCTGTGTCCTGGCTGGCCAGTGGTCGGGACAAATCTCTCCCACTCATGTCCCCCAAGTAAGCACACACAGGCTTATATTAATTAAAACTGCTTGGCCATTAGTTCACTCTTATTACTGACAAGCTCTTACACTTAATTTAACCCATAATTTTTATCTATGTTTAGCCACGTGGTTTTCTCAGTTCTGCCTTGTCATTTTGCCTCCTCTGTGTCTGGCTGGAGACTTCTGACTCAGCCCTTCCTCTTCCCAGAATTCTCCTTGTCTGCTCACTCCACCTATATTTCCTACCTGACTACTGGCCAATCAGCGTTTTATTAAACCAGTGTACAAGGGCATTATTCCACAGCACTTAACTCTTTTTAGCCCTGTACCTTCCACACTTTCTGACCTGGGATACTTTTTTAAAATGTAAAATTTGTACAACTAATATTCCATAGAACATGGTTTAAGAAGTTCTGATAAAACGTTATTTATGTGATTATTTGATTTAAACAATCCATTTTATTCATGTATCTTATCAAGGGATATTTACTGTGTTGGTGACCATGGCTACAGAATGAAGTTCCAGAATTCTGTCTTCAAACTGCCCTGGATCTAACCCTCCCAAACTGATGAGAATGCCCACTTGCACTTCACAGACACTAACACTGGACAACCCAGAGAATATTAGCATGGCCTCTGCACAAGGATGACAGGCAAACTCATGAAGGATTCCATGTTTTTAAAAAATAATTTTAAAAAATACTGATAAGAAACCCTTTGATTCCAGCTCCCACCCACAAACAATCCTTCCCTTACTGGATTTGGGAAACAGTGTGTCATCCCTGGTAATCTGAATCAAATGTCTGAGTGGTTTGTCCCGAACCTCAGTGTGATGGCAAACACCTGTAATCCCAGCACTAGGGAGTTTTGGGAGTCATTGAAAATCAATTGTGGCAACTACTCTAGGTCAAGGTTTAAATGCCCTGTGCAATGCTGGGGAGCAGGTACCAGAGAGGAAATTCCCTGCCTGGGTCCCACATAGGTTCCAGACCCTTCTTTACTGCTTCTAGGGCAAACTAAGCTGGAGGCATTCTGATGTCTGCAGCTCTGTCCACTGTGATAAAGGTTGTTTTCAGCATTTCTGGAAGTAACTGAGAAACACTGCACGTTTCTTGATGTTCAAGCCTCTAAATGTGCAGCTTGTGGCCAACCCACCCTCCTGTCAGAGGGCCAACAGGACATTTCGAGGGTGACCACATGGACAGTGATTGTCCTCCTCAGTGCCATCACTCTGAGAACCGCTGTGTGGCTAATGGGTGCTGTTGCTGCCCTGAGCAGAGTTTGCTTTGCCAAGGCTGTCCTACTCGGTGACCCAAACCACAGAAGCTCCCCACCAACTGCAACTGAGCATCTGTCACTGCTGTTGAGAAATTCCTCTAGCCAGCCGAGGCAAGGAATGTGTGCTACAGTCTCGGTCGAGAGTCTTCTGGGGAGTTCCAAGGGCCACAGAGCACCCCTCTGTTGTTCCACACATGGGGTCAGCCATGTATTTCCCACAGTGTCCTGTCTACCTGGATGAAGTGACAGCCTCCTCTAAGGGCTGGCACATCTGTCTCGGGGATGGCAGGGGCTCAGGGTGGGCCTGTTGCTTGGCCTGCTTCTGGGGACTGGTGTGGGGAGAGAGGGTGAGGAGGGCCTGCCCTTGGCTGCTGTCTTGCTCAGATGGAGAGGTGATAAGCATGTCTTGTGGGTGTAGACTATCAGGCTGGGATGTCTGCGAAGCCCCCAGCTAAGCACAGTGAATATCTGTGTGGGTGTGTTCATGAACGTATGTACATGTTCAGCCTGTCACATACGGACTCTGACTTTCCTTACACTTTGTAGCAGGAATCTTAAATGATCTTATTAATAAAATCAAACCTGAGCCAAGTATTGGAGTGAATGCTGGAAGATCAGAGAAGCAGAACAAGCCACAGCTTCCTCATCTCTTCAATTCCTCAGCTGATCCTGTTTCCTCAGACTGGAAGCTTCTGAGTCCTTATCCAAATGAATCTCAGCTGAACTGCTTCTTGAAAGCCTGAATGCTTAACCAGCTAAAAGCTTAACCAGCCAAATGCTTCTAGTTTCTGGTCTCCACACCTTATATACCTTTCTGCTTTCTGACATCACTTCCTGGGATTAAAGGCATATGTCACCATGCCTAGCTGTTTCCAGTGTGGCCTTGAACTCACAGAGATCCAGGTGGATCTCTATCTCCAGAAGGCTAGGATTAAAGGTGTGAGTGCCACCATTTTCTGGCTTTGATGTCTGTCTAGTGGCTGTTCTGTCTCTGACCCCAGATAAGTTTATTAGGGTGCACAATATTTTGGGGAACACAATACCACCACAACACTTAGTTCTCTCACGGTAACAACTTACCACTGTGGCACTTCTGCCTCTCAGAGGATCCTGAGCTGCGTCCACCACAGAAGCTGGAGAGAACAAAACACTTTGGCTTGGTTCTCATCAGCTCTGCTGAAATCTGAGTTCACCTAAAGCTGGACACCTTAAAGCCAGCTCACTGAGAGTTCAGTCGACCTGATGGCCAGGTGCCAAAGGTTCGATTCTCGTTCGAGAGCTCTTACCTTGTTGTGATTTTTTTGGTTGTGTCATTACACTACTTTGTTGCACATCTGCCACGGTGCAGATGTGGAGGTCAGAGGGCAACTTTCAGGAGCCAGTCCTCACTCCACATGGGTCCCAGGAGTACAGCCACTGTGGATAGAGCTGTCCCACAGCCCGCCAGTGGTTTTGTGTCCACTGAGGCACTGCACCCTTTCTTACCACATTGCCAGTATTTTGGTGATTTAAAATTTTTTAAATTTATTATTACTGTGTGTGTATCATGATGGGGTACGGTTTGTGCTGTGGCGTGGGTGTGTGGGGGTCAGAGGATAAGACGAGGGAGTCAGTTCTCTTCTCCCACTTCATATGGGTTTCAGGAACAGGGCTTAGATTGTCAGCTGAGTCACCTTCCTGGCCCTCCATGATTTATAACTATTTACACAAGAGTGCTTCTGAGTTATATTTATCTTTTCCTATGTTACCGACTTTTCAAATTATTTTTTAAAAAGTTTAAGGAGTCTAGTAATAAATACAATTGGTAAAGAAAAAAATACGTGTTTTACGTAATTTTTAAAACCGTGATTTAAAAAGAAACACAAAACAAAATTTATTACCATTTAACTATCTTGAAGCCAAGCATAGTACAAACTATAATCCAGTATTTGGGAGATAGAGTCAGGAGTATCGGGAGTCCAAGGCTAACCTTAGCTACCTAGTAAGTTTGAAGCTAGCCTGGACTACATGATACCCTGTCCCCACCCTGCCCCCCAAAAAGATAATTTCTAAAACTATTTTGAAATATAGAGTTCTGTAGTATATAATGTATTTACGTTATTGTACAGTAGGGGTGTCTTGTCCAGATGGTTTTTGTCTTTTATAACTGGAACAAAACCATTGACAACTCTATTTTCTCCTTCCCTCTGGCCCTTGGTAATCCTATTCTCTCTCTCTCTCTCTCTCTCTCTCTCTCTGTGTGTGTGTGTGTGTGTGTGTGTGTGTGTGTGTGTGTGTGTGTGTGTTTGTCTTTAGATACTTACCTCATGTAGATGGAATCACAAATATTTTTTTCATTTAGCATAATGTCCTTGGGTTCACGCACACTGTGGAATATAGCAAAACTTCTTTTGTATAGATGAAGAATGTCCCATGGCTGTCCCTTCAGGAGCCTGTGACCACACTGGATAAGTCTTATTGTCCTTCACTCTCCTGTAGACTCCTAGCCCATGCTCTTGGTCTCTTAAATGTTTCTGAGTGCCTCTTTTCTAGCCCTCATACGCAGGCCTATATTAATGTCTTTATTAAACTTTGCATGTGCCATAGCATGCATGTGTGCACATTCACACGCAGAGACATACATAATAAATGCAATTTAAAGATTTTTAAGTCAGAGGGAGAGCAGTTTGTTTCCAGCTCAGGAGCACAGCTGCTGGTGTGCCCTTGGCTGAGAGCAGTCCTCTGTTGGGGAAGGTCATCCTCTTTGTCTGAGCACAGCTTTGGGAGGGACACACACAGAGCAAGAGAGAGGGACAGCTGCCTAGCCCAGCCACACCAGCAGGCTCAACCCTGGAGACCAGAGGGGTGTGACAGATTGCCCGCACATCTACTTCATGTCTTGGGTTCACAGTTAAGGCAAGCTGTGCCACCGTGTCAGAGAGAAGCAAGGCCATCCTTGTATTACCTAATCATTGTTGTTATTGAGCTTACATAGATTGGGTGCGCATAGTGGTGTACACCTATAGAGCAAAGGAGGCAGAGGCATGAGGATCATGGCCAGCCTGGTCTACACAGGGAGTGCCAGGCCAGCCTGGTCTACACAGGGAGGGTCAAGCAGCCCGGACTATTCAGGCTGCCTGAAAGCCTGATGGAACAAACAAGAAAGGAAAGCAGAACACTACATTTGCACCTGTTTTCACTCAGCCCTAAGTTAGTGTTACACATGTGAATACTATGAATGTGACGTCGTTATTAAAGACAGCGCTTTTCAGCCGCTCTCAAAAGTTTATAAATATAAACATGTCAGAGATGCTCACTGATACGAAAACATTTCCAGGGAATTTTTTTTTTTATATCATCAATACATTAGTAGAATGTATTAATTTTATTATAACTTCAGTGTTTTCAGATTTACAAAGCACTAGCAATCATATGGTCTGATTGAATCATCCCTGTACTCTTATGAACAAAATAAATATCATAACTGAGGGTTGGTGATGCAGCGCAATTGGTACAGTGCTTGCCTAGCACGCAGAAAGCCCGTGCTTGATCCCCAGCACTGCATGAATCATGGGGTCATATATCTATAATCCAAGCTCTTAGACAGCAGAGGCAGGAGAGTCAGACGTTCAAAGTCATCCAAAGCTGTATAGCAAGTTTGAGACCAGCCTGGACTACATGAGACCCTGTCTTAAAATATATGTATATTGAAAAACTGAAGTAGAAACAATTTTTCCAAAGACATATTTAATAAATAGCTAAAATTCATAGCTGAGTGATTTCTCTCCAAATCCCTACTTCTCACTCCTTCACTAAGGGACACAATTATATTTGAAACAATATTTTCAAAATTATTTTTTTCCACATCTTTTAGGGTCTCTAACCAGAACGTCTTTTATAAAGAAGGGTTGGTCCTGTGGGAGAAGTTCACGTGAGCGAGCAGTCCCAACACTGCATCCAGCTGTAAAGAGCCAACACAAAAACTGCCACACACCCAGAGGATGGGGTCAGAGGCCCCCAGAGAGAAGGTCCTGGGGTAGAGCCTGGGGCAAGCTGTTCCCAGACGCCTTCCAAGGCTCCATTGCCACCCAGAGGCCCTGTGCTTGGGGAAGAAGCAGGAACCGCAGAGTTGGCGAGCAGCCAAGTAGCATTTCATGCTCCTCCTCCGCCCCTGACTCTTATCTCCGCCTTTCTCCTCTCCTTCTCATCTCCTCTTCCCCTCCTCCACATCCCTTCCCCCTCCTCCCCTTCCCTCCTCTTCCCCCTCCTCCCCTCCCCTCCTCCCTATTTCCTCCCCTCCCCTCCTCCCCATTTCCTCCTCTTCCCCTCCTCCCCATTTCCTCCTCTTCCCCTCCTCCCCATTTCCTCCTCTTCCCCTCCTCCCCATTTCCTCCTCTTCCCCTCCTCCCATTTCCTCCTCTTCTTGCTAACCTCGACCTCTTCAGAAAAGAATTGAAGATTCAATACATTGTTTTGATGGGAAATTATAAGAGTTTTGAGGACCGCGCAGTGGCTCCGAGGTCAGAACACTGGCCTGGTAAGCAATGACTGGCATTCAGAGCCTCACAATCCACATGGATGCCAGTGGGTACACCCCATCTGCTGGTCTAGCTCTAGCTTCCTGAAGACAGAGAGGGGATCCCAGTGCAAGCTAGCTATGGAGACTAGTCATCTCAGCCAGCCTTGGCTTTGATTATGAGAACAGTCTCAGAAGAATAAGATGGAAGAGCAATGGAGGGAGATTGCTGATGTCAACCTGGGGTCTCCCGGGAACATGTACACACAGTCAGGTACACTTGCACATGCTTCCTACACTCACTCACACACACATACACACCACGGACACATGAAAAGAAAAAAAGAGGAGTTTTGAATTAAGACCACCAGACAAACTAAAAATCCTTGCATCTGGCTCATGGAAGCAACATTTTCCAAAATATTTTGAAAATTTAATAATTAAATGAATTTTTACGAAGTTACAATTAAATATGGTTGGTAAATGTGATGAATCAATCTAACATGTGTGATATTTAAGTTATAGCTAAACTGTTGGAATCAGGAACACATATTAGAGACTTTGAATGTCCAGTGGTTGAAAGCACAGACTTGAATATTCACCTGCAGGTTTAGATTTTGATTCTGGCATTTACCAGCTGAGTATCTTCCTAACAACATTTGAGCTAGTCATGGTGACAAGTGCCTATAACCCCAGCACTAGGGATTGAAAGTTAGGGTTTCTTAAGTTTTAGGCCATTTATTTTTACCGTGTGTGTGTGTGTGTGTGTGTGTGTGTGTGTGTGTGTGTGTGTGTGTGCGCGCGCGTGTGTGTACATGTGAGAGTTGATTCTCTGCTTCTACCCTGTGGGTCCCGTACTCAGGTCATCAGGCTTGGTGGTAAGCACTTTTACCCACTGAGCCGTCTTCCAGAAGCCCGCCAGCTGGGCTTAACTGGCGGGCCAGTAAACGCCATGTACACACCCGTCTCTTCCTCCCCAGCACTGGGATCGCAGAGAGCTCTGCTCACCAGGCTTTGTGTGGGGGCATTAGGGACCCAAACTCCGGTCCTCATGCTTGTAAAGCAGGTGCTGTCTCCCCACCCTCACAACGCCATCCCTTCCCTTGTAGCTATGAGTCTTAGAGATCAAACCTGAGACATTTATTAGTTCAGAACACAGAGGGAGGGCAAGGATCCCCTCAAAAACAAATAAACTTAATTTGCTTATTTATTCATTCTCTGGTTTTTCTTTTCTAATTTTCCTTCTTGTTCGTTTCTTTGTTTTGTTTTGTTTTCTAATCCAGTCTGGCTTCAAACTTCCGATGCAGCCAGGATTATCCACATGCACCACACCTGCCTTTTGCAGTACTCGGGAGAAGTAGGCCTCCCTGCACTCTAGGCAAGCACTCTAGTCCCATCGTGGTGTGACAGAGAAGGCCGGCAGATGATCAAGGAAGGGCAGGAACTGCCACAGCAGAGAGTTTGTGTCAGTTGCCTAAACAAGACTTGAGCATGGCCACAGTGGCATCTACTAAAACACACAGCCATTTCATGAAACCACATAAAAAATGTTTCAAGAGGGAATTGGGGTAGAGCATTCTGGACTCATGGTTATTCTCCATGCTAAGTAAGTCCCACATGTGGTGAACATCTGCAAATAAATTAAATAAATAAAGTGATCCTCATGGGCTCTGCATCCAAACCCCAGGCAGAGCAACCAGGGTAGGCACAAACGGCAGCAGCCATGTACAAGCACACAAAAAAGCAGCGAGGGGAAAATGTCCTCCATGTTAAAAAGTAAGTTGGTCAACTGGTAAATAATAGACTGGGAGTTCAAACCTTTGCCAACTTAAAAACAACAACAAAACAAAAAAAAGTTAACATCCTAATAACTTTCCATAATGACAATAAATACAATAAAATAAAATGGCATGTTTGCAATGGCAAATAGCTATTACCAGCTGAGTCAGTTTTCCTAAGGGAAACAACCATATCTGGAAAAAAGTATCTTATTTGGAATATTAAGAATTGCTTCATTTCAATGCTTACATGACTTTTAATGGCTCTTAGTCTTCTTTCAGCAGATGAGTGGGGGCCACCAATGCTGCTGAGCTCGAGGATTCTTGGGATGACCTCACTGTGCTCTGCAAACATGTTGTCGTTTTTCAATTTGGTTACATTCCAGACCCAGGAGTGAAGGCAAGTTTATGATCAGGGAGGAAAATAAGAAAAATATTTACATAAATTCCATAATGCAACTTTTAAAAAAACTAAAAAAAAAAATCCTTTGAACTGAATATATGTGGGCACACAATCCAAATAGAGAGCAGAGATGGAATGCAGGGAAAAGTCAGAAATGATGAAGGTCACCCTCTGCAGAAGAAACAAATGTACATGCATGCATGCACATACGTGTACACACGTACACACACGCACACAAAACACGCCACACACACTCACAAATGACCTGAGCCTTCTGAAGATGTCTTCCCAACAACGATGCATCCCAAATTCCAATTGTTAGTAACACTAGGATGTGAAGTCTCATTGAGAAGGCCTCAAATCCAAACATTAGCTAATAAGTTGACATATAATTGTAAGTGTTGTCTCGGGGCAGCAGCATCCCCTCAGCCCTTCTCACTACTCAATTAAGTAAGAAAAGAAAGAAATGTCTGTAGTACAAATTCTAATTGGTCTTAATAAAAATCCGGAGTCAGATATCAGGGTAAATGCTGAAAGATTAGAGAAGCAGAGCAGCCAGTCACTAGAAAGACTTCTTACCTCTAAAGAATCCTCAGACCAAAAGCGCATGAGCTCCTGTCTCCTCCCGCCTTGTATTCCTCTCTCCGCCCAGCCATATCACTTCCTGTCTCTACCTCCATAGTGCTGGGATTAAAGGTGTGTGCCACCACTGCCTGGCCTCTGTGGCTGACTAGTGGCTTAACTCTGCACTCTGATCTTCAGGCAAGCTTTATTTGTTAGGGCACAGACAAAATATCACCACAAATGCCACTGATGCTATATCCTCTTCCTGGTGACACTTGTTGAAAAAATGGTTTATAATTCTGGGATCTAGCATGCCACCATCTCCAGTTTAGCTTAGGGGCTGGAGAGATGGCTCAGAAGTTAAGAGCACTGGCTGCTCTTTCAGAGGGTCCGGGTTCGATTCCCAGCACTGACATAGCAGCTCACAACCATCTGTAACTCCAGTTCCAAAGGATCCAACACCTTCTTCTGGCCTTTGAGGGTACCATGCATGCAAGTGGCATGCATACAGGCAAAGAAATATTCATATACATAAAACAATATCAAACTTAGCTTAGGACTCTAGTGGTATCCGAGGTTCCAACCCACTATTTTGGCCCAGAATGACGTTGAAGTCTCTTGCCTCCACTTCTTCAGAGCTGGGATTACAGCCAAGGTGCTGCTCAGCTGAATTTAAAATAAAGGGCTAATAAGAGCAAAGTATAGCAGAAAACATAAACGTCTATTACCAGCTCAGCCAGTAACTTAACTAGATAGCCTTAAACTCTTTGGGTCTCCTTTATAATGTATAAAGAAAATCATAATTTAGTAAGGAGAGATATAAACCTTTGTCCCTGGGGAAAGTAACCACTTAACATGATAAACTTTAAATGAGCTAATAGGATGAATTGTCACACTTTTTTAGATCCAGAAAAAATAACAAATGATGGTATAATATTTCTTCCATAGGTGTTCTTTGAGATGACTAGCTGAGATGATCCAGTCTCAAAGACTACTTGAATAAGGACTTGAGATAAACCCTGAACTTTGGCATTATACACAGACTGGATAATGAAGGATATAGTTACCTTTCCTAGAATTTGACAATTAACCTAAAATTTTTCTTTCAGGATAAAGATAACTTCACCCATACCCAGCAGGAAGCAATTTTAAGAATACAACGCCCACATTCCCAAAGAGGTGGTGTGGGGCAGGTGGTTTTTTGATCTTTTTAAATGGGTTTTGGGTCTGGGATAATTTTCATTGTTTAGGGAGGTTGGTTACAAGTTGTTGTCAAGGGTTAGAAAAAAGGCTAAGCGAAGGAGATTAGATTTAAGGTTCTTGTTTAAAAAAAAGAGAAAGGAAAGAAAAGAAGAAAAAGACAATTACTAGTTTTAAATACTTTACATTGGATTGGATTGTTTTATATTGTATACAAATTATATATATTGAAATTGATATTGTTAGAAAATGCTATATGTATATTTCTAATTGTACTTATACCGTTCATTTAACAATGCAATTTTCTGATCCTTGAATGTTATTATTACCAACTATTAGGATATAAAGAAATGAAAGTTAGTAGTTAGACATTATAATAGAACTTGTAGTCATATTAGGTATGTTTTAAAAATTGAGCAGATATATTTTAGATAGACAGGTCATCTTCAAACCCTTCAGAGATCTATAGAATATGGCATTTAAAATGTTTTAATAACTTAGAAAATTTTTCTTTGAGACATGTCAGCTCCTGGCAGTACCAATCTACTTCAGAGAAAATATGGGCATTGAAGAAACTGCATATGGAATTAACTTTCATTGTGGCAAAAGTTAACCACTGGACAACAAAGTATCCTTGAATCAACAGGACAAAATGGACAGACAGGACATGAAACAAAGGACTACTGATTCTTGCCAAAACAAGTGTGGTTATGGCTTTATCAAAAGGCATCTTTTGAGGCCAGGACAATATGGCACCATCCCTGAAGTGGCCTTTGCAATCCGGAAAAGGTACAGTGCCCTTTTCTTCGAAGTCAGCTGAACAGGCAGTGGGCCGATGGCTTCTGATGTACAAGGAACAGCAGCTGAAACAGTTATTCTTGAAGAGTAACTAAGCTCACGCCTCTCAATAGTAGACTGGCATTTGATAGAGGGATGTGGAGAAGAGCGGGATGCTGAGTTGAAGCCACATATACACAGCCAAGAAGAATGGACAGCTGAATTAAAAAACCATCAACAATTTCCAGAATTTAAAATCCTGAATCATGACATGACACTAGTGGAATTCAGGTGTTTCTGGTACATGGACTGCTCTCACCCAATGTGAGGTCGAACTGTTGACCTTGTGTACATCCTACTTCACAAATGAGTCTGTCAGATACGCTAAGCCTATAGGCTGAAGATGATGCCCCAGCATTGCGGAGAAACCTCAGGTGACTGTCCAGGCAGTTGGCTGTTTCTGTCAACTCACAAATTTTTTGGAAGTTGCTTGCATGCACTTTCTGTTTTTATTTTTGTTAGCTAATATTATTTCCTTCTTGGGTCTCTGAGGGAGTTGAAGATTAGTTAGTTATAGTTGAAGATTAATTAGGATAGAAAGTGAATTAGATACATTTTGGACTTACCGAAATAGGATAGATAATGAAATTATTTTCTCTGAATTTGTCAAATACAAATGGACTAGACATTGTTTAGATATTCATTACTTGTATATATTGTATATAGTTATTGTACTTTTGTATATAGTTTTTCTTTTGTTAGTTATAACCTTTTTCTTTTTTTCTTTTTATTAAAATAGAAAAGGGGAAATATGGTGGTATTTTATTTGTACTGAAATGTGATTTTAATTGTATGTTAATAAATAAAGTTGCCCAGGGGTCAGAGCTATTAGACACATAGCAAGTGCGTGGTGGCGGTGGCGCACGCCTTTAATCTCAATACCATAGAGGACCTGGAGGGCTGTACATACAGGCAGTGACGAGGCAGTCACGTGTTTGGGTTTACAACCAATGAGAAGGCAGAACAGCTAGACTATATAAAGACATACACACAGGAAGTAGCCCCCCTTTCGGAGAGCTCTCTTGGCTGAAGAGGATAGCTGAAGCAGGAAGGGTGAGGCTCTTAGCTCTGACCTCTTGGCTTTCTTCTCTGAATCGGCTCTGTGTTTCTTATTTAATAAGATGGTTGGTTACATCTACAATCCATAATAAAAACCTTGAGATTATCATAGCAGCACATGACTGGGTCTTGTACATGCCAAGCACATCTTCTACCTATTAGCTATATCCTCAGGATCAGAAATAGAATAAAGAAAGATATGGTTAAATTAGGCATGACTGTGGCACATTCCTGTTACCTTAGCACGTGGGAGACAGAGGCAGGGGGACATGAATCTGAGGCTATTTTAGAGCCACAAAGTAGGGCTCTGATTCAAAACAAAGCAAAATAAAATTAAAAGAAACAAACAAACAAAAAATAAAAACAGTTGTGTTTAAATGGTGGCCATTTCACATTATCTATCTGCATAGAAACTTCCTGTGGGTGAAATTTCCATCCCTTAGTTTACTTCCGTCATCTCAGAACCTTGAGCAGTGTAAAGGTACTTAAGTACTTGCTCCATTAGCTGCTAAAAGAATGATGGCCAGGTGGTAGTGGTGCACACCTTTAATCCCCACACTCGGGAGTCAGAGGCAGGTGAGCTCCAGGACAGGCTCCAAAAGTACACAGAGAAACCCTGTCTCGAAGGAAAAAAAAAAGAATGATGGATGGAGGGATGTGTAGCTCAGTGGTTAGACAATTGCCCAGCTGGCTTGAAGGCCTGTGTTCTATCCAGCACTATGGAACTAAAAGAAATAGGTGATGAAGATGATTCTGTCTGTCATGTTTTGAGACTTCTGTTCTAGATCCTTTGGTATAAAGAAATTAGTTTTCTGTTGCTAGATAATTCTTTTCAACTCCTTAAAGTCTGCTAGGCCAGAGGGTCTGTATTTCTCTAAATCACGATAAGTCACTAACAGAGGTAAGATCTGTTAAAGTACTTTTTAAATTTTGTTTTATAAGTTTATCATGTAAAATTTATAGTATAAATTTAACAACAATAAGGACAGGAAAATCTATACGATAAAAGTAACTAAAAAACAAACTTCATTTAAAAAATGTTACTGCTGGGCCTAGTAGTGAATTCTAGGCTATCAAAAAAAAAAAGATACTATCTATTTCAACCAAAAGTCTTGTCTTGGTTAGGGTTATTTGTTGTGATAAAACACCATAACCAAAAGCAAGTGGTAGAGAAAAGGGTTTATTTGGCTTACACTTCCACAGCACTGTCCATCATAGAAGTCAAGGCAGGAACTCAGACAGGGCAGGAACCTGGAGGCAGGAGCTAATGCAGAGGCTATGAAGGGGGGCTGCTTACTGCCTTGCTCCCCATGGCTTGCTCAGCCTGCTTTCTTATAGAACCAGGACCACCAGCCCAGGGATGGCACCACACACAATGGGCTGGACCCTCCCCATCAGTCACTAATAAGAAAATGCTCTACAGCAGTGGTTCTCATCTCTCCTAATGCTGTAACCCTTTAATATTGTTCATGTTGTGATGACCCCCAACCATAGATTATTTTGTTGCTGCTTCATAACTGTAATTTTGCTACTATTATGAGTCATAATATAAATATCTGACATATGATCCCAAAGAGACAAAGATCCCCACAGGTTGAAAACTGTTGCTCTATATTTCCCTACAGCTGGATCTTATGGAGGCATTTTCTCAGTAGAGGTTCCCTCCCCTCAAATGACTCTAGCTTGTGTCAAGCTGACACAAAATGGATCAGCACATACCTTGGCTTTTGTTTTTGCTGAAATAGCCTCTGCTTGGGCATTTCACTAAAACTATCTAGTTTGAGACTGTTGAACTATTAATTCTATTTTGTTCAAAATATGTTCTTCTTATACACTCATCCAGAATATACAATACTGTTCTTAATTCAGGCAACTACTAATAAGTAGACAGTTATGCTCCAAACACTTTAAATACCTCAAACAATGAGTCTGTAAAATGTGAATGGTAGCTCACATTGAGAGGGAAAAAACATGAATAACAAAACAATTATAATCAGGAACTCAAAGTTGGAAGTGTTGATGACTTCTCTTGAACGCTTTTATTTTTAAAAGCTCTCTGGTTACTTGTTTGAAATTACAGCTGCTGAGCCACAAAATCACCTGAGACACACAAGTAAGCGGTCTGACCTTGGCTCTACATCCACAAATACACAGCAATACAACCCACTTTCTGAGTGGCAAGAAACATGTTTGTAGAGGCCTGTCTAAGGTTTACATGAGAATCTGTGTAGATATTAATCTCCCATGAGTTTGAAAGACTCTCTTTCTCTGAGACAAAAAGGACTCCTGATTTAAAACTGTATTTGTTCATTAATCACCACAGCACTGTGTTTAAAGAAACGAAGCCCAATGTATTTACAAGGTAAAAAGTGCTGACTATGTTTACTTAAAATATGGTAGGATCAAGCATATGAATCACAAAAAATAAATTTGGGTAACCATATTGCAAAAGATTAAAAACATACTCCATCTCCGTTAATAAAACTTTCAAAGGCTTGTGACAAATTCTGTCAAAGACTCAGAGGTTCCTGGTTTGGCAGTTAAAAGGGAAGAACATGAAACATTTTGTGAATTTTTTTCTTTGTAGATAATTAAACCCAAGCCACAAGCAAACAAATGTACAGATGTCCACCATATTTTCTTTGCTCCAAGGATGAGAGCCAACTATTGGAGACTTCGGATTTGGAAGAGACACATAGACTACAGTCCAGAGACATGTTACCGACTTTTCTCAAATCTGAGCAATTTGGTCAAGCTGAGCTCCAGTGCCTTCTTGTTTGTGTGACTGTTTTTTGAGGCAGGTTCTTACTATGTAGTTCTGGCTGGCCTGGAACTCACTACATAGATCAGGCTGGTCTCAAACTTACAGAGATCCTCCTGCCTCTGCCTCCTGAGTACTACGATTAAAGGTGTGGGCCACCACTGCCTGATCAGCCTTTTAATCTAAAGCAATTGAGTTTAACTCTCATCTTCCTTTCCGGGAGGCCAAACACTTTCAAATAAACTGTGCATATTTTGAAGGTGTGTGTGGCACTTCTGTATGCCCTGTGGACATGAATCAACACCTGGTCATCTTTTGAGTGGACGTCACTCAATGCACCATCTCTTCCTTCATAAGGCACAGTCACAGAGGACTCCTGCCGGCTGGTTACTAAGACATGGCTCCATTTCTCCCTGAGCCTACAAGAATTTCCATAAGTAGAAACCAATAAGCAACATTCTCCTTCCTGGACTCAAAGAATGAGCTTTCCCCGAGGGAGGATGGATCAGACTCAATATTATTGTTACTAGTTCTTCAGAGAACCATAGAGAGAGCTGGTTTGGGTTGCTCACACCTGTAATCCTAGGATTTGGGAGGCTGAGGCAGAAGGTTCACCCTAAGTTCAAGGCTAGCCTAGACTATACAGTGAGTTCTAGGCCAACCTTGGATACGGAGTGAGACTCTGTCTCAATCAAACAAACAAAAAGGTCGGGGAGGAAGCTAGGGAGATGTTCAGTCAGCGAAGTGCTCAAGCACAAGCCCGAGGATGGGAGGTGCACCCCAGAAACCGTGGGGAAAAGGTGGGTGCAGTGGCACAAGCCTGTAACCCAGGACTGGGAGGTGGAGACACCGATCTTTTGAGGGCCGCCATTTAACCCCTCTCACTCTAGATTGCCCCCTCACAGCCGGTTTATGAGTCATGGAGAGCCTGGATCCAGACTGCATCTCTCATCTATCAAGGCCATCTCTTCTCATTGCTACAAAGCTGCTGTGGCTCCTTTCTCCATTGCTAGGACTCCAGTTTTAGGAACTTCTGACTCTCTTGTGGATTTCTGCCATGACTTATGTGGGTGAAACTCTCTCCCAAGGGGGAGGTAAAAAAATAAATGCCCACCCTCTACAGAGCACCAAGG
Organism: Peromyscus eremicus; assembly: GCF_949786415.1. NCBI lineage: Eukaryota > Metazoa > Chordata > Mammalia > Rodentia > Cricetidae > Peromyscus > Peromyscus eremicus. The sequence continues at coordinate 95,440,759 of NC_081426.1, forward strand.
ACAAAACAAAGTTGACTCCAAAGTCAAACCTGGAGAACCTATGAGTTTACTGGGCTTACTCACAAAGCATGGGGTGGGGGTCACTTACTGGAGCATGGGTGACCCCAAGGCAACCCAGCATTGAGACACCTCACCTAGTGTGGATGATGGCTTCCCCACAGCTGCTGAGATGGATAGCTGAATTAGTCATTGTTGTATTGCTACGAAAAGACACCATAACCAAGGCAACTCTTACAAAAGAAAGCATTTAATTGGGGGCTGGCTTACTGTCTCAGAGGCTTAGCTTATCATCATGGTGGGGAGAGCTACATCCTGATCCACAGGCAGGCAGGGAAGCAGAGAAAGCAGCAGAAGGAGGTCTAAATTGGGGTGGGGTGTTTGATACTTCTTGGCTTCCACTAGATCAATTCCTGACCACTTCACTGGGAGTAGCTCGGCTCATGCAGAGCTTGGGAAATATGTGTTAGGTCCCTATAGCATTTGTGGCAATGAACAATTTCCTCTTCTTCTCCTTCTCTTCCTCCTTCTTCCTCTTCTTCTTCCTCTCCCCCTCCTCTCCTTCTTTCTTTGGTGTTTGTTTTTTATTTTTGTTTTTTTAAAATTTTTTTCAAGGCAGGATTTCTCTATGTAAAAGCCCTGGCTGTCTTGGAACTCACTTTTAGACCAGGCTGGCCTTGAACTCACAGAGATCCACTTGCCTCTGCCTCCTAATTGCTGGGATTAAAAGAGTGTGCCACCATGCCTGTTGGCAATGACTTTGTGCAGCTAATAGGGCAGCACATGGCCATGGCCCTTTTCGGCAGAATCACTGTCCTTCTGTTTTGTGGGGTAAGGGTGTCTTCTTGGAAGTCAGGTCCCAAGTGTTAAAATTTTAATAACCAATCAATTTCCACAAACTGATTTCAAAAATGAGGATGAGGATTGAGTTAGTTGAGGTTGAGGGTATAGTTCAGTTATTAGAATATTTGCCTACCATGCATGAAGCTCTGGACTCAGTCCCCAGCACCCCAAAACCATGCCATGCTGGCTAATACCTGATATTAATTTGCTTTCAATTGCTGTGTTAAAGACCATAACCAAGAACAACATGGGAGAGAAAACATTTGTTTGACTTATGCATGCCAATCCTGGTTCATCATTGAGGGAATTCAGGCAGAAACTCACGGCAGGGACCTGGAGGTAGGAACTGACATAGAGGCTGATATAGACCAGCAGTTCTCAACCTGTGGGTCACAACACCCTGCAATTCAGATATTTACATTATGATTCATAACAGTAGCAAAATTACAGCTATAAAGTAGCAACAAAAATAATTTTATGGTTGGGGGTTACCACAACATGAGTGTAGCTGGAGAGTTTTCTCTCTGGGCCCCGCCAACCCCCGGCAGTCCAACAGCCCACTTATAAAATAAACACACAGACTCTTACATTATTTAAACTGTTTGGCCTAATGGCTCAGGCTTCTAGCCATCTAGTTCTTACATATTAAATTAAACCATTTCTATAAATCTATACCTTGCCACGTGGCTCATGGCTTACTGGCATCTTCACATGCTGCTTGTCCTGGTGGTGGCTGGCAGTGTCTCCCTCTGCCTCCCTGTTCTCTCAATTCTCCTCTCTGTTAGTCCCGCCTACACTTCCTGCCTGGCCACTGGCCAATCAGTGTTTTATTTATTGACCAATCAGAGCAACACATTTGACATACAGACTATCCCACAGCATATGAGGAACTGCATTAAAGGGTTGTGGCATCAGGAAGGTTGAGAACCACTGTAACAGAGGAATGCTGCTCACTGGCTTGCTCTGCATGGCTTGCTCAGCCTGCCCTGACTGACACCACCCACAGTGGGTTGGACCCTCCCACATCAATCATTAATCAAGAAAATGCCCCACAGACTCACCTACAGGCCACTCTGATGAAGGCAGCATCTCAACTGAGGTTCTCTCTTCCCAGATGAACCAAGCTTGTGTCAGGTTGACAGAAAACAACCAGCATACCTGTGAGATTAGCACACAGATGGTTCAGGGGTTCAAGAACATACTCAGCTACATAAAGAGTTCAAGGACAAAAGGAAGGGGAAAAAGATTTAGTTACTACATAAGGAAATGGAAATAGTGTTTAGTATTTAAAAAGTGCTCAGTCAGGGCTGGAGTGGTACACTGTGTGGAGCTGGGCCCTGAGTGTGCTCAAACACTGTCTGGTGCTGGACCCCAAGTGTGATCTACAGCATGAAAAGAACAAACAGGCAAACAACAAATCACCAATAAAGAATGCGTTGATTGTTTCATTTGTTTTCCTCAGCAGGAAAACTGGGGTGCAGGAATACAAGCAAAGCTACTCAATGTGAATAGCTGGCAGGGATGACAGGCCTGGCTGCTTAAAAACCCCACATCCCACCCACCCCCACCCCCACCCCCACCCACCCCCACCTCCACATCCCATCCACCCCCACCCCCACATCCCACCCACCCCCACCTCCACCTCAACCTACTCCCATATCCCACCCACACCCCCGACCTCCACCCACCCCCACATCCCACCCACCCCCAACCCCACCTCCACCTCATGCTCCGAGACAGTAACAATCACCTTGCAACCAGAGATTTTCATCTCTGGCATCTGCCATAATCACTGTCTTGTTTCATCTCCCGGCCAACTCTGTTCGGCAGGTATTATCACGCTCATTTCACACGCAAGGCTCAGAGAGGTTTAATTGCTGTAAGGGCCACCCCATCAGTAAATAAGACCACACCCAAGACTTCAGTCTCTGAAGCTCATGATCCTCTTCCCCAGTCCTATATGGCTCCATAGCCACACAGTTAACGTGGAGCTTCACTGAATCAAATTTCTTTTTTTAATATAATATTTTTTTATTAATCCTTCAAGAATTCTGCCCATGCATACAACGTATTCTTACTGTATTGCCCTAACTCCCCCAGACCCTCCATCCCCATCTCCTCAGCCCCTCCCAACTTCACACCCTCTTTATTTATTTACTTTTAACTAACTCTCCAAATCCCAACTGTGCTGTCCACAAACTCATAGGTGTGGAGCCGTTCACTGTATGGCTCTGTGGTGCTCAACCTAAAAGAAGCCACAGCCTTAAAGAAAACTGACTCTTCTTCCAGCAGAAATCAGCTGTCAAAATCTCCTCAGCCGGGAGTGGGGGCTCTCTGCCCCTTGTTAGAATGATGGCTGGTTTGATCGATAGATCTGTTGCAGCCAACCACACCACTGTAAGCTCATGAGAGCAGTGGTCAGATCACACCCAGAGGACAGAAGACACTGTTTCACTCTAGTCTCCCTCGACATCTGCCTCTTACCATCTTTCTGCCTCCTCTTCCATGATGATCCCTGAGCCTTGGTGGAAGGGTGTGATCCAGACATCCCATTTGTGGCTGAGTATACCACTGACAGTTCTCTGCACTTCAGCAAGTTTGAATTTCTGGGTTAACCCCCATTCACTGCACAAAGAAACTTCACTGATGGGGTCTGAGAGCTCCACTAATCTATGGGTAGAGATATGAGTTTGATACTATCTCCATTTTAGCAAAATAGTAGTAGGTTCACTCCTGGGCTGTGACTTCCCAACCATGGTTTATTGACCAGATTTACAGTGCTAAGCACATGTTTCCTCCTGTGCATAGGGCCTTAAGTCCAACCAGAGAGCAGTTGGTTATCCCATAACATCCATGCCACAGCTGTACCCATGGGTGTTTCTTGTCATCCTGGTCATCGATTGTAGGCTAAACGATTTCCCCCCAGCAGTCTGCATAGTACCTTCCAGTACTATGAAAGCTAGCCAGCAGGGAGGAAGCTTCATGGTCAGTACCAGCTTGATTTCTCCAAGTCCTGTGACCAAAGTGTGTGGTATCTTCAGCAACAGGGTCTGTCTTAGTTGTTTATTGCTGTGAAGAGACACCACGATCATGGCAACTCTTATAAAGAAAATATTTAACTGGGGTGTCTCACTTACAGTTTCAGAGGTTCTGTCTATTATCATCATGACGGGGAGCATGGTACTTGCAAGCAGACGTGGTGCTGGAGGAGTAGCTGAGAGTCCTACATCTTGCAGGCAACAGGAAGTCAACTGAGACACTGGGCAGTGTCTTGAGTATAGGAAACCTCAAAGCTCACCCCCACAGTGACACACTTCCTCCAATAAGGCCACACCCACTCCAATAAAGCCACACCTCCTAATAGTGCCACTCCCTATGAGATTATGGGGGCCAATTACATTCAAACTACCACAGGGTCTTACTATCAAGATCAGTGACAATACCCTGTATTGTATTAGGGGTCTCCAGGGGACCCTTGGCCAACAACTCAAGGGGAAAGTATTCCACAACTGGCACAAATACCAGGTGGAATACCTGTATTAAACAATCCCTAGTTGGTTGCATGTAATAAACTCAGACAACCTTAATGTTTGATGAACTGAAGTGATAGTTTAAATGTAGGTGACTTTTCTGCTAGTCCAGTTCAGAATCCTTCAGATCCTTCCAAGGTAGGTTAATCCATGTGCAGTTCCCAGGAATTCTATAGCTCTCCACAGAAAACACACCCAACAGCACTCAACCACTTGAGAAGTAGAAACTTCCAGGTACACAAAGCCACACACGTGTCTAGGCACCATGATACTCCCAAGGACTGTTTGCTGACAATGCAGAAGCCTTGAAACATAAACTGCTTTTCCCCCTAAACATGTTTGGAAGTCGGAGGCCACTCAAAAAGAGATGCATGCTAGGATCCATCCTAAATTAAATGGTTTGAAAGCCAGTGGGGTGTGGCAGCTTACGCCTGTCATCCCAAGACTTCAGGGGCTGAGACAACCTGGGCTACAGAGTGAAAGCTTGTCTCAAAAAAGGAAAAATCATTTCTTGTTGGGCCACGTTTTAAAACTGAAATACCAGGGCAAGTCTAAGACAGCAGCATGGGTGGGCAAGTCCACTTCTAACTTCTAACCAATGTCATTGCTTCTGGAGTGAATTTAAAAAACAAAACAAACAAACAAACAAAAAACAGATAAACTGGGCAGTGGCAGTTCACAACTTTAATCCCAGCACTTGGGAGGTAGAGGCAGGCGGATCTCTGAGTTCAGGGCCAGCCTGGTCTACAGAGGGAGTTCTAGGACAGCCAGGACTGTTACACAGAGAAACCCTGTCTCGAAAAACAAAATATAAAAACAATAAAATAATAACTGTCTTCCCTGTTTGTAGGAGCACCTTGAGACATTGTTTGTTAAACCAATTATTCTGCTACAAAGTACTCTTCAAACGTGAAATTTCTACAACTGTCCCAAAAGGTGAGAGAGGAAGGCTCCCTGGAAGGAATGTGGTCATATTCTGCCACCTCGTGGTCACATGGAAACATGTACTAAGGAATAATAAAGCAGCTTTGGAAATATTTTTGGAAATTCAAACCAATCTCTCAAAAATGAATCTAATTTTCATCAGTATTAATGGGACAATGGACTTCTGTATCCTTAGTTCAGGAGTGAAACAGTATAAGGAACACAATTACATAACTGTAATTGATTAGAAATAAACTGTATGACCTGCCTAGTGCCACACTGATTTGAAGTCAAACCTGGTTTTCCCCAGTATGTACTCACTTAACATGAGAGTAATTATCACCTGAATACAGCAGAGACAAGCAAAGTGCTGTTCTCAGTGGAGTCCACATCAGAGGGGAAACACAACAGATAATACAAGAATAGCCAGCCACAGAGCGGACAGTTCAGTTAGGAGAGTGCAGTATGCAGGAAGCCCTGGCTCCAGCCCCAGGAGTGCCTAAAACCAAGCATTAATTCCCACTACAATGATCAGAAGTTCAAAGTCATCCTTGACTATATAATAATAAGCCAGAGGCCACCCTGGGCTACATGAGACTCGGTATCAAAACAAACCAAACAGAAATGACCAGCCAAGAAGTGTGTGCTCCACTTCTGATGACGTTGTGGGGGACAGTCTCTACCGGAAGCCGGCGAGTGGGAAATGTTTGATGCGATTGCACTACAGAGGAGAGGCAGGTGGAGCTGAGTAGGGAGGTGAGGAGTGACAGAGTCCAAGACATGATATGGACCAGCTCCTTGGGGCTCCATGGAGGAATTCAAAGTTGACATTGGGTCTCTGGTAAGACGGAATACCACTGAAGGATTTTTTTTAAACATTTATTATTTATTTCAAGTGCATGTGTATGCACGTGTATGCACGTGTACATGAAGGTCAGAAAACAGGAAGTTAGTTTCCCTTCCACCCCGTAGATTCCAGGAGCGGAACTCAGGACTTCCAGCATGGCAGCAAGCACCTTTACCTATGAAGCCATCTCGATGGTCCGACTGGTGGGTTTTAAGTAGTGGAGTAATCTAATAACTGACAAGGTAAAATACTAAGTAACCTCACAGCCATGTTTGAAAGGATGCTTGGAGAGAAATGGTCCCAGAAGAACACAGATTGTTTAAACTTTTATGGAAACAGCTCTCTTAAGAGAACTCACAGAGAGCATGACAGAGGAAGAGCACATTTCTTTCTGTGGATATATGTTATAGCAGGTGGGCTACAGTGATCTGTACTGTTTTGTCTGGAAACACACACACATGTACACTCAAATAAATGTTAAAAAATTAAAATGTGATTGGTAGATTACTGACCCCAAGGGAGGTGAGGAATTGTTAGTCACGAATTTGAGATGGCATTTCAGAACCCCACCAAGTGGCCCTCAGTGTTCATAAGGCCGAGGAAGGAAGAGATAGCTTGAGCTGAAGGCTAGCCTAGGCTACACACTCAGACCCTATCTCAAACAAACAAACAAGACACAAAGAAAAAAGAAAGAAAAGAAATTAACAGGAGAGTCATTGAAGCTTGTCCTTCCATATTCATTCTGGAGGTGAGGCTTGCTCTTAACCCCCAGGAATCCAGATGTCAGATGTCAGACAGTCAGATGCTCCTGTCCACTTTCCATCTTGGCACCTTAGTGTGGTGTTCTCTCTCTCTCTCTCTCTCTCTCTCTCTCTCTCTCTCTCTCTCTCTCTCTCTCTCTCTCTCTCTCCCCACATGAGACAGGACCTCACCTTTTGTAGCCCAGGCTGGGATTACAGAAATGTAGCACCTCATCAGGCAGACAATAGGTATCCTTCTGGCTCAAAGGGGTGGGCCTTTTTGAGGACTTGAAAACCTAGGCTATAGTAATTTCAAGAGACATTCTCTATAACTTCCTACAATGTCTGAGGTTTGTGAGGCTGTCCTGGAACTTACTCTGTAGCCCAGCTTGTTTTGAATTCAAGAGATCTACCTGCCTCTGCCTCCTGAGTACTGAGATTAAAGGTGTGCCACCATGCTGGGCTCTGAATAATTCTTGATCTTTGTTTTACCTGAAAATTGAGGGATTTCTAGTTCTATGTCTGAAGTAAGCCATTTTCAGTGTTTTGGAGGGAAGAGCCTTCCCAGGTGACAGCTCCATGTGTGGAGATCTGCAGCTTCTAGAGGGCTGCACTGCTTCCTAGTCTTGAGGAATCTCCTCCACATTGCCTAGCAGTTAATGACTCTCAGATGTGTTTCTTATCAAGTCAAGGCTGCTCAGCTGTTCTGCCCTCCCCTTTCTCCTCAGTGCATCTAGGACTATTAATTCAGAAGCAGGCCGGAGGCACACACCTTTAGGGCCAGCATTCAGGAAGCAGAGATAGGAAGATCTCTGTGAGTTGATGCCAGCCTGGTCTACACAGCCAGTTTAAGGTCAGCCAGGACTGCAGCGAGACCCTGTCTTAAAACAACAAATGGAAACACTGCAATTGGATTAGAGGGGGAAAAAAAACTTCTGTGTTAAACACATCATTAGGCTTAGGTATATTTAAAGTGTCCACAAGCCATCAGGAGGTAGCTGTTAAAACTCAAAATCCTAGCCGGGCGGTGGTGGCGCACGCCTTTAATCCCAGCACTCGGGAGGCAGAGCCAGGTGAATCTCTGTGAGTTCGAGGCCAGCCTGGGCTACCAAGTGAGTTCCAGGAAAGGCGCAAAGCTACACAGAGAAACCCTGTCTCGAAAAACCAAAAAAAAAAAAAAAAAAAAAAAAAACCCTCAAAATCCTAAATCACTTTGTGCAGCTGTGATAAGTGGCATTTTAAAACCCTTGAATGTGTCGGGTGTGGTGGCCCACGCCTTTGATCCCAGCACTCAGGAGACAGAGGTAGGCGGATCTCTGAGTTTGAGGCCAGCCTGGTCTACAAAAAGAGTTCCAGCTGGTGGGTGACGGCACCCGCCTTTAATCCCAACACTTGGTAGGCAGAGGCAGGCGGATCTCTGTGAGTTCAAGGCCAGCCTGGTCTACAGAATGAGATCCAGGACATCCAGGGCTGTTACACAGAGAAACCCTGTCCCGAAAAAGAAAAAAAAAAAAAGTTCCTGGACAGCCAGAGCTACACAGAGAAATCCTGTCTCAAAAAAGAAAAGAAAAGAAAAAGAAAAAAGAAAAACAAAACAAAATGGAATGTAGCCACAGCCACTATCTATTATCTATTTAGGAGACTAGAAACGGGAGCTATGCAGAGAGTGGGAGAAAAGAATGGAAATGTCATCAGACTAAACTCATGAGCACTTAAAGTAACAGCACAAGGTTAGTCCATAATGAAAAAGTGACTTCAAAAGCAAACTCTTGGATCAAGGAGACGACCCAGGCGTTAAAGTAACCGGCCACACCTGATGACTGGAGCACTATCCTCGGGACCCTTATGGTTGGAAGGTGAGAACTGAGAACTGACTCCTGGAGATTGTCCTGTGCATAGGCAAGCGTGTACACACACACACATATGCCAGTTGATAAAAACATAATAAAACTACCATTTTCATCTGAAAAACAAGGCATAATGAAGACCTTGGAACTGGGCACAGTAGTACATGCCGCCAGTAAGCCCGAGGATCAGTCCAAGGTCCCCCCAGGCTAACTGAGACTGTGTCCAGATAAATAAATAATAAATGCAAAACCCAAACCAATCAACCAAGCAAGCAAGCAGTAAACCCCTCACAGCAGCCCTCTACTCGCAAGCCCACAACTTCCCGGGGTGTGGAGGTCGGGAGCGAAGGCACCCAGGCTGCGAAACCTATCTTCCAAGCCTCGGCGGCGCCTTGCCTCAGGCCAGACTCACACCTCCGCAGTTTGAGGCGCAGGCACAGCCACGTGGCGAGCTCCGGCCAATCAGCAGGCCGCTCGCGGCTGAGTCCCATAAAGGCGCCAGTCGCCTGCTGCTGACAGCCGCCATCCGGGCGAGAGCTGGCGGCCACCGGAGGAGGACCCGGAGCGACGGCCCCGCACTGCTTCACCTAGTGCACACCGACAGGGCGATCGATCGGACAAGGTCCCTTTCCTAGGAGGTAAGGCCGCTGCTGCAGAGGCTCGGCCCTGGGGGGCGCCCCCGACCCCCGGGGTGCGAATAACGGCCTCCCCTCTCCCCTCCCCCCGGGCGCTGGGCCGCAGGGAGGGCAGTTGGAGGCCATTGCCCCAGCGGGTGCGAGCCAGCCTGCAGCTCGGGTGGGGGAGACCAACTGCGAGCTTGTGGTCCCAAAGGGCCGCTGCCTCGGGTTCTTTCCACGCCTAGTACTTACTCGGCTTTCCTACGCGGGGTTTGGAAGGAGATTGTCGCTCGGTCCAGGGTTTAACGGTTTTCGTGGTCGGAGGGTCAGGCCAGTCTCCGTACTGTAGTTCTGGGAGGGCAGGAGACTAGAGAGAGCGTCTTGGTTGTGTCGTGTCTGTGTTCGGACTGTGAAAACGGGGGAAGCCTGGTCCCCGACTCGGCCCTGTGACCAGGGTGTGCCCTCTCTCCAGGCACTGGCCCGTGCATGGGCAGAGTGCTTGTGCACCGACGGGAAGGAGCAGGTGGGTGGGAAGGGACGAGGGAGGCTTCTCACCGAAGGCAGCTCAACTCGATCTTGAAGAGCAGCTGGAAGCTGGGTTGTGTAGAGGTGATTCAAAGGCAAATGCTTGGAACTGGGTGGAACGGTGGATGGTCTGCTTCGGTCGGGTAGTCCATCGAAGTCCACTTGTTACTCACCAGCACGGGATCACAGATGTTTGCCACAACACCTGGCAAGATTTTTTGAGGTTTAAAAGGAATTTGTATGTGTGTGAGTGTACACCCATGTGCCTGTTTGTCCCCTAATGCCCCATTCTCACTCTGTCAAAATACTAATTATATTTGTCAAATGATAATTACCTGTTCACAAGGATCTGAAAGGAGTCTGCAGCCTCAGTTCTAACATCGGACTTGGCATCCCTGTAAGTGATTTATAAATATTTTATAAACGAACAAATAGAATTTGGAAGATGGTATCCTGGGAACCAGATAAGAGTTTTAAGAGTGTCACAATAATAGTCTAGTGAGAGACACTGACGAGACGTCTAGTCAGGTCAAATACAGCAAGAGTCTGTGGACTTAACAACTCAATGTGGTGAGTGTTAGTTAGGGTAGGGGCAGTTGTCAGGAGTGAGGAAGCCAGGGGTGAGGCAGGCAATGCAGACAATGTAGATTTTGGGGGCGCTCTATATGAGATGCCCAAGCAAATGTTGAGGCTCCAAGGAGGCAGTAGGAATAAGATAACAGTGTTTTAAGGAAGAATCAGCATCATCCGTGGTGTTTTGATTCCTGGGTATGAAGAAACATCGATGTCGTAATGCTCTAATCGTTGGGTCTTTGAAGGGAAGTTTGCTTTGTTCTGAGACAGGTCTGCTATGTAGTCCAGACAGGCTTCAAACTTGGGGTCCTCCTGCTTAAGCCCTCCTAGTGCTTGAGTTGCTGGTCTACACCACCACCTCAGACAGAGATTTTAAGATTTCAAAGTTTTTCTTTTTTTGGCTTTTGGAGACAGGGTTTCTTTGTGTAACTGCCCTGGCATTCCTGGAACTCACTTTGTAGACCAGGTTGGCCTTGAACTCGGAGATCCGCCTGCTTCTGTCTCTGTGCGCTGGGATTAAAGGTGTGCACCACCACCACCACCAACAACAACAACAACAACAACAACAACAACAACTGGAAATCTCCACGTTTTAACTAGCATAGCTGTCCTTGGCCGAGTGCCTAGTGGAGACTAAGAGTTATCAGACAGGAAGTTTCCTCACACTGCGTGGAAGGGATGGAGGAAGACTGGATGCCGAGATTGCATCACTGTGAACATTATCTGTTTGTCCTGATGGAAGCCAATATAATTCTGAAGAAATGACTTTCTCTGAGACTGCTTGTTCCATACCTGGGTGCTGGAGGTTGAATGCAGGTTTGACATGCTAGAGGCTTTGGGGATGCAGGACTCATCAGAGGCACGGGAGCTCTGTCCCTCAGAGCCACCCAGGATCCAAATGCAAGTTCCCTCTTTCTAGGCTATGTTGATTTTCTATGTGCACAAGTTCTATAAAATTCACCCAAAATGTTGTTAGAATATAGAAATAGAGCTGCTTTTTGTATGCTTATTTTTAAATAATTATATAAAAATGGTTTGTACACCATCTCAGGCAGGCATGGTGGCTCATGTCTGTATTTGGAAAGCAGAGGTAGTAGAACTCGCTCAAGTTTAAGGCTAGACTGGTCTACATAGTTTATTTAGGCATCTCTGGCTGGCTTTGCCTAAAACAAACTGTGTAGACCAGTCTAGCCTTAAACCTGAGCGAGTTCTACTACCTCTGCTTTCCAAATACAGACATGAGCCACCATGCCTGCCTGTGCGTTGACCATCTTTATTTTATAACTTTACCGAATTTATTAGTTCAGATAGCTTTTGGGTAAGGCTTTAAGATTTTTTTCTTCTTAAAAAACATGGTTAACAGCCGGGCGGTGGTGGCGCACGCCTTTAATCCCAGCACTCGGGAGGCAGAGCCAGGCGGATCTCTGTGAGTTCGAGGCCAGCCTGGGCTACCAAGTGAGTTCCAGGAAAGGCACAAAGCTACACAGAGAAACCCTGTCTCGAAAAACCAAAAAAAAAAAAAAAAAAAAAAAAAACCATGGTTAACATATGCCAGCTTATACCATCTGCAGTAGAAATTTAACATCTTGATTTTCAATTTGGATAGATACCTTTTCTTTCTTCTTTCATCCTCCCTCCCTCCTTCCCTCCTTCTTTCCTTCCTTTCTGGTCTAATTTCTCAGGCTAGGATTTCTGAGCAGATTATTTTAAATTTTATTTTTATTGAAAATATATTTTTTTCATATATTCTGATTACAGTTCCCCCCTCCAGCTCCTCCCTATTTACCCACCCACCCAAATCCATATCTTTTTTTCTCATTTTCATTAGAAAACAGATATTATAATAATAATAATATTATTATTATTATTATAAAAGATAAAATAAATAAAAACAAACCAGAATAGGACAAAACAAACAAATAATCAGGAGAGCCAAAGAAAAAGCACAAGAAACACACACAGATGCTGAAACACGTATATTCACACATACAGACAACCCACAAAAATAAAACCATAAACCATAAAATATAAGCAAAAGATCAACAAGGTTAAAAAATTTGCCCAAAGAGTTATGAGATAAAAGCCCTCCAAAAGTACTATTGAGTTGTTTTGTGTTGGCCATCTCTTGCTGGGCGTGGAGTGGCTTAAGTTTTACTCCCTTGGAGAAAACTGAATTTTCCTTTGCAGGTGGTTATTAATTGAATATAGCTTCTTCGTTATGGATATTTCTGGCTTCTTTATAAAAAAAAAAGGGAGTCCATAGGTGTGTAGACTTATGTCTGAATCTTCAATTCAGTTCCATTGATGAATGTGTCAGTTTTAATGTTAATGCCATGCTGTTTTTATTACGATAGATCTGTAATGCAATTTAAGATTAGAGATGATGTTGATAACTCTAGCAGTTCTTTTATTACTCGGGATTGTTTTTTAGCTTTCCTGGGTTTTTTTGTTTTGTTTTGTTTTTTGTTTTTTGGGGGTTTTTTTTGTGTGTGTATGTGTGTGTGTTTCCATATGTCTTAGTTAGGGTTTCTATTGCTGCAAAGAGACACCATGACCACAGCAACTTTTATAAAGGAAAACATTTCACTGGGGCTGGCTTCTAGTTTCAGGGGTTAGTCCATTGTCATTATGGTGAAAAGCATGGTGGCATGCAGGCAGACATGGTGCTGGAGAAGGAGCTGAGAGTTCTACATCTTATCTGCAGGCAGCAGCAGCAGGAGACTATGTGCTGCAGTAGATGTGTCTGGAGCATATGAGACCTCAGAGCCGGCCCAGCAGTGGCACACTTCCTCCAACAAGGCCACACCTACTCCAGTAGTGTTTTGTCTTTATAATTTTGTATTCTATTTGTACAAATATGTATGTTGTACTTGTATTTGTATAGTATGTCTGTATTTCTTCACAATCTGTTACATGGAGTCAAGTACAGAATTTTCAGGGTATTGTGTCCGATTGATGCTCAAGGCTTCACTTCGGTTGTTAGGTTTCGACGTTCAGCCTGTAGCAGTGGGTGCAGAGTGGAAGAGTGGAGAGCTGATGTGTTGGACCGAGGGAGGACAGGATCTGATGCCTTTTTAGAATGTGACTGTGACTATATCTGGGGCAAGAGCACCTCAAGCCTGACGGTGAAGGCTCAGAGGCTGGGACACAGCAAAAAACTTCAAGAAAGGTATGGCCAAAGAGACATGAGGAAGGAAACATGGTAAAGAGCAGTAAGCCTGGTCCTGGAGTTTTAGGACAGATTAGAGACTGTGACACACTCAGTGATGATTACTGGGGCTAGGAATTCAGTGGTGAAAGGGGTTAAAAATGGAGGTTTGTTCTGGTGCAGGTAGTAAAGGATTTGCCAAGGAGTTCACCAGGCTGTGGTGGGCAGGTGTGAGGGAAGGGGGCTACAGCAGACAGCAAGGCTTTGGCTGTCAGCAATTGGCTAAAGGATAGTGCCTTTCTCTGGTAAAAGTGAAGCTAGGCAGGAGGAAGCGAGGGAGGTCTGGGCTCTTTGATGTGTCTTCCTGGACTAGTGCAGAGAAAGCCCTCCTCGAGCACCTTTTCTACAGCTGCTTTCTGCTCTCATCGATAATAAAGTTCACATTCTTACCAAGCACCCCACAGAGTCTAGCTATGCCTGCATTTTTTCTCTTTTTTAAACTCTTTCCATTTCATACTTCACATTTTCTCTTCTTTTTGCTTCCATTCTTCCTGGAAGCATGCCAAGCCTGTTCCCATCTGAGGCCTTCCCACATACCGTTCCTTCTGAAGAGAATTCTTCTGCATCTTTGTAGGCACCTTGTAGCTCATATGCCTTCTCAGGGGGGGTTCCCTGCCTGCGTTTCCCGCTCTGTTTCCTTCACAGTACTTGGCATTTGCTGCCGAAAAATAAAACCTCCCCGTACTGTTGTCGCTGAGGTGTTGCCGTCTTGTTCACTGCTGTTTGAGCACCAGAGCGCCGTCTGGCCTCAAACCTGTGTCAGCAAACGTGCTGTCCACTGAGTTTGGTAGCCTGGCTTTGTAGCTTCTGGGATCCAATGAGAAGGTGTGGGGTTTACTCACAGCAGAGTTTAGACTGAAAGATGAGACAATGGAGATAAGTAGACATAGAGTATAAGAAGGAAAATTACAGAAATAGATGTTTGAAGAAATGTTTGGTACAGACTGTAGTAGGAGAGAGAGGAGAAAGCACTGTAGGAAGCACTGAAGGTCAGTGGCAGGCACATTACTACTACACAGCATTGCTGGCCAGCAGGTGGTTTCCTCTGTGGAGTCTGTGTGTGAGTGCGTGCGCATGTGTACGTGTCTATCTGTCTCCCCATGCATGTGGAGACCAGAGGACAACCTTGGATTGCGTTCTTACATGTTATGCACCTTGAGACAGGATCTCTCACTGGCCTGGAGCTCACCGAGTGTGCAGAGAGCCCCAGGAGTCCTCTTGTATTCACTTCCCCAGCACTAAGATTCAGGCAGCTGCCTCTGCCACTGCCTGCTTTTTAGTGAGGGTATTTGTGTGGCCAAGTACTTCACAAGCAATCTCCTCAGTCTCTGCAATTTCTTTCTTTTTAATGATGCTATCAATTTTATTTTTTACTCATTTGTGTGTCTATATAACATGGGTGCAGGTGCCCACAGAATCCAGAAGAGGATGTTGGATGCCATGGAGCCAGAGTTATGTTGTCAGCCACCTGATGCCAGTACAAGGAACTGAACTTGGGCCCTTGGAAAAGCAGTACATGCTCTTAACCACTGAGCCATCCCTCCAGCTCCTGTAGTTTCTTATCATAAATGCTCTGTGTCTGCAGTGTCCAGTGTATAGCCACTAGTCACGTGCAGCCAGATGTTGGGACTTGAAGGTGACTAATCATATGTATGATCACTTACAGTACCATATCAATCATCAACCAATTTGGGATTGTGTCTCTCTGTTGATGGGGAGCAAACTAGGGACCTCACTTACAAGGCAAGTGCTCTTCTCAGAGCCACGCCTCCAGCTCCTCAAACAGTTTTAGGTTAAAGAGATAGAGATAGAAGAGATAGAAGTTTTTTTTTTTTCAATAGAAGCTGAAAAGAAGACTTTTAAAGTAAATTTATTACATATGAGAACTTCAGGATTGGTCAGACGATCAGGGTTAAGTTTCCAGAACCCACATGATGGAGAGAGAACTGACTACAGGTTACCCTCTCACCTACATAAGCATGCTTTGGGACACATGTGCAACCACACAGGTGCTCATACAATAATAAATAACTTTTAAAGCTGGTTGTCTAGGCTTCCTTCTCATTGATACTTTAAAATGTAAATTTTGCAGATAGCACTTTCAAAAGAGTTACTTTCCCTAAGAGACTGCTTCTAGTCACCCTATATTTTAACTAGATAAATGTACTTCACAAACAGAACCTTCCATTTCTCTAAAGACACCATTAAGAGTACAGGTGGTTCATGCCTGTAATCCCAGTACTTGGGAGGCTGGGACAGAAGATTGCCTTTAGTTTGAGGCCCTTTTGGGCTACATAATAAGACCCTGCCTTAAACAAACAAACAAACAAACAAACAAAAAGCTGACAATTGGGAGGTAGAAGCAGAAAGGTTAGGAATTCCAAATCATCCTAGATCATATAGTAAGTTTGAGATAAGCTCAGAAATGTAAGGCCTTGTGTCCCCCAGCCCCCCTCTCCACGGTCCAAGCACTTGGGAGGTAGAAGCAGTAGGATCAAGAGTTATAGATCTTACTCAGCTTCATGAGGTTAGGTTGGGCTATATGAGACCTTGTCTCAAAACCCCAAAAGAAGAGAACACTATGTAAGCCACCGCCTGCGAGAAGATATTTGCAGTACATAACAACAAAGGTTTTGTGTTCAAAATATATGAGGATAGTTACAGACAACCAAGTAGAAATGTAGTTACAACATCTCAAATGTGCTTGACAGACAATGCCCATGTGGCCAGTAAACATTAAAAGGGGCTTTATATCATGGGTCATCAGAGAAATAGCAATCAGCATCACACTTTAGCATCTTGTGCACCTACAGATGGCTAATGTGGAAACAGGATCGGAGGCTCACACAGAGATGAAGTGGCTGGAGGTTGGTTTGTGCCTTTTGGACAGCAGGTGGTATCTTTAAGGTTAAATTGATGCATATGATTCTGTGACTTCACTTCTGGGTTTATACATGGCATAAGCACACACACACACACACACACACACACACACACACACACACACACACACACATCTTCTTAACAGCAGTAACAAACAACCCTAAAGTTTCAAATAGAACAAATAAGGTAGGTATGACAGCACATGCTATAGTTTCTATACCTGGGATGCTGAGGCAAGAAGCTTCCTGCAAGTTTAAGGATGATCTGATTTACACAGTGAGACCCTGCTTCCAGAAAACTGAAAAAGGAAAGAGAACATTTCTATTACAGTAAATTAGTGTACAGTAGTGTAAATAAGCAAACAACACCTGAATAAGCTTTATAAACATAATGAGGAAAAAAGCCAAATGAAGTATAATACATAGTAAATAATGCTGTGTCTATGCCAGCCTTGAAGTGATACGTATAACACAAGAGAAAATTATGAGATGGAGTAAACTGTAAGATTGATAATGACCTCAAATTCATTCATTCAATGTGGTGGTATTCCATCTTGACTGTACATCAGAAACACAAAGGAACTTCAGAAACTAAAACTGATTCTCATACTCTAGAAGGAAGAAAAGACAAACAATTGCCATGTGATCTAGCAAGCCTACTGTTGTGCTCTGGTTATACATCACCAAAATTTTTAAAAAGGAAGAGGAGGAGGAGCATAGGCTTGAGAGAGCTGCATGTCTCTGTCATAGCAACACTGAACAGTGTCTCACTTGTGTGTTCATTGAGTACAATCTCTAAAAGGCAGAAGTGGCCTGTTTGATGCTGGTAGATGAAGGTAAGCAAAATGCAGTACCTAAAATGGAATGTCACTCAGCTTTAAAAGGAAGGAAGGGGCTAGAGAGATGGCTTAATGGTTAAGAGTTCTTAGCTGGGCAGTGGAGGCACATGCTTTTAATCCCAGCACTCTGGAGGCAGAGGCAGGCCGATCTCTTAAATTCGAGGCCAGCCCTGATCTACAGAATGAGTTCCAGGACAGCCAAGGCTGCACAGAAAAACCCTGTTTCAAAAAACAAAAACAACAATAAGAGTTCTTGGTGCTTGCTGCTCTTCCAGAGTTCAATTCCAAGAACCCAGGTCAAATGGCTTATCACCCAATACCTTCCTGACCTCTTCTGACCTTTGAGGACACCTGCACATATGGCTACATACTCAAACACACACATACATATAAATAATGAAAAAATGAAAATACAGACTTTAAAAGAAAGGAAACTGAGGCTAAGGTCATATGTAGCTCAGTGGTAGAATTCTTACATAACATGAACACAGCCCTAAGTTCAATCTACGCCGCCACAAAAAGTATGTGTGTGGGGGGTGGGGTGGGGGAGTGGCAGCTGGCACATACCTATGATCCCAGCTCTCATGAAGCTGAAATAGGAGAGTTGTAAATTCAAGGCTAACCCTGACTGCAGAGTAGGACCCCTATTTCTTTTTTTTTTTTTAATTTACATACTGACTTCAGTTTCCCCTCCCTCTCTTACCTTTTCCTCTTCTTGCTTCCCATCTACCTCCCTCCCCATCACAACTCCATCTCTATTCAGAAAGGAGAAGGCTGTCCATGGGATTAAACAAAGCATGGCACATCAAGCTGAGGCAGGACCAAGCTCCTCCCCCTGCATCAAGGCTGGGCTAGGTAATCCAGCATGGGGAACAGGTCCCCGAAAGCCAGCTAAATGCCAGGGGCAGGTCTTGATCTCACTGCTAGGAGCCTTACAGACCAAACTACACGACTGTCACACACATGCAGAGGGCCTAGGTCGTCCCATGTAGGCTCCCTAACCATAGATTCAGAGTCCCTGAGCTCCCAGAAGCTTAGGTCAGCTGTCTCTGTGGGTTTTCTGGTCATGACCTCGACCCCCTCTGGCTCGTACAATTCCCCTTCCCTTTCTTAGGAAGACTCCTGGAGCTCAGCCCAGTGCTTGGCTGTGGGTCTCTGCATCTGCTTCTGTCAGTTACTGGATGAAGGCTCTCTGATGACAATTAAGATAGTCACCAATCTGATTACAGGAGATGGCCAGTTCAGGCACCTTCTCCACTATTGCTAGGAGTCTTAGCTGGGGTTATCCTTGTAGATTCCTGGGGGTTTCCCTGGCACCAGATTTCTCTTCTATTTCGCCTTCCCAGGGAAATCTATGCATCCCTCTTTGGGCCCTCCTTGTTATCTAGTCTCTCTGGGGCTGTGGATTGAAGGTTGGTTATCCTATACTTCATTCCTAATATCCACTTATAAGTGAGTGCATACCATGTTCGTCTTTCTGGGTCTGAGTTACCTCACTCAGAATGATTTTTTTCTAGTTCCATCCATTTGCCTGCAAATTTCATGAGGTCATTGTTTTTTACAGCTGAGTTAACACTCCATTGTATAATGTACCACATTTTCCTTATCCACTCTTTGGTTTGAGGGGCATCTAGGTTGTTTCCAGGTTCTGGCTATTACAAATAATGCTGCTATGAACATAGTTGAGCAAGTGACAAGACCCCTATTTTAAAGGAGAGAGAGGAAAAGAAAATCTGACATATTTTATAAACATGAATGAACCTTGAGGATTTTGAACTAAGTAAAATAAACCACTTATTTAGAAGTATAATGTGCCTGCAAGGTAGGTCAGCAGGTAAATGTGCTTGCTGCCAAGCCTGGTGACTCAAGTTTGATCCCTGGGACCCACACGGTGGAAGGAGAGAAATGATGGCCTCCACATGCACCCCCCCCCCACAAATGTAATTATAAAAAATAAGGTGAATGCTGTGCCGTAGAAACAAGAGCGAGCATTGGGTCTGGCACTGCAGGCCTGTGACCACAGCTGCTCAAGAAACCAGGGCTCTCCTGAGCATAGTAAGGGGAACCTTGTTTCCAGAATCATAGCAGGAATAAGAGTGGTGATTCTAAGGGTGGGGGAAGGTAAGAATTGGAGGGGCAGGGATTGTTTAATGGATGTGGGATTTGGGTTTTGTTAAAATGAAGACATTTTGGAGACTGGTTCCAGAAAGACCTGAATATACGCAGCGAAATAAGGACTTAAAATAGTCAAGGTGGATTTTACCACAAGTGAAACAGGGAAACATGATCGATCACGAGGCAGCAGTGGCAAACCAATGCCATTTCATGGATGTGGCTCCTGGCTTAGTTGTCACAGGTCCAAAGTGGACAGCTCCTTCTCATGTTGTCTACAAGTGCATGTCCTGAAAAATAAAAAACCAAGGACTGTGAGGGACTGTGTGTGCATTCCTAGCATCCATACTTTATCTCCATGGTAACAGTGCTGTCCAGGCATCGCAGACATAGCGGTGTGTACCAAAGAGCTGCATCTCAGCCCTGGCGCTTCTCTTCCTAATGCATTGTTGTCCACCTACTTAGTTATTACTGCTGGTGGTGTTGGGGCTCGGGCCGGCCCTGCCCCGACTAAGCCCATGTCCCAGGCTCTGTGAACTGGGGTTTTGTTTTGCGTCTCCGTGGAGCACGTATGGAGATCAGAGGACACGTGGCAAGAGTCAGGTCTCTTCCACACTCATGTCCTCAAGCTTTCCAGCAAGTGTCTCTACCTGCTAAGCCATCCTGACCTAGTTATTCATGTATGTGCGTGAGTGCATGCAAAGGCCAGAGGACAACTTGTGGGTGTTGATGAATTTGGATTTTAAATAAATTACTTTATTTAAATTAGTGAGAAAATTTGGGGGAGGATTAGCCAAAAAATCCTTTATGCTTTCCCCTACATTCAGTGAACAATTACAGGATACCTATACACCAATGGTACCTCTAACATTCCTGGTGCTTCTTTTTATTAGGAATTTGTAGACTTTCCTGCTAAGACCTCAATTTGTATTTTTGAAGAACAGAAAGAAATTCTGTGAAGTGTGGAAATAATTTAAGCCATCTAAGACTAAAACATACATAATGAAACAATGTATACTATTTGTATAAAAAAGGTTAGTATTTGTTAAAAAAAATTGTCATTTGTCCTTTTTGTCCCTGGCCTAAGATGTAGTGGGGTTTTTTAGAGGAGAGGATGTTTTTGTTTCTGAGACAGGATTTCACTGTGTGGCCCTGGCTGTCTTGAAACTCACTCTGTAGCCTTGGCTGGCCTTGAACTTACAGAGATCTGCCTGCCTCTGACTCCTGAGTGCTGGGACTAAACGTGTGTGCCACCATGTCTGGACATTTGTAAATGAACATTTAAACAACTAAAATGTGTCTTGAAGTAGAGTAAATCAGCTGTGTGTGATTGTTGTGTCTGTAAAACTCAGGAGGCTGAGCAGGAAAGTCTTGTCTGAGGCTGGCCTGGACTACATATAAAATAAGACATAAGACCCTGTCCCAAAATAATAGCAGCAGCAGCAGCAGCAGCAGCAGCAGCAGCAGCAGCAGCAGCAGCAGCAGCAACACAAAGCCAGGCATGGTGGTGTACTATGTATTGAGCTCCAGGCCAGCCTCAGAAACATAGTGAGACCCTGTCTCAAATTCAGAAAACAAAACAGCAAAAGCCACTCTTCTCTTGAATAAATCCTTTGGGCTCTTACAAACAGCGATTTTTAAAGTCCTCGGTTTTTTATTTCTCAGGACATGTACTTGTAGACAGCATTAAAATACCAGGATCTGAAGTGGTTGAGAATGTCTCTGCCAAGTCGACAGACAGCCATTGTCAACCCCCCTCCACCGGAGTACATCAACGCCAAGAAGAACGGGCGCGTGACGAACCAGCTGCAGTTCCTACAGAAGGTCGTCCTGAAGGCCCTGTGGAAACACAGCTTCTCATGGCCTTTCCAGCAGCCCGTGGACGCCGTGAAGCTGAAGTTGCCAGTAAGCATCGCATGACACGTTAGTTTTTATTTATTCCTCTGTGTGTGTGTGTGTGTGTGTGTGTGTGTATGTGTTTGTGTATGTGTGTGTATATGCGTGTATGTATGTGTGTATGTTTGTGTGTGTGTATGTGTTTGTGTATGTGTGTGTATATGTGTGTATGTATGTATGTGTGTGTGTGTCTGTATGTGTATGTATGCATGTATGTGTTTGTGTATGTGTGTGTGGTGTGTGTGTGTGTGTGTGTGTGTGTGTGTGTGTGTGTGTGTGTGCAGTTCAAGATACATGTGGAGTAAGAGGACAACTTGGAGGTGTCAGTTCTCTCCTTCCACCCTGGGTTCCAGGTGCCAGCTGAGCCCAGACTCAGGTGCTGGGAATCTAGTCAGGAGAGGAACCTTCTAGGAGTCCTGAAGCAAAGTAGAAGAAGGGATCAGAAAGCAGCAACCTCAACATTAAGATACAACAAGGTTTTCATATGCAGCCCATATTTTTGCATAAAGCACCCCAATTAGGAATAGGTATTTGATGAAATAGAGGAGGAGAGAACTGTCAGCGAGATGCAGCAGCCAAAATCACTCCCAGTGCCTGCAGGTATCAGAGTCCCCACTCCACCGGCCTAACTTCACAGTCTCATGTGGGAAGCGATAGAATGGGGGGGGCATGGAGGATGCTCTCCTAGAAGCAGCTCCGACATTTTTCTACAGTGGAAACTTCTAACTCTGTTCAAGCCCTTCTCAGAGAATGCTGGAGAGTCCAGGCTGATAACTTCCCTCCAGAAGTAAGCTTTGGAGGAAGCAATTTTAAATTCTAAAGACTCTATTGAAAAGCATGGGCACTCACATGCTATGGTGCCCATGTACAGGTCAGAGAACAACGTCCAAGGTTTTGCTGCTGTCCTATGCATGGCGGGCTAGCTGGCGTAGCTCTGCCTCCCACCTCACCATAGAGTGCTGAGATTACAGATGTGCACCACCACAGCTGGCTTTTTCTGTGATTCCAGCTCAGACCCTCAGCTTTGGACAGCTAGTGCTTTTACCAACTTAGCCATCTCCCCGGTCCGTAACCTGTTAGTTTCGTTGTTTGTCTGTTTAGGTATTTTACGTATCAATTTAAAAGAGAAAAATTCTACAACTATAAGGAAAAAAATTAGTTGGGGCTGGAGAGATGGCTCAGCCATTAAGAGCAATGTCTGCTCTTCCAGATGACCTAGATTCAGTTCTTATCACCCACATGGTGGCATACACTGTCTGAACTCCAGTTCCAGGGATCTAGTGAGAACTGATGGATATGTAATGGGAATGTCAGGGAGCCAATGCCCTCTTCTGGTCTCTACAGGCACCAGGCACACATGTGCACCACAGATATACAGCAGGCAAAGCACCCAAACATAAAGTTGTTTAATGTAATCTTTAATATTATAAAATATACATAATTAGATACCTGGTTATTCAGCACCCCTGAAGACTGTCCTAAGTGTTCTTCCCCACTCCCAAGATAAAACTTAATGATCTGGACACTGGCATTCTTATTTTAACAGTTTGTGATGAATTGTGTGAGGCTCTCTGGTCATAGCATGCCACAGCAGCTTTCTGAGAAGAGAAATCCTCTGAGAAGAGAAATCCTCTGAGAAGAGAAATCCTCCGAGAAGGCTTTCTTTTTTTTTTTTTTTTTTTTTTGGAGGTTTTTTTGTTTGTTTGTTTGTTTTTTTGTTTTGTTTTGTTTTGTTTTGTTTTGGAGACAAGGTTTCTCTGTGTAGTTTTGGTGCTTGTCCTGGATCTAGCTCTGTAGCCCAGGCTGGCCTCGAACTCACAGAGATCCGCCTGGCTCTGCCTCCCAAGTGCTGGGACTAAAGAGGCATGCGCCACCACCACCCAGCTGCTTTCTTAACACTACTTACTAGTCTTACTTATATCACACATCACGTTCAGCTTTAGGTTTCACTTGAAGTTTTTAATCATATAGTAACAGAGCGATCTGTGATGTAGTCAGTGAGTCAGGGAACTGGAATTTTCCTCTAAACCTGTCAGATTCCGTAAATACTGCCCCTCATCATTTTCTTCCATAAAATGTTTTAAATCTTGCCTTTGCCAATCTTTTAAATTTTTTCATTATCTGCTTGTGTGTGTGTGTGTGTGCGCGCGCGCGCGCGCGCGCCAAGGACAACTTTCAAGAGTCAGTTCTCGTTCCACCATGTGGGTCCATGTGGGTCAGGTGGTTAAGCTTAGTGGCAGGCACATTTATCCTCTGAGCCAACTCATCAGAACTACCCTTGTCAACCTGTAGAGACTTTATTTCCTCTGAAAAGTAATGTTGTGACAACTAGCTTTGGTTTTCACTACTAAAGGTTTTCAGATTGTGCCTCTAACAAAAGGTAATCATTTGCATTCCTTAGTTAGAGGTTAAGAGTTTTATGAATTAAGTCAACAGTTGTTTGTGTGTGATTGTACCATACTGAACCCAAGGCCTCAAGCATACTAAACAAGTATTTATTATTATTAATTTATTGTGGTGCTGAGGATGGAACCCAGGGTCTTTTGCATGTTATATGAGCTCTCTGCCACTGAACTATGCCCCCAGCCTCCTTCTAATAATGTAACTTCTTCAAACCTATAGGACTATTATACCATCATAAAAACCCCAATGGATTTAAATACAATTAAGAAGCGGTTGGAAAATAAGTATTATGTGAAGGCTTCCGAATGCATAGAAGACTTCAATACAATGTTTTCAAATTGTTATTTATACAACAAGGTATGTAAACTTATATTACACTGCCTAGTCTTTGCTGTTATGTATACAAGAGTGTATAATAAGTATTATGATTTCAGATTCCAGTTCCAGATTGGAAACACTTAATGTATTGTTTTGGATGGGAGGGGCAGTTTGAAACAAGGTTTCCATATGCTGCCAGGGCTGGCCTCAAGGTCTTCCTGCCTCAGCCTCTAGAGCCTTAGGATTATAGGCATGTGCCCTTATAAGACTCAGTTTACATGTCTTTATTAGATATGCTATTTTGTAACGTTTGTTATTTTTCTATTAGTGGGTGAGCCTGTGTGGTGGTCAGAGAACAGTTTTCAGGAGTTGGTTCCCCCCTACCATGGGTGTGGGGTGGAACTCAGGACGTTACTAGGCATGCTCATATGGCAAGTATTTTTTACCAACTCAGAGTCACCTCGCTGACCCCAATTTGCATATTTTAAGTAAGTTATTTATTATTGGATTTCATAATTTTCATATTTCAGTCTATTTGCTGAATTTTTTTTTCAGCCTATTGACTGTATTTTTGCCTGAGTAGCTGAAATGGTCTATCCTTAAACAAAGAAAAAAGAAAAAGAAAGGAAGGAAGGAAGGAAGGAAGGAAGGAAGGAAGGAAGGAAGGAAGACAGACCAAAGCCAGACTGGTAACTCACCTATAACCCAGTGATTGGGAGGCTGAGGCAGGAGGATTTTGTGAGTTTAAGGGCAGCTTGGGTATAGTTTGAGCCCCTGTCTTGAGAAGAGAGAAAGAAAAGCATTATTGATGGTCTGGTTCTCTGTGGCCCTCTTGATGTTTTAATTATGAGTGGTGACCTGGTAACACATTTAATTCAATCTCGGTTAAATTTCCTACCTATTGCCTAAGTAGCAAGCTACATGACAGCCTGCGTAGTGCTGAGGACTGAGCCCGACACAGTTGAGTCACTTAAATTTACTTCAGGCAGTGAGGTCATGCTAGAAGAATACAACAGGGAGAGCAGAATTCAAATCCAGTCAGTGTACACTGTCATGAAGTCACCTCAGATCATGAAGTTCTCCAGGGGAGACATTCTAATTGCTAACACTTTTTGTATTGCTGGGTTGGTTAGATTGCATTTGTTTGGCATTCAGAAAATTCACTCTGATCCTTTTTAAAAGGCAAGAGATGCTAGAATTTAAGTTTGTTTCTGCTCCAATATTTTCCAAATAGAGATAAGTCCTACCTAAGCATTCTATAAAGAAATGTGGTGCCACAACTACCCTGTGTAACTTAACATGTCTTCAACATGTTTTCTAGCCTGGCGATGACATTGTTCTTATGGCCCAAGCTCTAGAGAAGTTATTTATGCAGAAATTATCTCAGATGCCACAAGTAGAGCAAGCTGTGGGTGGTAAGGAAAGAATAAAGAAAGGTAAGCCCAGAGTGAAAAGTGTGAGTGTGTGTGTGCGCACGCGTGCGTGTGTGGAATAAAACATAAATAAAAATAAAATCCTTCAAAGGACATAGACATGTGGAAGTCCTTTTATATCCAATTCTTTTGGAATAGCATGTCCATTTAAATGGGCTCCTCCTCCTTAATTATGGAAGAGGACACATATTGCCAAAAGGACTGTAGCTAAGAATGAAAGGTTATTGGGTTTAAGATTCCTTTTCTTTCTCCTCTAATTAAAAATATTTTACTGACTGAGCTATCTACCTATACCTCTTCCTTTTTTTTCTTTTTGCTTTTGTTTTTGGAGACAGGGTTTCTCTGTGTGTAGCCTTGGCTGTCCTGAAACTTGCTCTGTAGACCAGGCTGGCCTTGAACTCAAAAGTTCTGCCTCCTGAGTGCTGGGATTAAAGGCACTGCCCATCACCACTGTGGTGATGTATTGTGTCCCCAACATATTGTGCACCCTAATAAAGTTTATCCGAGGATCAGAGGAAAAAGCCAGCCACTCTAGTAAACATAGAGGTCAGGCAATGGTAGCACAGGCCTTTAATCCTATCACTCGGGAAGCAGAGATCCATCTGGATCTCTGCGAGTTCAAGGCCACACTGGGAACAGAGCCAGGCGTGGTGGTACATACTTTTAATCCCAGCACTAACCATAAAGGTCTGGAGGTCTGTACAGACAGACAGGAAGTGACAGAGCTGGGCAGGAAGAGGAAGTGCTGTAGCTGGGCAGAGAGGAAATGAGATGGCAGAACAGAAAGGCATATAGGCATGGGTAGACAGGACGTAGGTCTCTTTGGAGACTGAGGTGAGGTTGTCTGTGGCTTGTCCTATTTCTCTGATCTCTCAGCTTTTCACCCCAATATCTGGCTCGGGGTTATATTAATGAGACTGTTTAGCAATTCATCTTACACACCACCACTGCCTGGCACCACCACTGCCCAGCACCCCTTTGGGGATTTATATTTTGAGACAGGGTTTCTCTAAATTGTCCAGGCTGGCCTTCAGCATATGGTCCTTCTGCCTCTGCCTCCTGAGTACTGGAATTACCAGCCTTCACCCATATCTGGCTATAGTGAAAATTTTTAGAGTTGATCATGTTACTCATGTGAAGACATGAAATTAATCTTAATATTCAAATGGTATGATAGAGCATCATCAAATGTTGATGAATTTGTATATCACTCAAATTGTATAATATTAGTAAGTTCCTTAGTCATTCCATGTTAATAGCTTTATCTTTTACAGGAAAATATTTATCCTTTATGTTTGTAAATGTTATACATTTATAGTTAAATGGCTGGGGTATAGGAGATTATAGTGGGTCTGTACTAGACATCATTTTTATAAATGGTAATGTGTACTTTTTCTTTTTTGACAGATTTTAAGATGGGTTATATCCACTTATGAGGGTTTCCTTGATCAGTCATGCATGACACTTACTGATCATTAAAGTTCTTATGTTTGTCTTATTAAGAAAGATGTTGAACTGAGCGTGGTGGTGCAGCCTTTAATCCCAGCACTCAGGAGGTAGAGGCAGGTGGATCTCTATAAGTTCAAGGCCAGCCTGGTCTACAGAGTGAGTTCCGGAACAGCCAGGGCTGTTACACAGAGAAACCCTGTCTCAAAAAAACAAAACAAAACAAAACAAACAAACAAACAAAAAGATGTTGATCTTAAGTCTGACCGTGTAAGACACAGGCTCCAATAAGAGGGCTAATAAACCCTTTTGAGATAGGCAGCACATACATGAGTACAGTATTTCAGTTGTTAAAACAAGATGCTAATTTTTGCTGATTTAAATTATAATCTCTACCAAGGGAAAATTATATTTGTTTTTTAAAAATTTATTTTATGTGTATGAGTGTTTTGCCTGCATTTATATCTGTGCACCACATGTGTCCATGCCCATGGAGGCCAGAAGAGGGCATCAGATCCCATGGAACTGGGGTTCCAGATGCTTGTGAGCCACCATATAGAAGTAGGAGTCAAGCCTGGGCCCTCTGGAAGAACATATAGTGGCTTTAATCACTAAGCCATCTCTCCAACTCCTACATATTTTTAAATTTTCTTTTTTTTCTTCTCCCTCTGTCCCTCCTTTCCTTTCTTCCTTCCTCCCTTCCTAGTTTTGAGGCAGGATGTCATGTGACCCAGGCCAGAATTCCTGATCCTGTGTTGTGTGTGTGTGTCTGTCTGTCTGTCTCTGTCTCTGTCTCTGTCTCTCTCTCTCTCTGTCTCTCTCTCTCTCTCTCTCTCTCTCTCTCTCTCTCTCTCTCTCTCTCTCTCTGTCTCTCTCTGTCTCTCTCTTTCACATACACAGAGGCCAGAAGAGGATGTTGAATCTCCTAGAGCTAAAGTTACAGGCAGTTGTAAGCTGCCAAGATATAGGTGCTGAGAACCCAAACCTGAGTCCTCTGGGAGAGCAGGAGATTCTTCTTCACCACTAAGCCACTTCTCTGGTCCCTTGAATGTTGTTTTTAAAGAAGCATTTAATTTTTTTCTGTTTTTCATAAGTAAGGTTTGAAGCCAAGGTTTTATGCAGGCTAAGTCTGTGTTTTATCACCAAACTATATCCCAAACCCTTTTTATTTTTCATATTGAGACAGGATCTCACTAAGTTGCCCAGGCTACTCAAATTCATGATCCTCCTACCTCAGCCTCCAAGACATGATTTCATTCTTCTTACGGCTGAATAATGCTCCATTGTGCATATTTCCACACCATCTTTTCCATCAGTCTATGGATAAGCACTTACACTGATTCCATACTTTGGCTATTGTGAATAGTGTCGGGACAAGCATAGGTCTGCAGTTATCCCACTAAATGATGACTTGAGAAGTGAGAGAGCTCAGTAATATGGTAGTTCTATTTGTAGTTTTTTGTTTTTGTTTGTTTGTTTGTTTGAGGAAGCTTCAAATGGATTTTGAAGGACATACTAGTTAACATCCCAACTAGCAGGCGTAAGGGCTCCTTTCTTCCTCAGCCATTCTGACTCAGTGAGCTAGAATGGCAAAGCAATTTTTCTCTGTTTTTGTGCTTTTTTTTTTTTTGATAAGGATTTACAGGCCAGCCTGGGATATATACGACCTTATGTAACCATGGTTGCACTTGAACTCCTGATAGGCCTGCCTCAACCTTGCCAAGAGCTGGGATGATAGGCGTGCACCACCATGCCTAGCTCTTCCTTTTAAAAATGTAATGGTGATTTCCATTTTTCTAATTTTATTTATGTGCATATGTTTGTGTCTGCATGTCAGTGTGCACACATACATTCAGTGCCCATGGAGGCAAGAAGGCCTCAGATCCCCTAGAACTAGAGTTGGAGACATTTGTAAGCTACCCAGTGTGGGTGCTGGCAGTCAATCTCAGGTCCTCTGCAAGAGCAGCAAGCTCTCTTGACCCTTGAGCCATCTCTCCAGCCCATGGTCTACATTTTCCTGATGGCTAGATATTGAGCACCTTTTCCTGTGTTTACCAGCCTCCTTCCTTGAAAGGTGTCTTCACTTTTTTTCAGTTCATTCTCCATTTATGGCATATAAATAGAAAAGCATCTATAGAATTGTTCATTTTAGATGTTATAATTTTTTAAAATATTTTTTAAAAGATGTGTCTATGTGAGCATATATGCATACATGTGTATGTGCCCCTGTGTGCACACAAAGGCCTGGAGAGCCTTGGATCCCTTGGAGTTGGAGTTACAAGCATCCATGGGCCACCCAGGTTGTTCCATGAGTGCTGGGATCTGAACTCTGGTTTTCATGAATGAGAGCAAGTGCCCTCAACCTGCTGAGCCATCTCTCCAGCACCAGGCATTTTATTCATTTAGTTTTTTAAAATCTACTCTGGATATTAATCTCCTGTATGATAAACAGCTATCATTTCACTTTGTTAATTATTTCCTTGGGTATGTAGAAGCTTTTAAGTTTGAAATGATCTCATCTGTCCTTTTCTATTACCACCTCTTGAGTGACTGGAGTCCTATTAAGAAAGTCATTGTCTGTGTCTCAAGCTGGAAGGTCTGGCCTGTCTCCCACACCTGGCTTCAATTTAACTTTTCCAAAATTGTAATATATATATATATGGGAGTTTTAAGCTTTAAGGATTTTTGCTCTCTCAGGACTTCAGCATCTTGGACCATGTCTTTTGGAAATTAGGACCAGCTTGTCAGCAGCAGTGGACTGGGCTTACTTTGCCAGCTGGATTAGAGTGGAGGAGGAGTGGGAAGATGGTGTTGTGTGCCTCTCAGGTGTTTGACTCTGTTCACGTTTGCTAGATCCTCAGCAAAAGACACCAGTTTCCTCTGCTAAGGATCCAATCCCTTTCAAAGTGGCAGAAAATGTATTTAAGTGGCAAGAGATTCCTTCTGGATTTCCTGACATCTCCCTCTCTCCCTTAAACATGGTGCACGAAGCTCCCCCCACCTCTGACTCACAGACTGTGGTCCAAGTAAGTTTTGTGTGTGTGTGTGTGTGTGTGTGTGTGTGTGTGTGAGAGAGAGAGAGAGAGAGAGAGAGAGAGAGGCGGGGGGGAGGGAGGATATGTGTGTGTGTGTGTGTGTGTGTGTGTGTGTGTGTGTGTGTGTGTGAATGTATGTCACGTGTCTGGGTTACCCTGGAGGATAGAAGAGGGCATAAAATCCCCTGAAGCTGGAATTACAGGCAGTTTTGAGCCTGATGTGAGTGCTGAACACTTGTCTATATGCATATTTAGGACAAAGACCTAGACTATTAATCAAATTTTAGAGATTTCTTAAGTAGAATTTGAACCATTTTAGTATCTTGATAGTATTGCTATTAAAAGCTGTCTAGTTTGACCCAGGTTTCGTAGTATAGTCCTGTGGTGCTAACAAGTTTGAGGGCAGCCTGGACTACAGAAAAAGCCCTCTCAACAACAAGCAAAACAAGTTATCTAAAGTTACACTGGTGTTTTTTGTTTTTCTTTTAATGTAGCAATTACAATTGTACATAGATTTTTGTTTTGTTTTGAGACAAAATCTTACTATTAGTAGGCCTTTTTCTAGAATCCTCACTCCTGCGGTAAGCCTCCAACACTGTGGGTCATGCCGCCGTACCTGGCATACACAGTTTGCACTTTTGTATGTCCCAGCTAATTTCCTGTACTCAGAGACACTATTGGTATAACTATGACTCTGATTTTCCATCTTTCATTTGTCTTTAAGATTTGTGCCAGATTGTTCTCCTGGTGTGAGAAGGGAACATCAGAGAGATTTGTTCTGTCTGTAAGGGGGAGTTAACCTCTACTAATAGGTATATGTGAACTGACGGCAGTGTGTGAAAATCCTCTCATAGAAACTTGGGTCAGTGATTGTCTTTGTTTATCAATGGATGGCACCTCCTTGAGGATCACTTCTTGTTGGACTGTTCTTCAGGTCACAAAGGGTGTGAAGAGGAGAGCAGACACAACAACCCCTACCGCATCCATAGTTAAAGCAAGTAGCAAGTCTTCCCCGACCCTTGGAGAAGCAAAGCCAGGGACTGTGCCAGTAAAGGAGAACATACTGAAGAATGTTTTTCCAGACTCTCAGCAACAACACAGAGTTTTAAAAACGGTCAAAGTAACTGAGCAATTAAAGTACTGCAGTGAGATTCTTAAAGAAATGCTTGCCAAGAAACATTTGCCATATGCATGGCCCTTCTATAATCCTGTGGATGCTGATGCTTTGGGACTCCACAACTACTATGACATTGTCAAAAATCCCATGGATCTCGGAACTATCAAGGTAAAATACTGCCTGAGTGGGAAGAGCTTTCTTTTCTTTTCTTGATTGTAGAAGTGTTTCGTCATTGCAAAGAAAGCTAATCTAATATCCAGAAAGTTGTGAAGAAAATTACATCACCAGAATTGTAGCACCTGAAGTGGATCATCTTTTCATTTTTCCTGTAACCACATCCATCTTACAGGCCAGTGGGGATCGAACTAGGGTCCTCAGCCTTGCACAGCACCTCCTCAGCCCTGGTTCTCTTTTAAAGCACAGTTTGTTTCATCATTTTTATCAACATAGTAAAGTTTGTTAACATGTTACTAAACTTTGTGTTTGCCCTCATTTCTTGTATTCTGCTGTCCCCCTCTGAATTTGTTGTTAGTTGACATTCAGACTCAGTAGTCATTCTTTAAGAATTTATAGAGAGCAAATTCAATTTATATATAGAAGAATCATGAATGATTCTTTAACTGACTATAGAATTCAGAATGACAGTCATTTTCTCTTAACACTTGGAGGACATCCCACCGTCTCTCTGCTGTCAAGAAACTTGTCATTCCTTTGTGTATAGTGTGTCTTCCTCTCTCTAGCTGGCTCCGGTTTACCCATCTTTACTGGAAATTATCCCTTTTCAGTCTGATGAGCCATGTCACAGTTTGTAACCGTTATGTCTTAAAATAGTACTTTTTACTTTCTCACATACGCAAACTCGGACCCAGAGGTTAAAGAGTACCATCTGGTCAGGTGGTGGTAGTGCACACCTTTAATCCCAGCACTCAGGAGGCAGAGACAGGCTGAATTCTGTGAGTCCAAGGCAAGCCTGGTTCACAGAGCGAGTTTCAGGATAGCCAGGGCTACACAGAGAAACCCTGTCTCAAAAAACAAACAGACAAAACAATAGCCATACGTTGAGATAAATAGGAGTTTGTAGTTATATGGTGTTTCAAGTGGAGAAAGTAACTTGTAGAATGGATAGGAGGTAAAGAAACATTCAGAACAGGACTTTGTATGAACTTGTATATACAAAGGATGTGAGGGAAACCTGGGTCTTAAGCTGCTGTAGAGACTCAAAGAAGTCATTAAACACGAGTCATGGCCTTACATTAGGGTTTTGTGGTATGTTCTCCAGGAGCTGGGTACACATGGGTCAGAAGGCTGTTAGAGGACTCCAGGAACAGGAAGATGTCGACTTTAATTTCTCTCTGAAATCATTCTCAGTTGTCACTGATGTGGTTGGAAGAAAATTATGTTCTTAGGGATGGAGAGATGCCTCAGTGGTTAAAAGCACTTGCTGCTCTTGCAAAGGACCTGGGTTCAGTTCCCCACAACAACATAGTGGTTTACAGCTGTCTTTAACTGTAGTTCCGGGAGGCCCAGTGCCTTGTTCTGGTCTCCTTGGACACTAGGCATGTACATGGTATACCAATATACATGCAAGAAAGACAGCCATATACATAAATAAAGTTTTAAAAGAAAATTAACCAGGCATGGTGGTGCACACCTTCAATCCTAACACTATCTAAATGTCTGCTCTACATCTCACCCTCTTCATGCAGCCACCTGAGCCTGTAACCATGTCCTGTTACTCTTCAGACTGCTTTTAACATCTGTTCATTGCTTTCTTTGTAAAACAGCCAAGACAGTCTGGAAACACTGTTTCCCATCCATTGTGTCTTGAGTGCCTCCTTCATTTCTTTTACTTGTGAACATTAGTTGATTTCTTTTCCAAGTGTAAAATTGGATAATATAGCACAGTGTTTGATATTTGTTTTTAAAAAAAAAAAAAGGTAAATGTCCTCTCCCCCTCCCTCCTTCCTCCTTCCTTTTAGTTTGCTTTCTGGTTAGCATATAAAGAAATGGGTTCCTGTGACTCTTTCCTTTGTTCATTTGTTTGTTGAAACGGGGTTTCATGTAGCCTAGGCTGACCTCAAACTTGCTGTATAACTGAGAGGGACCTTGAACTCTTGAGCCTCATGATTCTACCTCTCAAGAGCTGAGTTTACACACATGTACATCATGTTGGCCATGACATTTTCAGACATGCACACAGACATGCACATTCTGTTCTCACTTGTCGTTCCGTGGTTTCTGTTTTACTCCTCCCTTTATTCCCTCTTTACTTTCATACACTATGCATTCCATTACCTTCCAGTGTTGCCTTTCTGCATTCTTTAGTTCCTTTCTACTTTCCCATTGTACATATGCACATAAATGCATACAAATTTAAATCTAGATTCCTCACGTAAGAGAAAACGTATTTATCTTCTGAGTCTGTCTTATTTCACTAATCTCCCCACAAAATTGACAATTTCATTCTTCTTTAGAGCTGAATAAAATTCCGTTATGTGTGTGTCACATTTTCATCAGTCATCCACAGATGACCATCTCAGGTGGTTCCACATCTTGTCTATCATGCACAGAATAGCAATAACCGTGAATGTGCGAGTGTCTGTGGGACGCTGGTGGAGAGTCCTTTGCGGACTTACTAACATGCTGGCCATGTTTTCTTTTTGGTTTTTTGAGTACACTCCATACTGACATCCAGAGAGCCTATACCAATCTACATTTCCACCAACAATGTATAAGAGTTGCTGTTTCCCTGTATGTTTCTCAGCATATGCTGTTTGTTTTCTTGATAATAGCCAGTCTGACTGGGGTAAGATAGACGATCCATGCTGTTTTAGTTTTACTTTCTCAGATGGATAAGGACATTGAACACTTTCAAATATTTATTGGCCATTTGGTTTTCTTGCTTTAAGAACTGTACATTAAATTCACTAGTCTGTTTGTTTTAGATGTTTTAAATGTGTTTGCATGCATATGTGTGTGGGGAGACTATATAGATTCTAGCTCTAACCCTCTGACTAGCGGCCTAGTGTATGGTTGGCCAAGCTCTTCTTCCATTCCATAGGGTGTCTTCACTCTGCTGGCGGCTTCCTTTCCTTCAGAGCTTTCTGACACCACAGGGTACAAATGACCCATTCTTGCTTTTCCTCTCTTGAGCTGCTGGAGTACTTCTTTTCAGAATGCTTTTTATGGTTATGTTATGAAGGAAAACACACACACACATACACACATGCACACACATACACACATACATGCACACACATACACACATACATGCACACACATACATACGTGCACACACATACACACGTGCGCACGCACACACACGCACACACACACACATACACATACACACACACCCATACACACACACACATACACACGCACACACACGATTTCCTTCTCTGTGAGTTCATTATTGGTGTGCTAGAAAAGCTACTGGTTTTATATGTCACTTCTGTATCTTGCTGCATTGCTTACAGTGTTGATGAGGCCTGGAGGTTTTCTGATAGAGTCTTGAGGGTCTTCTAGGTACAGGATCATGTCATCTACAGGTAGGGACGATCTGACCCTCACTTCCCTGTCTTATTTACTTCCCTACTCTTACTGCTCTAGCTAAGATTCAAATACTATGTTGAATAAGAATGAAAAGAGTGGGTTCCCTTCCTAATTTTATTGGAAATTCATTCGTTCCCCATGTAGTATAAAGCTGGTTGTAGGTCTGTTGTATCTTTTGGGGTTTTTTTTTTTTTTTGTTTGGTTGGTTGGTTGGTTGGTTTTTCGAGACAGGGTTTCTCTGTGTAGCTTTGCGCCTTTCCTGGATCTCGTTCTGTAGACCAGGCTGGCCTCAAACTCACAGAGATCCGCCTGGCTCTGCCTCCCAAGTGTGGAAATTAAAGGTGTGCGCCACCGCCGCCCAGCTGGTCTGTTGTATCGTAAATGTTGGGTGTCATCCCTCTCTTCTTAGAGTCTTCTGGGATTTTACCATGAAAGAATGTTGACCTTTGTCCAAGGTGTTTCTATCTCTTGAGATAATGATATGGAGTCTTCATCCTTTTCACTTTCTGTCTCTTGAGATAATGATATGGAGTCTTCATCCTTTTCACTTTCTGTCTCTTGAGATAGTGATATGGAGTCTTCATCCTTTTCACTTTCTATCTCTTGAGATGGTCATATGGAGTCTTCATCCTTTTCACTTTCTATCTCTTGAGATAATGGTATGAAGTCTTCATCCTTTTCACTTTCTATCTCTTGAGATGATCATATGGAGTCTTCATCCTTTTCACTTTCTATCTCTTGAGATAATGATATGGAGTCTTCATCCTTTTCACTTTCTGTCTCTTGAGATAATGATATGGAGTCTTCATCCTTTTCACTTTCTGTCTCTTGAGATGATGATATGGAGTCTTCATCCTTTTCACTTTCTATCTCTTGAGATAGTGATATGGAGTCTTCATCCTTTTCACTTTTTCCTGAGTCGCTGGCCTTCCTCTGCAGGTCTGTGATTGACTTCTTTATTCCTGTTATTGTGTCTTCCTCAAGGTCACTGATCTTTTCCACTAGTAAACTTCTGAAATCTTCATGCAGTGTTTGACTCCTTTCAGTGTCTTTGAACTCAGCAGCTAAGGAAAGTTACACACTTTCTGGAGACATCACCTTGCTTTCTGCTGGTTTTATGAGAGTGTGTGTTTCTGTGTGTTGTGTTGTACATCTGTTTCTTTTATGTCTCGAGTTGAATTTTTTTCCTAGTGAACAGTTGCCCTTTAGGGCTCAATTAATCCCCACACTGCTAGGACAGGAGAAAACGACTTTTAAATATGAAATATA
Source organism: Peromyscus eremicus (assembly GCF_949786415.1). NCBI lineage: Eukaryota > Metazoa > Chordata > Mammalia > Rodentia > Cricetidae > Peromyscus > Peromyscus eremicus. The sequence continues at coordinate 95,476,715 of NC_081426.1, forward strand.
GAAGTACAGTGAAAACTGATTAAAGATCACTAATATATCATTAATAGTCAGGAAACAAAAAATAGCAAAGCTAATATATAGTATGCTTAAAGTTAAAAAACAGTAATTAAATGTGAAAATGGCTAATGAATGAGGCTATGGGAGGGATAGAGAAAGTGAAGAAATAGAAGCCAGGGTAAAAGAGGGGAAGGATGTTCTGAAGGAGGAAAGTACACATTAGGGAAAATAAAAAATGGAAAAAATACTCAATAACAAGAAAGTAAACAACAGTTACATAATGTGAGTGGCATAGAAAATAAGAACATCAAAGGTTTTTTTTTTTTAAATAAATCAGGTAAGATAAGTCCTATTGGAAGCATAATAGGAAAAAGAGAGAAGGGGGAACTAGTAATTTTTAAAAAGGTAACAAAATTAGATAATTGTGTGAAAATGAATTTAAAAATGAAGGCTTGTCCTGAAAATTAAAACCATAGGGATAGAGGGCTTAGCAGGTAAAATTGTAACCTGAGTTTGACTCCTGGGACACACCCAGAAGAGGGGACGCTGACTCCGGCAGGCTGTCCTCTGACTGCCACAAAGGATTCACGGCACACGTGCGTGCGTGCGTGCGTGCGTGCGCAGGTGGTGGAGAGGCAAAGCAAGAAGTGTTGGCTTCTCTCCTGACGGTTGGAAACTGGAGATGGCTAACGATATCCAGGGACAGGTCAGCTGACTCTGTGGACTCCTCATTGGACTCGTGTGTCCATCAGCGCTGTCCATCAGCGCTTCCCTCATCTTAGCATCTTCCTGTCTTTGTACATCGGGGTCTCCGCTGCCAAACTGAACACTGTAGTCTGTGGATGGGGCAAGTTGTCCTCTCTGGAAACTCCCTAGTTCCTGGTCCATGGGGTGGCTAGTGTTCTGACCCAAGAGTTTCTTCCAAGTGTGCTGGGAGAAGGCAAAGCAACCAGTACTGAGATCTGCAAAGACGGGCCTGCCTCCATTTTCAAAATGTGCAAGCGTTAGTCACCTGCTAGAGGGATGTGGCTGCAGATACCAGGTTTGTCCACTGTAGCTGCAGAGTTCTTGGACCAGATACATGGACCTCATGGCAGACAGGTGGCTCCACAGGTTGATCTACTCATTGACCTCAGGCTCAGGAGTATCAGCTCCAGTTATTTTTAGTTGACGAGGTCTTCTCCAGGGACCTAAGAAGGCGCTATCACTCTCTATACTTCACTGCCAAGTCGAGTCTCCTGCTGCTTGCTCTTAGTCTGTATATTGTCCACCTGTTGTCCATGACGGCTTCCTAGACTTGTCTCTCACATTAGAGCCATGACAGATTGAATTTAGGCTCTAAGGGGACCTAGACCACAGCCCTCTGAGCCAAGGGATTTCTCTCCCACAGCTGACCCCGCCTGCCTAAAAGGTCACTGTCTCAGCAAGGGCCACAGTTAGATTTGAGGCTTGTGAGAGCTGTGGGTAGAACTGCCCAGCATCTTTCTTGCTGGGGCTACCTGACTCATCTTTTGGATGTGGCTTCTGCTTCCTCTTCCCTAACCAGGGAACCATAGTTTGTGTTTGCCTTGGCTTCTTTTTGCTGTGTTGCTCATCTGTTTCTCCAGTGTTCAGCCGCCTTATCATTCTGTTTTTGATTTTTGAAAGTTCTTCCCCTCTTTGGAATGAAATCTAGTTTTTTATTCTCCTGACACTCACAGAGGGAACTGCTAGTTCACCATCTTATCCGGAAGTTGAAAGTATTTTCTCTGTGTTATTTTTCTGCATTTCCCTGTATGTCTAAATTATTTCATGTGAATTGACTTTAGTTGTTTGTGAATCCTTCTGATTTTTCCTTAAATAGGGGAAAATGGACAACCAAGAATATAAGGATGCATATGAATTTGCTGCAGATGTCAGATTAATGTTTATGAATTGCTACAAATACAATCCTCCAGATCATGAAGTCGTGGCAATGGCTAGAATGCTTCAGGTGAGGCTTCATTCATGGAAAGTGCTTTCCTCTGAGCTTAAGTTATATTTTCTGAACCATATCAAGAGACAAAGGATACCTCTGTCCTTAAATAGTACTAAATAATTTACAAATGACTTATTAAACTGTGGAGGTTTATCCTTTGAGTTACAACATTTAGTAGCACATTTTTTTAATGAAGTTGCCTACTTTGCAGAAGAAATAAATGAATGGTTAGTGAGAGAGGACAGTCAGTTCCTTGTAGTATCAACTGAGCACCCATCCTGCTTTAGAAAAGGGCCCAGTCTTGAGTCACTGAAAGGTAGAATATATATATTACATAGCTTACCTTAACTACCCAGCCCTTGAACAAAGTTTCCCTTAATAATGTGAGCAGTTGATACTGCTGAGAAATGATGAGGACATTTGCTGAGACAGACAGATAGACACACAGACAGACAAAAAGGTCATCTTACATTTCTTCTGGTGTCTTAAAGAAGTCTGCCCCAGATACATCAATGTGTGTATTTTAAAGCATTCTTGTTGCACTAAATCAGAAATGGAGTAAACCAAATCAGGTGGCACATGTCTACAATCCCAGCACTCTGGACGTGGGCAGGAGGATTTCGAGTTCCAGGCTAGCCTGGGCTACATGATGAATTCCAGGCTAGCCTGAACATGGTAAAACTCTGTCTCAAAATAAACCAAAAAAATGTGAACAGGCTAATTTTCCATTATAGGATGTTTTTGAAATGCATTTTGCCAAGATTCCTGACGAACCTGTTGAGTATATGCATGCATATCACCTTCCAACAAACAGTGCAAAAGCCCTCAGTAGAGAAAGCAGCAGCGAGGCCTCCTCGGGAGACTGCTCTTCTGAAGATTCTGAGGATGAACGAGTGCAGCATCTCGCCAAGCTTCAGGAGCAGGTGGCCGAATATGACGCAAGTGTTGATGGTCCCTGAGCTGCAGTCTGTGATGCAGTCCTTGTAGACGTACAACTGTGACATTTAAGTCACTTCATGTCTATAGCCTTAGTTATGTTTTGGCATATTTGCCATGTTAAATATTTCTTACTCAATTATCTATATGCTCTTCAATCCTAGAGCCACACCTCTTCCTCCTCCTCTTTGAAACTGTCTTGTGTACCCTGGCTTGTCACGAGCTTCTGATCCTTCTGCCTCTACCTCTCCAGTGCTGGGACATGTGTGCACCATGATGCCTGGGGTTCTTTACAATCCTGCATTCCTAGTCTGAACAGTTGGTTCTTACTGACATCTTATGGTATAATGTGGGACCTTTTATAAATGAGATCATTTGCTACTTTCTGTGATAAAACTAGCTTTTTTCTGAGGTCATGCCTGAAGACTGGGACTGGAGAGATGGCTCGGCAGTTCCAAGCCCTGGCTGTTCTTCCAGAGGACCTGAGTTCAGTTCCCAGCACCTGTGTCAGGCTGCTCACAACTACCTGTAATTCCAGCTCCAAAGGCACTTGCATATATGTGACCACACACACAATTATTTTAAAAAAAATCTTTTGAAAGAAACCTTAACACCTAGAGAAATGTTAACTGTTCTTGGGCTGTATTAGTTTTATTACAATGCTATTTACTTATTTGTAATTTTGGATTCAAATACAGGACCTCGCACAGGGTAGGAAGGTGCTGTGTTATTGAGCTATGTTTTCAGCCCTCCTGGACCAGTTTTAGAGGATAAATTTTTAGGTTGAGCATGTGCTAGTGTTTGAAGTTTTGTGAACACCTTTTAAAACACTGGACTTCTAAAATGAAGCAAAATCCTGAAGGAAATAGAACATGAAATGAATTTCACAAAGGCTGGGCATAACTTTGGATTACCATATTTTTCTAGTGTCTTTAATGGTTTAGATCCATGAATGCTTAAAGGTTTTTGTTTGTTTGTTTTTTCCTTTCCCAGCTTAATGCCGTTCATCAGCAGCTACAAGTTCTGTCCCAAGTTCCCTTACGTAAGCTAAAGAGAAAGAATGAGAAGTCTAAAAGGGCACTAAAAAGAAAAAAGGTTAACAACAGAGATGAAAATCCAAAGAAAAAGCCCAAGCAAATGAAACAAAAGGAAAAGCCCAAGAGCAAGTAAGTATGTTTGATGGGAATTGATTTTGCTAGAAGGGTAGCGTTTTATTTTTAGCCTATGCGAAACCCCTGGGTTCCATCCCCCTACCTAGATTAATTGATTAAGATTAAACGAATGTATAATTTTGTTACAGTCAACCAAAAAAGAAGAAGCCACTTTTGAAATCTGAAGATGAAGACAACGCGAAGCCCATGAACTATGATGAGAAAAGGCAGCTGAGTCTGGACATAAACAAACTTCCTGGGGAGAAGCTTGGACGCATAGTTCATATAATACAGTCAAGGGAGCCTTCCCTGAGAAACTCCAACCCAGACGAGATCGAAATCGACTTTGAGACTCTGAAGGCGTCAACACTCAGAGAGCTGGAGAAGTACGTCCTCGCCTGCCTGCGGAAGCGGTCGCTGAAGCCCCACGGTAGGCCGTGCCCCTCCCCACTTCATCCCGCCCCCCGCCCCGGGCCCCTCCCCGCCCCTCCCCCAGGCCCCGCCCCGGGCCCCGCCCCAGGCCCCGCCCCGCGCTCAGGGTTGCTCCTCCTCTCACAGCGAAGAAGGTGGTCAGGTCCAAAGAAGAGCTCCATTCCCAGAAGAAGCTGGAGCTGGAGCGGCGGTTGCTGGACGTCAACAATCAGCTGAATTGTAGGAAACGGCAAACAAAACGTCCAGCAAAAGGTAGGTGGCGGTTTCTCAGTGCCCTCCCGTGACCTCTGACCGGTGTTAACACTCCCCTGTTTTGCAGCGGAGAAGCCGCAGCCGCCGCCGCCCCCGCCGCCGCGGCCCCCGGAGCTGGTGAGCGGGTCCCGCCTGAGCGACAGCAGCAGTAGCAGTAGCAGCAGCAGCAGCAGCTCGGGGTCCGCGAGCAGCAGCAGCGACTCGAGCTCCTCCGACAGCAGCGATTCGGAACCAGGTTAGCTGGCCCCTAGGCGCCCGCCGCGGTGGGGGGAGTGGCCTGTCCCTGTAGAGTCGTGAGAGTATTTAGAAGGAGGGCCTCTGCTTTGGGTGCCATGATCCTTATTACAACGCGTGAGACGCATTACACTTTCCTTAAAAGAGATACTGTATGAAAGGAAACGTCGTAGATATATATAGGACGTGACTTGCAGGTCTGTCGTGCCAAAGGTGGCTTACTTCCGGCAGGGTGGTCTCCTAGGAAATGTACTAGATTTAAAAGCAGAGTGCTGCTTTAGTACTTCTTTTTAGATACTGAAAACGTTATTTGGGATACCTCAGTGTGTTCCCAATGCACTTATGGTCACTCTAATGTTGTAAAGTATGTCCTGTTTGGACACCGCTTTCTGAGTTGAACTGTCATTTTGAATTAAGAAGCCACTGGTCCCAAAATTTGTAGAGCGTATTTTTTCACTTTATGTGTTTCTTAACTATAGAACATTAGCTTTCATCTATAGGAAAATAGATGGACGTACTATGTTCTCTTGTCCAGCTTGTCAGTGGTGTTGAACCAGGTCGCTCCTATTTTGTTTGTCTTCCGTGACTAGTTACGTAGCTGGCATGTGATCACTGCCCACCCTACCAAGATGCTGGCTGACAGTGCTGTTCTGTTTTAACCAAACAGCAAATGCAGAATACAGGGCACTTTCTTCCCTAAAATTTGCTTTATTGTAAATGAGATGTTTCTTGTGAGGTTCAGTCCTCCTTTTTAATTAAAAAGAACCCTATAGAAACTCTAGCTAGAGGAATTGCTGGCATTTGCGAAGACATGCTTTCTGTAGTCCGCAGTCAGGGCCTGCTGGCTTGCAGGAACTCTGTCTTCCTTTGGTTCTGTTTCGTTAGCTTTTCTGTGGAGCTAACTGCTGCATTTGGTTTTCACATTTCTGAGTACGTAGTGGTAAACAATTTTGTAAAATTCAAAAGAATTTTTACTTTGGTTAGAATTTGTCATTCTAATACATTTTAAAAATCATTTAGAGCTCTTATTATGAGGTATTTCTCATATTTGACTTCTGAGCATAAAACAATACTGGAAAAAATCCAAGTTGCATTTAGTATTTTAAATTGTAACAATTTACAATTGTAATTTTATCAAATAAAGCATTTGTGACCTAATAAGTTACAGCACTTTGTCTTTTATTTGTAGGATAAAACTATTATTCTATTAGTTTGAATTATTTAACTTTAAAAATTCAATAGATACTTTGAGTGTTAGAAAAATACTATATATAGTTTTTTGATGTAGTACTTTAATATTTAGAATACCTTCTTTCCTTCCTTCCTTCTTACTTTTTTTGCCCGGCTCACTATGTAGCCTGACCTTGCTTTCTAGAGCAGATTGGACTTGAACTCAGCAATCCTGCCTCTGCCTCCCAAATACTGAGATTACAGGCATGCTGTACCACACCAACTCTTGACAGAATTTCTTAGTATGTTACTTGATGAGAAGAAAATGTTTATCACCAGCCATATGTTCTTAAAATGGTATAATATTTTTTCTAACTTTTTAACAGAACATCTCATCCTCAGAATTCTAATCTTAAAACATTGCTGAATTTGTGTTTTATGACCAGCATTCATGGTTGATGTCATGTTTCTCAAAGAGTTTTGGTTTTGTTCTGTGGTGTAGAGACTAAGGTAGTTGTACTTTTGCATACAAAGCAAGCACTCAGGGCTGAGCTCTGTCCTCACTGAGTTTCCTTGGTTGGTCTGGAACTTACTCTGCAGCCCAGGCCATTCTTGAACATCACAAAACAATTTTGTAAAATTCAACATAATTTTTACTTTGGTTAGAATTTCTCATTCTAATGCATTTTAAAACCATTTTGAGCTCTTATTATGAAGTATTTCTTATATTTGACTTCTAAGCATAAAATAATACTAGAAAAAATCCAAGTTGCATTTATGACCCCAAGGAGTGAAGTCATAGTCCTACACCTGTAGACTGACCTAGAAACTGTTCAAATATGTATATTATTAAAATAAAAGCAGCAAATTCTCTCCCCTCCTTTGGTGCTGGAGATTGAACTCGGCTCTTACATACCAGGCAAGCAATTTAAACACTGAGCTGTATGTATACCTCAGCTCCATTTTTTAATTTAATTTCAGACCATCTTATGAATCATGTGACTTGTTACGTTGAGATCTGTTTGTCTTCTCAGTGGATACTGTAAATTGTCTTTTGCTGTTGCTTGAGGTAGACTCTCACTGTGTAGCCCAGGATAGACTCAAACTTTTCTTACTCCTCTTACAGCCTCCTGAGTGCTGGGATCACAGGCATGTGTTGCTACACCTGGCTCTTGAAATTTTAATTATTTTTGAATATACAATCTATCCACTTTGTTGAGGGAAAGCCCTGTTTAAGTGTATTATAAATTGCAAAGTCTAAAGTGGGAAGAAATTACATCTTTGCTTTCAATAAGCAAATTAAGAATAGAATCTTTTAATACTTTAATACTAATATGAATATTTAATGCTGATACTAAATACTTTAAAATGGCATAAGGCTTCTTAATTGCTAGTATGTAAACTAAGAACGTTTTTACTTCCCAGAGAATAACAATAAAATTTTTTTTTTAGCAGGGTTGTAAATTGTAGAGAAAAAAATAAGGCAGACCACATTAATGCAATGTTTTTTCAAAAATAATCAAAGCACCTCTGTTCTTGATTGAGGTAGCCATCTCAAACACTAGATAGCAAACATGTTGCCAACTTTCATTGTTTGGTGGAAATAGCTTATTTACTTCCCCAAAGGTAAAAGTCAGGTGTATTAACAAAACATCTAAAAAAGTCAAGCCAGGCATGGTGGCACACACTTGTAATCCCAGCACTCAGGACGCTGAGGCAGGAGTGCTGAGTTTAAGGCCAGCATGGACTAGTAATGAGACCTTGTCTCAAAAAAAAAAAAAAAATGAAAATATCAGTAAGATTTTACATGATTTGTTTAGAATGGTTACCAATGAATGTCCTGATCCTGAGAGTCTCGGTCTAGAAGCAGCTGAAGGCTTTGGTGGCATACATACTTTCTATTTAAGCTAATCCTTACTTTTTAATTTATCTACCTTTTAATACTTGTCATACTGGATTTTAAAAATTTTATTAGCATATGTTAATTATACTTAATAATGAGTTTATTATGACATTTTCATACATGTGTATATTTTGATTATACTCACCACCACTTTCTTGTGTCTCTCTCCTGCTCCTCTTCCCAATTGTCCCTTCTATGTGTGCGTGTGCATGAGTATGTGTGTGTTCCCGTGTGTGTGCATGCATGTGCGAGTGTTCTTCCCAGTGAGTTTGTGTTTGAGTGTATGTGTCCCAGTGAGTGTCATTGAGGGTGAAAGTTTACCCTCAAAAAAAAAAAAAAGCATGAGTCCCTTACTGGCGATTACCCACTGAGGAAAAAGTCTCTTCCCAGTGAAAGGTGGGGCCCCACAGCTCCTTCCTCTTCCACAGCAGGGTATCAATGGGCTCAATCCTGTGGCAGTTTCTTCCTAGGTTATTTCAGACACTTGACTATAGGCAGTTTTGTTTTGTTTCCTTTAGTTAGTCAAAGTTTTTAGGACTTTAGGTGTCTGGGTCAGGTCCAGTTCCTCTTCTGATTCCTAAGTTCCTGTTCTTGCTGCCCTGTGGGTTGGCTCCTCAGCAGTAGAATGCTGTTTAGGTGTGGCAAACATTTTAAAGGTAATGAATGTCCTAGTTAGGGTTTCTGTTGCTGTGATGAAACACCATGACCAAAGCAGCTTGGGGAGAAAAGGGTTTATTCAGCTTACACTTCCACATTATAGTCCATCACTGAAGGAAGTCAGGACAGGAACTCTAAACAGGGCAGGAACCTGGAGGCAGGAGCTGATGCAGAGGTCATGGAGGAGTGCTGCTGACTGGCTTGTTCTACATGGCTTGCTCCCCATGGCTTGCTCAGCCTGCTTTCTTATAGAACCCAGGACTAGCAGCCCAGAGATGGCCTCACCCACAATGGACTGGGCCCTCCCCCATCAATCACTAATTAAGAAAATGCTCTACAGGTGTGCTTAATCCCAGTCTTTTATTTTCTCAGTTGAGGCTCCCTCCTCTCAGGTGACTGTAGCTTGGGTCAGATTAACATAAAACTAACCAGCATAGGTAATATTGAAAACCACATGAGTGTTATAAGTAGCTTTAAAGCTGTTTGTTCTGAATCACCCAAAGAGCTACTGCCCATTATTATGACTTCAGTTTGTACATTTTTTAAAAACATACTCATTTTTTACTTGGTTAAGCAGGACTAATTAATTACACAGTGGAGTACAAATTTCCAAGGAATGTCTTGTTGAAAAATCTAGGAGATTAATTTAATTATCATTTCAAGCAAGATATTAAATCTGTTTCAAGATAAGACTTGCTAAAGAAGTCCTAAATCCTTCTAAAATAAACATGAGAACCTGTGGGCCAAAGGTAGTTCTTCATTACAATGTGATTTGATCATTTATATTTTCTTTTTGACTGACATCAACATCTGCAAACCATCATGTACAGATAAATCAAGAACATTTATTAAACATTGGTGTAAATATAAACCCTTTAAATTTATTTTTCATATCTGTCGAAATACCAAGTGTCAGATTCAAGATACAGATGAAGCTTGAAAATAAAGTCAATTCTGCCCAGCCTGCATTGGCTGCATTGGTGCTCTTGTGGGAGCTGTTACAACAGTTCTGAGACTCACAAACTACTTTTTTTTTTTTTTTTTTGGTTTTTCGAGACAGGGTTTCTCTGTGTAGCTTTGCGCCTTTCCTGGAACTCACTTGGTAGCCCAGGCTGGCCTCGAACTCACAGAGATCCGCCTGGCTCTGCCTCCCGAGTGCTGGGATTAAAGGCGTGCACCACCACCGCCCGGCTTACAAACCGCTTTTGAGTGACATGATAAAGAGGAATATAATTAATTGCCTTTATCCTGTGACGTAATCCAATTATTGAGACAAACAGTCCTATGGCTTAGCTCCTCGACCACTTTGGCCAGGCTGGGTTGTGAAGGGCAGGAGTACGCCAGAAACTCAGGGTTCTGGGCCGCTTCGAACTGCATGAGACCCTGGCTCAAAAGTTAAACGAAAATAAATAGAACACTAGTGCTTCTGTTCGGAACCTTACAGGAAACAATCCAAGAAACTGCGTAAGTGTAAGCTCAAATTCTTAGTGTAAAGTAGAATGTTTGAAGCATGTTTAATGTGATTGATATACAGTTAACACAAAGCGACTCCATAGTAATAACATTAGTTCTATCTTTTGTCAGTGATTTCAAAGTAGGAATAAAGTAATTTATCACTTCACTGCCATTGAGGTTTTCTGCAGAAGCACAAAGAGTATGATTGTATTTCTCTCAATTAAAGTCTTTTGATTCAAAGGACTAGAAGGGTGTAGAAAGATAAAAGCCAAGGATTCAGGCTTGGTACAATAAAATAAAAATAGACTCATACACTGAGGTCTGTATTGAAGTTGGACCTTGCAATAATCATTTCTGTCCTGTGCATTTTTTATTTTTTCTACACAAGCTATGTCTTCCCGGATAAATATATTATCTGTAATAGTACTTCCCAGTCATGGCAGTGTTAGAATGAAAGGCCTGTAAGCTTTTTATAGTACTGTGTCTGAATCTGAATTGGAATGAACAAGGGAAACAGGTATGCATAGTCTTAAAAATACACCGGGTTGGGCTGGCACAGCTACAGTAATGACTCAGCACTGGCTGCTCTTGCAGAGGACCTGGGTTCAGTTCCCAGCACCCACATGTGGCTCTCAACCATCTGTAATGCCAGGGGATCTGATGTCCTCTTCTGGCCTGTGCAGGCACCAGGCTCACATGTCACACATATGTAAAATACTGGCAAGTAGTCATTCACAAGAAATAATTAAATTTTAAGGCTTCTAAGGTACTATCATGTTTGAGAATACCTGTAGTTGTTGGCTCTTCTGTGGCCGTCCCTCTTCTAACTCAAGTTGAAAGACTCATTGTAAAAGGAGCGAGTTTTTATGACTGGTTTATTTTAATGTTAAGGAAACCTCCGAACACTACAAGGAAAATAGCCAAAGGTTCTTAAAGAGACCAAATTGCTTAGTGTAGGACCAATTGTCGGGGTTTGTAAACCATAGAACATGGTCTGGGCAGTACTTTTGGACAAATCCTCCCATACCTCAGGGCCCACTGTCTCTGTAGACTACGATGAAGCTGCCACACAAACAGTGCAGTCACTTCCGTGGACTGTTAGAATGGGGCGTGGTTTTTCTAATCTTATACATTTTGGTAATTACTTCTTGTGTGTGTGACATCATGTTCATGTTTTGCATTGTAGTTTTGAATTCATATTCAATCTTTTGGGATTTTATTCCAAACCAGCTTGCTGGTGACGTTGGTGTCTCTTGAGCATAGGCTTCAGGGCTTTCATAGGTGACTAGGTACTGAGTAAACCTGTTAACCAACTCTCTACCAATTCCAGCTATTTTATTTTAACTCTAGTAAGTTTACTGTGTAGTTCAGAATAAAAGCTTTATAATCAAAATTTTAAATCAGGTTTTTGAGAGATGTGAAATCATATGCATTTGATTTGTGGTTCATTTACATTACTCAATAAGTGTGTCTTAATATAGGCATGTATATTGTGGTCGTAATTGTTGTCAACTTAATCTATGTTTCCCAAATCTGGCAGATCATTATTACTAATTGAAATACAATGTTAAGCTTAATAGCAAAAATGTGCGTATATGCATTTCTATCCACCATGTTTCTGGAAGGCAGTTACTTAAGATGAGGATGAGAAGCAAAGCACTGAGCTGTGGCTCTCATTATTCACCTGTTATATCCTATAATGCATTTAAATATTAAAGATGCTGTAGTATAGTATTAAATATACTATATGTACTAGGTAATTTTGAAATTTCTATTTAAAGTTCTTTGCCTTTTGCTAGTGTCTCCAGATCTTGAGGTACTAATTTTTATAAGCCTAAATGTTAGTTGTATATGTCATAAAACTAAGGAGATATTCTTAAGTTTTTCTTTGCAAGACACCAATGTGCCATGTCATATTCTTATTTCACTAAGGTGTCTACATTGTAGGACATTGTAGTTTAGGTGCATGTTTAAATAACTAAGATTAATAGATTTGTGTATTTTTATATTAATGAAATGTGTTTTTGTTTTTTGTTCAAGCTGAAACTGTAGTTTCTTCTTTAAGTGTGAAGGACCCTGGATCTCTCTAACCTCAGTGTGTTCAGTCTCTCCCCGTCACCCCTCTACCCAATCCCAACACTAAAATCAATCTTGGCTGAGTGATACTGGCTCGTATCATTTTAAATACTTGAATTCTTTAAATTAAAGCACGGCTTTGAGTGCCATTTAGAAATTTTAACAGTGTCCAGCATCAAATATTTTAAGAGAGGAAAGAACAGTAACACATCCAGTGGAAACTGATGGCATTTCAGGAGGCAGAAGGTAACTATTAAATTAGAATGTTTTAAGTTTGAATAATATTTGGTGTTGATCAGCCTCGGTACCCTTGGGCTTGAACCAGACACCATTCAGGTGGTTCGTGATGGCTGACTTGGAGTGATGGATCGAGGCAGTAACCTCCAGTCTGCTGCTTTACCACGTGGCAGAGGCTTGTGCCAGGGAGGATGGTACCACAGTCCATTGTACAGTAAACAAAAAGGAACCTTGTCACACCATGACAGGCAGAAGGGCAGAAAGATTTTTATATTTATGTCTACTGCCAGTGCCAGCTGAACAGATATTTGTAGGGTAAGGAGGCCCTATGAACCCATTGGTTCCCTGGGGGCTGTAGGTTGTAGGTGATGGAGGACTTACCTTAGAAGCGTGCACACAGCCCTGGGTACCATTCCCAGCATCACACAAACTAGGTGTGATGATGTCTACCTGCTGTCCTAGTACTTGAGAGGTAAAGGCAGGAGGAGGAGTAATTCAAGGTCATTCTCAGCTACAGAGTGAGTTTGAGGCCATCCTGGGCTAGATGAGACACTGTCTCAAAAACAAACAAAAAAGACAACTTATTTGTTACTATCTAGTAGAAACTGCCAAGTAGTTTTCAAGTAAAGGGTTATTAATTAGATGGGTCTTCGAGTTTAGCAGGGGTATAGGATACTTCACTTATAGTAAATTCATCCTCTGTATCCTCGCAGATAAATAAGTAACTCTTGTTTCTCTTGTGGTGTGTTCTCAATGATTTAACTAAGGCCTGTTATGGCTTCTTAGCTGGTATAATTGGTACTACTGTCTGAAAACTGAGCTCTGTTTTGTAACTTTGTTTTTAAATTCTCACATAAGTTCCTTACACTGAAGGAGCACTGTTGGTTTTTTCCTGAATGTAATCCAAAGTGGAATTTCTAAGTGAGTGTTTATTCCATCACGAGCAAAGAAGATTGGGGAAAATATCTTTTCCCATTTAAACTAAAGTGGCCTGGTTTAAATAGGTCAAAATATGTGACTATGAGAATTTCTTGGTATAAGAGATTGGTATTAGAGGCATTCTTTTGAAGTGAGACCTTTCTTTTTTTTCATGAGCCCCAAGAGTTTTACTTTATTTCTTTCCTTGAAAAACAATAATAACGGGGCTGGAGAGATGGCTCAGCGGTTAAAAGCATTGGCAGCTCTTCCAGACGTCCTGAGTTCAATTCCCAGCAACCACATGGTGGCTCATAGTTCTCTATAAGGGGATCTGATGCCCTTTTCTGGCATACAGTTGTACATGCAGATAGAGCACCATAGACAATAAATAAATCTTAAAAAGAAACAATAACATATATTTAGGGTGTCTGACATGTTTTTGATATATGCATGTATCTTAAAACAATTCAATCAATAACATGAACACATCTGCCACTACATATTTTCTGTGTTGAAAATACTTAAAATCTGCTATGTTAGCATTTTTTAAATATGCAACTTATTATCAGCCATAGTCACTTTGTAACAGAGCTCCTGAATTTGGTCTTCTGTCCACCTGAAAGCTTGTGCTCTTTGACAGACATTCTGTGACCAGGGCTGAGTCCTTTGACTGATGTCCTGTGACCAGGGCTGAGTCCTTTGACTGATTGATGTCCTGTGACCAGGGCTGAGTCCCTTGACTGATGTCCTGTGACCAGGGCTGAGTCCTTTGACTGATGTCCTGTGACTAGGGCTGAGTCCCTTTGACTGATGTCCTGTGACCAGGGTTGAGTCCTTTGACTGATGTCCTGTGACCAGGGCTGAGTCCCTTGACTGATGTCCTGTGACCAGGGTTGAGTCCCTTTGGTGGGTGCTCAGTTTCATGCTACTTCATTTCTAATATGGAAAAGTTGTAAATTGATAGTTTTTAAGCTTACAAATATTGAAATAATTATCTATATACATTTTCAGAAACATTTCCTAAATTTACTGGCGTAAAACAGAATGATTTGCCTCCAAAAGAGAATATAAAGGTAAGCTGAATCTTTTAATGTCAACATTGAGAACAGTATAGGTGCTGTCATGGCTGCTGTAGTAGTAACTTTCTTTAAAACATCTGGGGAGTCTGGGTGTGGTAGTGCCCATAAGTGGTGTCAGCACAGAGGAAGCAGAGGAAGGAGGACCACAAGTTTGGGCTTGTCTGAGCAAGAGACTCAAAAAGAAAAAGAAAAATACCACATTTTTTTTTTTTTACATTAAAAAAGTCACTGTTCTTAGCTTATCAACTAGGTGTTCAAAGATGTCTTTTTAAAAGATGTTGACTATAGAAATGACTTGTCTTCCTCCTTCTTATAATACAATAACTGTTATATGTCCAACAATTAAATAGAGTAAGTTCTAGAAACTCTAGCTCAGCCTCAAGATTAGGGATACAGAGAATCCTTGTGTCTTGGTGCATAAAAAGGGTGTGCAGAGTCCTGTGCAGAATCTCTACAAAACTAGGAGATGATCCCTCAGGATTCTAAGATCATAGGCATCAGGCAAGCTATTTAAACTTCCTAAACCGTGGTCTCCTCATTACAGGGTCTTCTCGAACAGGTCTGTGTGACTTAAGTAATGCATTTTCAAAAGGTGTAATTTAAGCATCATGAGTCTGTTGCTTACCTCTTGTGGTCCAGTTCTCTTAGTTATGCTTCTTGTGTGGTAAGAACTCTGAAGGATAACTTGATCTTTGTCTAGCAGATACAATCTTCTGTGCAAGACATAGCCTCTGCTGAACCTCCCCTTGCTCAGTGGACTACAGGACCATGTGGAGCATCAGGGAAGCAATCCCAGCAGGTGCATGGCTACCATGGGTCAGAACATCTGCAGATCATGGAGAACATTGCATCTGTGCAGACTTGGCCTCTTTCAGGTAAGAACACAAGTGAGGCCGCATGTGAGAACGAACACTAAGGGCATTGCCAATGTTACACACCCGAGAAACACTGAATGAGCCAGGTCCAGGCTGAACTAGTCACTGACGTGTTGTTAGAAACTGTCTGGCTTATATACATAAGCACTCACTATATTTATATAATTTGTAGTCAATTTGCTTGGGTATATAGATGATGAAAACCTCTTCACTATCCAAGCTTAGCACCATATTTTAGCTACCTTGGTGAATGGTGTTCTAACACCTATGTGGAGAAGGTAAGCTACAGTGGTGTAGGGAAAACATCGTAGGTTTTCTGTTTTTCTTTTTGAGGCAGAGTCACAAACTCTCCATATTCTCCAGACTCTCACTGTGCACCCAGGGATGACCTTGAACTCCAGATTAGGAGAAACACAGGGGTTTGCTTCTCTTGTTGCTTCCAGTGTAAGGCTCCATTCTGTTTTGTCTTTAATCATGTTATAGCCATCCTTGTGGGGAAAGAAATGGAGATCAGAGAAAAAAATAAACCAGGGACTAGACTTGTAGCTCAGTGGTAGATCATATGGTTAGCATATATGAGGCCCCTGGTTCAATTCCCAGTACAAAACAACAATAAAAAACCCACAAACCCTGAATAAACCATAAACAAGAGAGAAAGAGGAAGACAGACTGGTGGGCCAGGTGAGGCAGGGCCAAGTGTGTCCAAAGGATGAGCACAGTCCCCAGGGTAGAGCCATGTGTCCTGTCCTGGAGATACACGTTAAAATGCTTAGACCAGAGAAAGAAGACGTGGTTGTTCTAAGTCAGAGTCTCAGACTATTATAGCATTTGGGCTTGGGCTGGAGAGATGGCTCAGTGGTTGAGAGTACAGGCTGTTCTTCCAAAGGTCCTGAGTTCAATTCCCATCAACCACATGGTGGGTCGCAACCATCTATAATGGGATCTGGTGCCCTCTTCTGGCGTTCAGGCATGCATGCGGACAGAGCACTCATGCCTTTAAAAAAATATGTAAATAAATAAATTTTAAAAAAAGAATTTAGGCTTTTTATTTTCATGAAACAAGGAACTTTTAAGAGAAACGTGCGTTGGCAGAGCACTTGCCTAGCATGCATGAGCCTGAGGTTCAGTGTCCTGCACCAGGAAAAAGGAAGGAAGATTTATAAAGAAGAAGGCTGCTGCTCACTAAACAGTGGGTTGAGGTGAAGATGCTCTGACTAATTAGGACCAAGAAGTCTAAATCGAAGTTGCTGCAATTAAAACTAATGTCATGACCATGGAAAGATTAGGTTAGAAAGATAGTTTTGTAGCAGAATATATAGACAGCAGGAGAATAAATGACAAGCCAGAGTATCTAACAGTTGGAAATAAGAGGCAGAGCTCATTTGGATATCTAACTGGAAATATCAAAAGCAGAAATGGGTATCTGGGACTAACAGGAGTCTAATATGATTTAAGCGTCGCCACTAATAGTTAAGATAAATTAGATGTAATTTAGGAAGCCATGAGAATGCATGAAGGGAGGAAAATGTGCAAACTAGGAGAAGAGTGGCTAAAGACAAAATTCTAGAAAAGAAAATCTCAATAAAAGAAATGAGCAAATTAAAAGTAGTGGTCCAGATGCTGTGATGTGCCTGTCATCCCAGCTACCCCAAAGCTGCAGCAGGAGGCTGTGTAAGCCTAGACGTTCACAACTTCTTCAAAGAAGAAAAGGAAGAGGAGGTGATGAGACAGGAGGAAGGTCGTGAGGAGGAATGCCGCCTGGGCCACTAACTACAGAGCATGCATGTGGGTGGAGGGACAGGAGAGGCCCCAGCTGACCACGGGGCACTGCTTTTCCAAGTGTGGGTAGGATTATAGGAGCTGTTTCTACATCTGCGATGCAGTTGGCCCTGGGTAGGTGCTTGAGTCGGGACAGTGGGAATGGCTGGGCCCTCACACAGATATAAAGCTTTTTTTCTTTTTGAACTCAAAGGCTTGAATGTTTGAAGGCACGTTAGTAAAGAGTGAGCGGAGTAGGGAGAAGCTGCTGTTCTGCTGGAGTGTGCTTGTAGACAAATGTGAGAACAGCATCACCCTCAAAAAGGAGGGAAAACAAGAACAGACGTGATATTCTTTTACTCCCATTTTGAGAGAACACCTTGTCTCTAACAAGGCAAGCTTTTAATGACTGAGTCTTCAGAAAGGGTAACCCAGCTATGGGCAACGTGGTACATAAGGCAGTTTCGCTGGACATTTTATTGTAATGTTTGCTAGCTGTAGGTGGCAGTATGCCCAAGGGAATTGTAAATGTATAGAAACTGTAAAACTATGAAGTTTACTTCTCTAGAGTTTTAATTTCAGTGTAAGTCAACTTTTGCTTAAAAATTACTTTAAATTTAGATGATTAACAATTTTCTTTTCAAAGACAAGACTACACTATGTAGCTCAGGCTGGCCTCAAACTCACAGTGATCTATCCACCTGTCTCTGCCTCATGAGTGTGAGGATTAAAGGCATGCACCACCACATCCAGAAATTAACAATTTTTATTCTTCAAATTTCTTTTCTTTTTTTCAAGATTTATTTATTTATTGTGTATATAGTGTTCTGCCTGCACGCATCCCTGCAGGCCAGAAGAGGGCACCAGATCTCATTACAGATGGTTGTGAGCCACCATGTGGTTGCTGGGAATTGAACTCAGGACCTTTGGAAGAGCAGCCAGTGCTCTTAACCTCTGAGCCAACTCTCTAGCCCCCCCCCAAAAAAATTTCTTATTGAAAAGATAGTATATTATTAACTTTAACCCTCTCTGCCATCATCTCCATATGAAATGAAGTTTTCTCTCATTAAATTGAAAATTTGTGTCTTAAAAAATGACAAAAATATCATTATAGTTTACTCTTTCCCCATCTCAAAAACATCTCCATTAAATTCTGCTCAATTGTTAAAAACAGACAGTGAGCTGTCATATCAGCGTGAATTCACATGCAAATAAAAAGGTAAATCAGAGACGGGGAGGAAGTAACAAAAGCTGAATCAGTAAGGCAAAAGTAAGATGGGCAAAGGCGACACCGAGGAGGAGGAGGAGAAGTCAGCTGGCCTGGTGACTCCCTGGTAGGCCTCTGAGCTGTGCAATGGAGATAAAAGACCTCCCTGTAGACTTCCGTGACTGAGCATTCCAAATGGAAGAAACAGAATGTGTGAAGGATTTTAGGAAACTGACCTTAACATGACTAAAGCTCTGGTTTGATGAACAGGAATGTAGAAATAAGTATGAACAAGTGACAGGGGCAGATCACAGAGAACCTAGCAGCTGAAATGCTTTGTTTGGTCTTGGTGGTAAGAGCACAGTCATTGGAAAGCTGATGGTCGTCTTCTGAGTGAAACTGCCACGATGGTAGGGGGGAAGCAGAGGGGAAGACAATAGAGATGTTACAGCTGTATGGGGAAGTGAAGTAAGTGGTAGGAAGAAGGGGAAAAAAAAGGTTAAAGACTTGGCAGATGGCCTGAGTGCTGCCCACAGGCCCTTGAGCTGTGTTAATTACAGGTGGGTCAGCTGTGTTAATTACCAGGCTGGCTCAAGGTAGCAGGCATGGAACAGAGGTGAGGATTCGAGAAAGGACTTTCATAGTATTTGATGTGTCAAGTGACAACTTCCATAAAAATTATTTCTCAGAATTCGACCCTTGCTATCACCCTAGCCTTGTGACCCTGTTCTCTTGATTGTCCCACCTCTCTGAATGTTTCCTACAGTTACCTTTTTATGTGACTACCTTTAGATACTAATAACATTCTGAATTTATATCCTTAGCTTCTGTTTTCTTTTGAGACAGGGTTGTGCTGTGTATGTAGTCCCTTACAATCCTCCTACCTCAACATCCCAAGTGCTGGGATGTCCTGGGTCACTGACCTCCAGCTGCTTCCTTTTCACTGTAGAGCTTCCCATCCAGGCTTGCTGAACAAGTACTGCTCTCCCCTCTCAAAATGGTGTGCTCACCACAGCCTCCCTGTTTACTCAGGTGTGCTGTGTGCCTTCGTTATTCTCTAGATACCATGACATGGAAAAGGTTAAGAAACAATGTGCTGTATATTGATTCTGGGTGATCTTTGTTTTTTCTGTTGTTATTTGCACAATTCAAATGTATCTGGCCTCAGGCATGCTTATACAACACTAGTGAGCATCTTTATTTAAATATCATATAACCAGCTCAAACCATGTAAAAACAAAATTCCCACTTTTCAATCCCCAGATTTTAAAAAGGGAGCTATTTTACTATTTTAATTTTTATGTATCTGAGTGTTTGCATGTTTATCTGAGCACCATATTCATGCCTGGTGCTCACAGAGGCTAGAAGAGGTTGAAGGATCCCCCGGAACAAGAGTTACAGAGGGTTGTAAATCACTGTGTGGGTGATGGGAACTGAGCCCTCTGAAAGAACAGACAGTGATTTTAACAGTTTGTCTCTCTCTTCAGCCCTTCAGTCCTCAGATTTTATCTTTCCCTTTTTAATTAGTGATGACAAGGCTGTTACCACTTACCAACAAGTTGAGAATCCTCCTAGAATTGTCTTCACTTTGCACACACACTCTACTTCCTCCTAAGACCTGGTGCAGCTGAGACGGGATGTAATTCTGCCCTTCAGCTTTTCTCCTCACTTTGCTGTTCCTCCTTGGCTTAAGAAAATGCATGCATGTTGGGCTGGACAGGGTCTGAAGTTAAGCTCTGTTCTTCAATCATGCCTCCTTGGACAGTGTTCTGTTCTCTCTATGATCTCTCTGTTTCTAGCTGTCCTCTAGCCTCAGTTTGGAAACAAATGTGATTTAATCAAGGGATGGAGGGGTGGTAGCAGCTTTGATATAAGTTCCCACAGCATATGAAAAACTAGAATTTTGTGAGTTTGAGTAAGTTAATAAAGACGGTTTTGGTTTTTTATTTCTCTATGCTGTTGATCAACCAATCAAAGTTGATTAGCATTCAAACTGGATTATAGTATTTTGCTATATCTGTGCTGTCCCATCCCCTCCAACTCCACTTGAACCTCTCCCTGCATGCCTCCTCCCAACTTCATGTCCTCTTCTTCTATTTAATAAAAAAGTAATCTGAGTCCGGTTAATGCTGATTGGTGTGGGACCATCCACTAGAGCATGGGGCAACCATGAGCAAGCAGTAGCCACATTACCAAACCAATAGGACTCTTCTCCCAGCAGCTGTCAACTGCCAACAGCTCCTCAGCTAGGGGTGGGGCCTTGTGAGCCCTTATTCCCCATGCTGAAATGCTGACTGGCTTGATCTTGTGCAGGTCTTGTTCAGATAACTATTGTGAGTTCATGAATGCAATATCCGTATCCAGTCCAGAAGACAGCCCTTCACAGTGCTCCCTAGACCCTGCACTCTCTCTTCTATGGTGTTCCCTGAGAGGGAAGTGATACAGTGTAGCCTTTAGATCTGAGCTCTCACACTCATCTGTTCTCAGCACTTTGAACAGTTATGAGTCTGCACTGCTGCCCACTACACAAAGAGAATCTCCTAACCAAGGTTGAGAGCACATATCTATGGGTGTAAACATAAATAATGAGAAGACAATATGACCATTTAACAAAATAGCAGTAGATTCTCCCCTGTGGTCCTTGATGCCTCCAGCCATGAGCTTTTGACCAAGTTTACACTGCCCAGTGTGAATTCTTCCTGTGGAGCAAACCTCAAATATATTCAGAAAGTAGCTGGTTACCCCATGACAGTCCCACACTGTTGCACCAGTGGGCACATTTGCCGGGGAGGTTGGTGTTACGTGTGTACTGTCCTGTCCTCTGTATCTGTCACTCACATGGCTGTCTAGAGAGTGCCCCGCCCCGCCTTCTTGGAAGCCTTTCACTGGTCTGTGGTGTTTTACTCACCACGGGGAAGGCAGAATTTTCATGATAACTTAGCCTGATCCAGATCTACCTCTGGAGCTGAAGCTAGTCTGCACACTGGAGAGCTCCATACCATGAGAACAGGCTTGCTCCACATCATGGTGTGTCAGCCATGATGTCAGCCACCCTTCATGGTCCCAAAACAAAAACAAAGGTCACCTTCAAGTGAGAAATGTTTATAACATAACCTAGTGAAAACTTAGTCATTTTATTTATTTCATAAATCTGTGTGTGAGTGAGTCTTTCATTATTTGATTTTCTTTTTCCTTAATCAAGATCTTATAAGTAGTACAAACTGACCTTGAATCATGACTCTTCTGCCTTAGCCTCTTGACTATTGGGATTAAAGACATGTTGTATCTGACTATTTTTATGATATCTGACATGGAAAGAAAAAGAAAATTAAACTCTGGATAAGTACCCTGAAGTATTTCCATTATGCCTTTCTAAAGGGTGTGTGCTTCTAGATGATTCCAAACAAGTCTCGAATGGCCCTACTGTGGTGCATACCTCTGCTGAGAATCTCACAATGTTAGAGCCGGACTGTCATGTTCCTGTGCAGAAGGTAAAAATTATGTGATTTTTCTCAAATGTTGAAGGGACTTAAGATTTAATATGAATTATAGGAAAGATTTGTAAACACTAACTAAAATAAGATTGGATCCCTAAACCTAACTTTTGCTTATGTCAAAAAAAAAAAAATGCGTGTAAGCAAATGTACCTCCCGCCTGCTCTAGTCAGTCTTTTACTTACGTTAACAGCCTGTTATGAGAAGAGTCTGTGGAAGAGTTCTGTGACCTTCAGAGCACACACGGCCAGCATCTTTTTCAGCCTATCTTGTGATGTTTGGGATAATTTAACTATGAGGTCTTATTCCAGGCATTTGAGACTAATTTTCAAGCTATGACGGTGCTGAATCCTTCTCCCTCCTTAGAAGTACTCAGGGCACAGGCCTCAGCCTCACTGTTTAAGAAACAGTGCTTAAGATTGTCGTCTGGACACAAAATCTAACAGTCCCCGTGTTAATGTGTAGAAGGGGACCACACTGAAACCATATGCAACCTTTTTTTTTTTTTTAGTTTGCTCTTAGATAAGTAACTGAGTTTAAATTATCTGTTTTCCCCAACTGAAGTCAAGAGTCCACGAAGGCCTTTCCAACCTTAGGCTGTAGCAGGAATCTTAAAAAGTTCTTATTAATAAAACAAACCCGGAGCCAAGTTTTGGGGTGAACACTGGAAGATCAGAGAGACAGAACAAGCCACAATTAACCTCACCTGGCCAACTTCTCAGCTGGTCTTGTTTCCTCAGACTGGAAGCCTCTGTGTCCTCATCCCAATGGCTCTCAGCTGAACTGTGCTGCTCTAAACCTAAAAGCTTAACCAGCCAAATGCTTAACCAGCCAAATACTTCTAGTTTCTGGTCCTCACGCCTTATATACCTTTCTGCTTTCTACCATCACTCCCTGGGATTAAAGACTCACTTTCTGGGATTAAAGGCTCTTGTTACCATGCCTGGCTGTATCCTTGAACAGATGGATTTCTGCCTCTGGAATGCTAGGATCAAAGGCGTGTGCTACCACTGCCTATCCTAAGTATCTAGTGGCTTTTCTGTTCTCTGACCCCAGATAAGTTTATTAGGGTACACAATATTTTGGGGAACACAATATCACCACATTAGGCTGCTCTGTTACTGAGACAGAAGATCCCATTTTTCTTCCAAAATTTGATTGATATCTATAAACATAAGCTGAACCAAATATTTGTCTACTTTAGGATATAAAGATTAAGAACGCAGACTCTTGGAAAAGTTTAGGCAAGCCAGTGAAGTCATCAAGTGTACTGAAGTCTTCAGACGAGCTTTTCAACCAGTTTAGAAAAGCTGCGATAGAGAAGGAGGTCAAAGCGCGGACACAGGAGCAGATGCGGAGGCACCTGGAGCAGAGCTCAAAGGAGCCGAAAGTGTCTCAGGAGACTCAGAGGTCTGTGGCTTACTGGCTTTATCTGGCTTTGGGAGGCACAGAAGTGTATTGACAATTTGTCAAGTACCGTGATTCAGTTGTCTAGTAGAACACACAACAAATTGTATCTTATCAGTATTTCTATAAATGGTTGTCTCCATTTTTAAAAAGAAATAGACAAGAAATCAAGCTAGTACAGATGTAAATGTTACCAAATTATAATGACCTTATTTCCCAGAACTGTCTTGCAAGTTTTTCCATTCTGATGTAGGAAGATAGTGCTCTGTGCGGGCCATGGTTTTCAGAACTTTCCTTTTTTGTTGTTAATATAGATTACCATAGAAAGCCTGTCACATCAGAAGGAAAGGTGAGGGTTTGGGGACATAGATAAGTTAGTACACTGTTTGCCAAATGTGTCTGCGGTCCTGGATTTGATCCCCATGTGGTAGTTCTTGCCTGGAATCCCAGCAGCGGGGAAGGTGAAGGTCATCCTTAGCCACATAAAGTCCCGTCAAGAAAGGAGGGAGGGAGGAAGAGGGGGAGAAGGAGCTCTGAGAACCTGGGACCCGTGTGTTGCCTTCTGTTGCCATTGTTTAATCATGTCCTTGTGAAAAAACTTCAAGGAACTGGAAACCCACTTGGAGCCCTCCTGTTTATTTAAGGGAGCTTGGAAATGGATTGACTCTAGAATCTTTATCAAATAAAACGGAAAGCAAGTGTCATGGAGAAGAGCAGGGTGAACAGCAGCCCTCAGACACTCAAGACAAAAGCAAACTCTGGCTTCCCAAAGACCGGAATTTAGCAAGGGAGAAGGAGCAAGAACGGAGGAGAAGAGAGGCAGTGAGTACCCTTGACCTCACTAAATCTGACCATCTCTCACCTTGAGTGCTTCCCAGAGACGCTGGGGCCACTCCGGGGGATCAGGTTCTAAAGCTTAACATACAGATTTCACCATCAAAAGAAACCAGCTGGATGTAGTGCAGACCAGCTTGTGGAGCCACAGGACTTCCTGGGGTCCCCTCTTTAGTAGACTTTTCAAATTTTCCTGTGACTTAAATTCCTCATTTAAAAAGGGAATAATAATTCCCTGTTATAAGTAGATTAACATGTACTGAGTGCATAAAGAAAATGACTGGCATGTAAATAAAGTAATTCATTGTTACTACCTTAAAAACCTGTAGCTCATCTCAGACCTGACATGGCTTCCTGGCCAGTGTTTCTTGTGTCTCTTTAGCCGATGGCTAGATTAAGAAATTTGGGAAGAGTTGGGCAATGGTGGCACACACCTTTAATCCCAACACTGGAAAGCAGAGGCAGATGGATCTCTCTGAGTTCCAGGCCATCCTGGTCTACAAGAGTTGAGTTCCAGGATAGCCAGGGCCACACAGAGAAACCCTGTCCTGGAAAAAGAAAGAAGTTTGGAAAGAAAATCAGCAAGGTGAGAGTAGGCAGCGTACAAGTGCACCTGATGTCCTGGGGTCAGATGACCTGACTTCAGAAGCAGGCCTCAGCACTCACAGGGGCAATGATGCAGCTGTGCTGGGCGAACTCATGCTCCTGCTTGAGTGTCAAGTGTTGTATGGTGTGTCTCTTTTCTCCAGTAAGGACAGACTAAAGAATCCACTCCAGGCAAATCTCACTTGGTGAACCCATGAGTTTAGCTGTAGTTGTTCACAGGAGCAAGCCTGGGTGAGGGGTTATTCATAAGAACATGGCAGCTGTACACTTTCCCATGTCCAACAGTAGTTAACTGCTGCTATATTCTCAGGAAGGGAAAAATGTCATTCACCTTTGAGCCCTCTCCTCTTCCATGAGGAAGGAAGTGCCTGATCTTGTGAGGGTCTCGTGTGTAAGTAATAACTGCTGCTCTAACTTCACATGGCCCTGTGTCGTGCCAAGAGGACAGACTGTAACAACACCACTGCCACCATTAGCACCAGCACATCACTATGAACTGGAGTTCCCTAGGTCTATAGTTTGGGGCTGGAGAGATGGCTCAGTGGGTAAAGAGCACTTGCTGAGCCAGGTTGAGGACCAGAGTGCAGATCCCCACAACCTCCATGAATGCAGGGTGAGCACTGAGACCTGCCTGTAATCCCAGCACTTGGGAGGTGGAGACAAGGAACCACCAGAGCAAGCTGGCTAGCTAGGAAAGCTGAATCAGTGAGCTCTGGGTTCAACTGAGAGACCTGCCTCAATGTGGAAGATGGAGGGCAATCAGGGAAGATACTCAGGTCAACCTCTGGCTTCCACATGAATGTGCACACACCCCCACACACAGTAAGTCCGTAGTTCCCGTTAATATTCACTCCGTCCTTTCCATGTTTGTACATTTTATTGTTATTTGTAAATTATAACTAGTTTCATTATGAATATACCTTGGTCATATTCACACCCCACAACCCTTTGTTGACTAAAATCCTTTCTGATTGGTCTCTTTGTCAAATACTTTCCCTTCTGTTTTCACGACTTTCACAAAAATCCAACTTCTACATATTCTGTTCTTTCTCTTTCTGAGTCTGATGTATTTTGCTGAACATAATGTTTCTCAATTCTACTTATTTTCTTGCCAGCACATGATTTCACTCTTAATAGTTTAGGGATGCTCCATTATAGATGCAGATATATACATATCACATTTTATTTATACATTCATCTGTTGATGAACACCTAATTATTGTGAATAGTGTCACAGTAAATATAGATGTTCGGGTTTCTCTATTTCTGTGGTGACTCTGATTCCTTTAGGTATATGCCCAGGAATGGTAGAGCTGCATCTTTTTAGTTTTTTTGAAGAACATCCAGATTGATTTCCATAACGTCTATTCTAATTTATATTCTCAGCATTCTTTAGATCTCCCTACCTCCTTGAGATCATTTGTTGCTTTTTGTTTTCTTGCTGATTACCATTCTGATCATGGTGAAATGAAATCTCAGTGTAGTTTTGATTTCCACGGTGGCTAAAGATGCTGAACATTTAGTTCTGTATTTGCTGGCCATTTGAACTTGCTTTTGTACTCTCCTTTATGGATTAGATTATTTGTTTTCTCATTTATACATTGAATTATTTGTCCTTTAGGTGTCCGAGATTTTGTTTGGTCTATATATATATATATACAATATATATATATTCTGAATGCCAGTCCCCTACACAGCTTGCAGTTTTTTTCCATTCTATAGACTGTCTCTCCACTCTTGTTCCCTGTGCTTGGTGAAGTGTAACACGAATCTTAAAAGATCTTATAATTAAAAAAAAAACCCAGAGCCAAATATTGGGGTGAAAGCTGAAAGATCAGAACAGCCAGCCACTAGCTTACCTCTATGAAGTCCTCAGCCTCAAGAGAGTGAGTTCCTGTTTCCTCACGCTTTATTTACCTTTCTATGTCCTGCCACATTACTTCCTGGGATTAAAGGCGTGTGTCACCACTGCCTGGTTCTGTTTCTCTCATGTTGCCCAGTGTGGCCTTGAATTCAGAGATCCAGAGGATCTCTGCCTCCTGAGTGCTAGGATTAAAGGTGTGTGCCACCACTGCCTGGCCTCTAGTTCTAATTTAGTGGCTGGCTCTGTCCTCTGATCCCCAGGAAAGCATTATTGGGGTGCACAATATATCATTACAGTGAAAGTTGTTAATTTAAAGCAATTGTGGTTGCTAGTTCTTGCCAGATTTCCTAGACTATAGAATCCTGTATGGTCATTATCCTGTGCTTACATATTGAAGTGTTTCCCGTTTGCCTCTAGTACTTTCAAACTTTCAAGTTTATTCATTTGAATCTCATTCTAGATTTTCTAGTCCCAGTCCCTTCTTCAGTGATACATTGGTCATTCAGGTGAATTGTTCTGTCTCTAATGTGTTTGTGTGGTTTCTCTTACTTTTAGTTTTAGTCCATTATGATTTGGATGGTACACAGAGGTTATTCTAGTGATTTGGGATTTATTAAGACTCACTTTGTGGCCTAAACTGTGTTCTGGGTTGGAAAAAGTTACATGAGCGCTTACTGAAAAGATCATGTTTTCTGTTGCTACTGGATGAAATCAGTCTGTGATCTCAAGTTCGTTTGATATCTCTTGCAACACTCTGCAGCTTCTTTATGACCCGTTGATGGAGTGTTGGGGTCTTACTGCCACTGTGCATCGACGCATGCCTGTGTTTGAAACATTCTTCTTTGTAGTGTGCTTTCTCGTCAGACTTTCTTTGGAACTCCAGCCTGCAAATAACAACACAGAGATTTATTATTAGTTATGAAAGCTTGGCCTTTAGCTTAGCCTTGTTCCCAACTAGCTCTTAGAACTCAAATTAACCTGTGTCTGTTAATCTGTTCTGCCATGTGGCTTTTACCTCTCTCTCATTCTGTACATCTGACTTGCTCCACATCTCTCGTGTGCCTAGATTCCTCTCCGTTCCTCTCTCTCCCTGGAAGTCCCATCTATTCTCTTCTGCCTTGCTATTGGCCACTCAGCTCTTTATTAAACTAATCAGAAGGTGCTTTGGCAAAGACACATCTTCACAGTGTACAAAAAGATTATCCCACAACACTTGGCTATGGTATTGATTACGGTACAAGTTAACTTTCCTAGGAAACAACAAACAAAATTCTGCCTGCCTACCTTCCTCCCTACTTCCTCTCTCACAGATAGAATCTTAGCTTTGTAGCCTGAGTTCTCCTTGAACTCCCCATGCTCCTGCCTCAGCTTCTTGAATATTGGGATTAGAGGCCTTGACCTTAAGCAGACATGAATGGCATTTAACAGTGTTATACAGAGATTATTTTATTGTTTGTGGTGCTGCAGATCAAACCCAGGGCTTTACACCTGTTATGAGCACCCTTAGCACTGAACTACGTCCTCTGTCCCAGAGTTTACTGTAGAACACTGCTTTTGTGGAACTTTCTTCTGTGATAGGTGTGTTCTGTTGTCTGTTTCAAACATTTATGGGATTTTTTTTTCTTAAAAATTCATGAAGTCCTCTTGTTGACACAAAGACCTGACTTTAGTCACCTTCCAGCACTTTTACAAGAGTCTAGTGCCCCCTAACTACCCAGCTCAACCTGATGTCCTTCCCGATATCGTAAGTACTTTTCAGGAGCTTGACTAGTCCTAGAACATTTAACAGCACCCAAAGTCTACCTCAGCCGTTCCCCTTCATCAGCTCTGTGGTCTTCCATCTGGATTTGGCTCAAGTGTGATTGGGACCACAGAGAAAGGAATATCCAGCCTACGGTATCTGCTGCAAAGTCATAATCCCTAATATTAACTGGTGGAGACATTGGTTCTCTATTTGTAAGTAGTCTACATGAATCGATTTTAGCTAAGATAGATCTGAATCTAAAAAAAGATTCTACATGCAACCTTTAAAATAAAAATTTTCATTTTTACTTAAATATAAAAAAGGTTTTATCACATTTTCTTCCAGTTTTCCAGTGTGCCTGCATCTAGAGCAGCATCACACGATACTCAGACCGGGCCAACTTCCCAACTCTTACATGGCAAGCTAAAATAAGTTCTGAGGAACTACTTAGGCTAGACAATTGGCAGCCTAGGAGCTGAACATTAAAAATAGTCCCGATTTAAGTTTTGTTGTTGTTTGTTCATCTCTAAGGCAAACTTTAAGAATTTCGTAAAGCCTCTCAGAGTCAGACATTCCCCAGCCCTCTCTGTGGTACCAGACAAGTCAGCCTCTGTTATCCTTTAGTGAGTAGGCCGTCGCTCTAAATCTTTTCCTATACAACTAATGAAACCACCAGTTCACATCAAGACACCATCCAATGTGCTGCTGTGGGGAAGGGGTGGAGCCCTCAACTGTAATGTCTGTTGTGACTTCCCATGGCAAGGAGCATTTAGAAAGATCTTGAAGGCCTGTCTCCCTTGGAAGCAGATGCGCACACGAGAGCATTTCCTCTCACATGGCACTCATTCCCTCTTAGAATGCTTGTGCTAAATCTATACCAAAGCCTTAATGGAGTAGCCATGATTCTTTTGACTCAGCGTTTTCTGCACTTCAGATCGTTTCTTCTTATTATTATCATTAAGAGATTTTCTATTCATTTTACATACACAAATCTCCTCCTCCCTCCTCCTGCCCCCCATCTTTTTATTATTATTAAGAGATTTTTCTATTCATTTTACATACACAGATCCCCCTCTCCTCACTCCTACCACCATCCCCCAGCCTTCCTCCCAACCCACCCCCCATTCCCACCTCCTCCAAGGCAAGGTCTCCCATGGGGAGTCAGCAGAGCCTGGTGCATTCAGTTGAGGCAGGTCCAAGCCCCTCCCCCTGCACCAAGGCTGTGCAAAATGTCTCACCATAGGCACTGGGCTCCAAAAAGCCGGCTCATGCCCCAGGGACGGGTCCCAATCCCACTTTCAGCTCATTTCTTAAGGATGGCTAGCATGTAAATGAGCGCTGTTTCCAGTACTGCCCTGCAGTTTGATCCCATTCTCATAAATAGTTGCGTGGAGAACACACTTAGGTTGAATTTACTACTCAGTGCCAGAATCAATGAAAACCCATAGCTTTTACATTACGTGTTAGTTCTCTCACATAGAAATTGTATTGCTAAGACTAAACTTTTTGAAAGATATCTCTCTCTCTCTCTCTCTCTCTCTCTCTCTCTCTCTCTCTCTCTCTCTCTCTGTGTGTGTGTGTGTGTGTGTGTGTGTGTGTGTAGCACATGCTCATGCCCACAGAGGCCAGAAGAGTCAGTCTACCTGGTTAGTTACAGGCAGTTGTGGGCCACCTGACATGGGTGCTGGGAGTTAAAGTCAGGTCTTTTGTCTGGACAGTGCATGCCCTTAACCACTGAGCCATCTTTCCAACCAGGTTAAGGCAACTTCCTGTGCCTAGTGCTATTTTGGTCACAGGAACAAGCAAGATGCTGTGCCTTCAGCTTGCAGCCTAACTGCTGCTCCATAAGTATTGAGATACTCTTCTTCTTGAAGAATTAAACTTAATATTCATGTTCTTGTGGCATTTTATTACATATATAGTATATTAACAGGAACCACCTATATTTTTAATTAAAAATTATATATACAGTCATTAAGTTAATTATTTATATTTTGTATGAAATGTTTCCAATGTGTAAGTATTTGTATAAAGCTATAATAAAGGCATGCATCTTAAACTAATTAGAATCTTCTTTTTTTCTACAGATGGCGGGTACCATTGATATGACTCTTCAAAGCGACATTATGACAATGTTTGAAAATAACTTTGATTAAAACTCAGTTTTAAATTAACTGTCAACTTTAAATGAATGATACAAATGTTTACAATGCATGTGGTAAAGTGATTGATTACTTTCAACCACCAAGATACCGATCATATATTGTGTTTTGACTGCCCTAAAATTAAATATTTTGCACTTACATTTTTAATAAATATGTTCATTTTAATGACATAATTTATAAAAGTTTTATAATTTTGATCTCTAAAAGTGAGTAGATTTTATTCATTCTTCAGAGGACTGTCAGCTGTGTATCATAGCCCTGATCTAAGCAAGTCTGAAAGGGAGCATCTGATTGGGGAAAAAATGAAGACTATATAAAAGTATTTAAAAACAGGTTCTGTTGAGTTTTAACTTTTGTTTGTTTATCTGAACCAGTTTGTTTGTTTGTTTGTTTGAGACAGGGTCTCATATACCTCATGCTGCTGTGCTGAACTCAACAATGTAGCCAAGGATGACCTTGAACTGCTGGTTCTCCTGCCCTTGCCTCTCCAGCACTGGGGATACAGGAGCTGCCGTCATGCCTGGCTGAGTTTTTACTTTTCAAAGAGATACTTTGTGCTGTCAGAATTACCTGAGCATCTAACAAGCATCACAATGTCAGATTCTCTGCTGGGTCCATGTTTAAATTCTATGCTTACTTGTTTTATGATTTGAAACAAAGTAATAGTAAATATTTATGTGTACAAGCTTCTGTAGGGATATGTGAGACATTTCTTAAAATGTATAGATGATGGCAGTGAATATTTGCTGAATTACAGGAAGTCATAGTCTATAAGACACTTCTGTTTTGTCATTTTCAAACTGCAATTATATCTAAACCACTGTATTCTCTTTTTGGATTTTAAACCTTTGAACTCTTGAAACAGAACCTAATTTAGGCACTGCTGTGACTGTCTGAAGTACAATGTCCAAGTGTGTCCAGACAAGGCAGTGCACACCGGCTCTGGTCCCAGTGCTTGGGACAGAGGCCGAGGAGGCCGAGGAGGAGGCTCTGCTGCAGACTCAAGGCCAGCCTGGTTCACACAGCAAGTTTCAGAGCAGCTAGGGCTCCACAGCAAGACCCTGATTCATAAAAATGAGAGTGCATGCATGCACGCACACATGTGTGTTAGAAAGAGCATGAGAAGGTGGCATTACTTCCATGAGACAGAATTAAAGTGATAGCTGTTTTATTATGGGCCCTTTTTCATTTTTTTAATTTAAAATATTTTCATACACTATATTCTGATCATGGTTTCCCTGCCCCCAGCTTCTCCCAGCTCCCCACCCACACAACTTCACCCCTTCTTTCCTTCTCTCATTGAAAAACAGACAAACAAAAGACAAGACCAGAATATAAATAAATAGGTAAAAAAGAGAAAGTACAAGAAATATACTCACACATAAAATGACAAAAATACAAAATCAGATAAAAATATAAGCAAAAGACCAGTAAGATTTAAAACAACAACAACAACAAAAAGCCCAAACAAAGCAGTATCAGACCAAAATGTCTACAAAGACACCACTGAGTTCATTTTGTGTTGGCCATCTACTGCTGGGCATGGGCCAGCCCTTAGGTGTGCTAATATATCATGAGATTCCATTGAAGAAGGCTAATTTTTCCTTTGTAGGCAGATGTCAGTTTCAATTAACTTCTTGGTTAGGGGTGGGACCCAAGTCTGTCCCTCCTGTCAGTGCTGGGACCCTGTCTGGCTTGAACCTGTGTGTGCCGGCACAGCCTCTGAGTTTGTACGTTTGTTGGTCCTGCTGTGCTGGAGGACACTGTTTCCTTGGTATCATCCAACCCCCCTCCCTCCTCTTCCACAGAGCTCCCTGAGGGGAGGGTTTGATGAAGACATCCCATTTAGGACTGAGCGCTCCAGTCTCTCACTCTGTGGACATTATCCAGTTGCAGGTCTCTGTGTTGGTTCCCATCTACAGCAAGGAGAAGCTTCTCAGATGATGGCTGAGGGAGACACTGATCTATGAGTACAGCAGAGTGACATTAGGAGTCATTTTATTGCTATGTTCCTTTAGCGGAACAGTAGTATTTGGTTCCCTGGGTCCATTGTCTCGGATTCTTGGCCACCTGGGCAGTGTCAGGCATGGGTTCCATTTCATGAAGTGGGACTTAAATCCAGTCCGAGAATGATTGTTTATTCCCACAGCATGGGTTTGTAGCTGGGTTGGTGGTTACCTTTCTCCTCTGGTAGCAAGCAGAGTACTAGTCAGTAGAGGTAAAGACTCTAGTTAGGCACCAGCTTGACTTCTCCATACTCAATGAGATATGTAGATGTTGTTGTTAGCAACAGGGCCTTAACCTCAGTTTGATTTCTTTCATGGGTGTATTTATCTTAATAAGCTACAGTAGTGGATTTTCATATGACCCCTCAAATGGCCCCTAATGTTAGTTGTCCCTCCCCATTTTCTCCCTTTACCCCCCTTTTCCTCTCTATCCCTATTTAATGTTCCCACTCCAGTCTCCCCGTCTCTCTGTAACTATATAGTCCATTCCCCTTCTTTCTAGTCCTTACTCTGTATCTAACATCTGTGGTTATAGAGATTACAGCATGCCTATCTAAGGCTTAAAAGCTAACATCCATACATAAGAGAATACATACAGTATTTGTCTTTCTAGGTCTGAGGTACCTCACTCAGAATGATTTTTTTCTAGCTCCATCCATTTGCCTGTAAATTTCATAATTTTGTTTAACAGCAGAATAATATCCCATTGTGTAAATGTACCACATTTCCATTATCCATTCTGCCACTGATGAACATCTCTGTAGTTGGGTTTTTTGTTTTGTTTTGTTTTTGTTTTTTACTCTTTGCTCTTGGAGGACATACCACCCAGCTCCCAAATAAATACACATAGCCTTATTCTTTCTTATGAATGCCTGGCCTTAGCTTGGCTTGTTTCTAGCCAGTTTTTCTAACTAAAATTATCCTGTCTGCCTTTTGCTTCTGGGCTTTTACCTTTTTCTTATTCTGTATACCTTTCTTTACTTCTTGCTCCATAGCTGGCCGTGTGGCAGGGGGATTAGCCCCTGACGTCCTCCTCTCCTCTTTTTCTTTCTCCTGCCTTTCACGTTCTCCTTCTATTTATTTTCTGTGACTGCCAGCCCTGCTTGTCCTTTCTCCTGCCTAGCTATTGGCCATTCAGCTCTTTATTAGACCAATCAGGTGTTTTGGGCAGGCAAAGTAACACAGCTTCACAGTTAAACAAATTCAACGTAAAAGAATGCAACACATCTTTGCATCATTAAGCAAATATTCCACAGCATAAATGAATGTAACGTATCTTAAATTAATATTCCACAACAAGAGTGGAACAGCTGGATCTTGGGAGTAGATCTATTTCCAGCTTCCAGAGGAACTGCCACACTGATTTCTATAGTGGCTGTACAAGTGTGCATTCTCACCAGCAATAAATAATTGTTCTCCTTTCCCCACATCCTTGCCTGGGTGAACTTTCATTTGTTTTATTCATCTTGCACATTATGACTGGTTTAAGATGAAATCTCAAAGTAGTTTTGATTTGTATTCCCTATTGACTAAGGATGTTGAATATTTCTTTAAGCGTCTCTTATCCATTTGTGTTTCATCTTTTGGAAACTTTCTACTTAGTTCTGTACCCCATTTTTTAATTGCATTGTTTTCTTGATGTTCAGTAACAACTGAAACATCAGTTCTTTATATATTTTGGATATTTGCCCTCTATTGAATGTGTAATTGGTAAAGACCTTTCCCATTCTGTAGCCTGCTGCTTTGTGCAGATGATAATATCCTTTGCCACACAGAAGCTTCTTAATTTCATGAGGTCCCATTTTTTAATTGTTGATCTTAGTGCTAATGGTGTTCTCTTAAGAAAGTTGTCTCCTATGACAATGCATTCAAGGCTGTTCCCCATTTTCTCTTCTATCAGATTCAGGGCATCTGGTCTTATGTTGTGGTCCTTGATCCATTTGGAGTTGAGTTTTGTGTGGGGTGATAAATATGGATCTATATGCATTCTTCTATGTGCAACTACCAGTTTGACCAGCACCATTTGTTAAGGATGCTATCTTTTTGTCCAATATGTATTTTTGGTTTCTTTGTCAAAAATCAGGTGCCCATAGGTGTGTGGACTTTTGTCTGAGTCTTCAATTGATTCCATTGATTTTATGCCAATACCGTGTTGTCTTTATTACTATTATTCTATAGAACAACTTGAAGTCTTGGATTGCAATACCTCCAGCAGTTCTTTCATTATTCAAGATTGTTTTTAGTTATCCTCGATTTTTTTGTGTTTCCATATGAAGTTGAAAATCATTTCAATTTCTGTGAAGAATTGTGTTAGAATTTTGATGGGAATTGTGGGAATTGTGTTGACTCTGTAGATTGCTTTTGGTAGGATGTCCATTTTCACTCTATTAATCCTACCAATCCATAAACATAGGAGATCTTCATATCTTCTGATATCCTCTTCAGTTTATTGCTTCAATACAAGTCTTCCACTTTCTTGATTAGAGTTGTCCTGAGGGTTTTCATCTTCTTTTCTTTCTTTCTTTTTGCTACTGTGAAAGGTATTATTTTCCTGGTTTCTTTCTCAGTCTGTTTGTAATTTGTACAAAAGAAGGCTACTTATTTCTGTGTGTTATTTTTATATCCTGCTACTTTGCTGAAAGTGTTTATCAGTTGTAGTTTCCTGGTGGCGTTTTTAGGTTTTTTGTTGTTGTTGTTGTTGTTGTTGTTGTTTTTTATAAAATCATATCATCTTGAAATAGAGATTCTTTAACTTCTTCCCTCCCTGTTTGTGTGCCCTTGGTCTCCTCCAGTGTCTTCCTGCTCTAGCTGAGCCTTCAAGTATATATAAATAGTATGGAGAGAGTGGACAGCCTTGTCTTGTTCCTGATTTTAGTGGAAATACTTTCAGTTTCTCTCCATTTAGGTTGATGTTTACTGTGGGCTTAAAATGGCTATACTCTATTGCTTTTTGGGTCTATTTGGAATATCTTTTTACCTTGAGGTGATGTCTATCCTTGATATTAAGGTGTGTTTCTTGGGTGCAGCAGAAGGGTGGATCCTGTTCTCTAATCCAGTCTGTAGCTTTTATCTTTTTATTGGGGAATTTGGAACTGTTATTGAGAGTTATCAATGAGCAGTTTATATTGATTCTTGTTATTCTGTTGTTATGGTGTGAGTTTTCCCTCCTCTTGATTTACTGTTCAGGGACTGTATATTTCTTGTGTTTTCTTGGGTGTGGTTACCCTCTTCAGCTGCCTTCTGTAGTGCTAGATTGGTAGATAGATTCTGCTTAAACTTTGTTTTATTATGAAATATTTTTCTTTTTCCATCTATGGTGATTGAAAGTTTTGCTGGGATCTACAGATCTGTAGATAGTCAGCTGTTGTTCTGATGGGTCTGCTCTTACGTGTTACGTGTTTAATATCCGTTCTTTGTTCTGTGTGTTTAGTGTTTTCGTTACTGGGGAATCTCTTTTCTGGTGCTATTTGGTGTCCTGTGTGCTCTTGTGCTTGATAGGCACCTCCTTTAGGTTGGGGAAATTTCCTTTTATGATTTTGTTGAAAATATTTTCTGTGTCTTTGACGCTGCATTTCTTCTCCTTCCTCTATTCCTATTATTCATAGATTTAATCTTTTTATAGTGTCCCGGATTTCCAGGATGTTTTGTGCCTGGATATTTTTAGATTTAACATTTTCTTTGACTGAGGTATCCAATTCTTCTACTTTGTCTTCAACACCTGGAGAGTCTCTTTTCTATGTCTTGTACTCTGTTGGTGAGGCTTACCTCTGAAGGTTTTGTTTGACTTCCTAAGTTTTCCCTTTCCAATTTTTCAGTTTGGATTTTCTTTACAATTCTATTTGTACCTTCAGGTCTTGAATTGTTTTATTCATTTCCTTCTATGCATAGACTTCATTAAGGGGGTCCTCTTTAGGGTCCTTGACCATGTTCATAAAGGCTATTTTGAAGTCCTTGTCTTGTGCTTCAGCTATATTGCCTTTCTCATGGCCTACTGGAGTAGGGTTCCTCAGTTCTGCTGGAGACATATTATCTTGGCCATTTGTGTTTGTGTCTAGGTCTGGGGTTAGGATGGTTGAATTGCCTGTAATGTTGATATCTGGTCTCGTCTTTGTTGAGTGAATGTTGTTCCATTCCTTGGTTTCTGTTGCCTTCGCTGGATCTTAGGTAGCTGTGGGTTCCCTGGTAGGGAGAGCTTCTGCAGGTCAATGGGTGGCAGAGAGGAGTAGAGATAGGCTTGGAGAAGAGGCTGAGATGGGTTTCAGGAAGAAGCTAAGGCTATATACCAGATCTAGAGGTATAAATAGTATAAAGATCATTTTTCCTCTAAGCTTCATCTTTAAAGAGAGCCCCTAGCATTTGATGCAGACATTTGTTCTGCCCAGGTACTGAAGGAGAGAGCAGGGGAGG
Organism: Peromyscus eremicus; assembly: GCF_949786415.1. Taxonomy (NCBI): domain Eukaryota; kingdom Metazoa; phylum Chordata; class Mammalia; order Rodentia; family Cricetidae; genus Peromyscus; species Peromyscus eremicus. The sequence continues at coordinate 95,513,536 of NC_081426.1, forward strand.
GTGATGAAGGGGGAGAGGCAAAGTTAAAGACAGATGCATGAGCATGGAGGTGAGAAAGGTTTGCCAGGATTTATCTTTAGTTCTGACATGATCTCTCAAAATTTATTTCCTGATCCCTAACATTTTTTAAAATATTGATAGTCTCTAAAATACTTATTTCTTAAAAAAATAGAAATTTCATCATTTCTTTAAGACTCTTAGGAAGAGTGCAGTCAAAGCAGGCCACCTGTCTCACAGTCCTTGGTCCTGTTCCCTGGGAATTCTTGTTTAGTTTGCAACAAAAAGAGCCAATTTGGGGACCCAAGAACTTTTTAGCGCTTGCCAGTTCAGTTATCACCGTCACCATACGTAGGACCAGATGGAGTACCAAATGTCTTTTTTTTTCTTTTTGACCTGAATAATTTTTTTTCTTATCTTTCTGTTTTCCATTTCATCTTTCATCCCCTGAAAATTGCGGCCTTCTGTGTTAGCTGGAGAGATCTGTGGTTTGAATCTGATTTCTGTGCTGCTTCTAGGAGTAGCTCATCACTCCAAGCTCTGTTCTTCCCACTGTGTCTGGAGTTTATCCTACAGTTTTGGGAACATGTGTGGGCTCAAGAACATGCATGGGTGGACTCAAGAAACTTGCCAATAAGGTTCCTTCCAACCCAGGAACAGAGCATGCTGTATGTTGTCTTGAGTTTCCCTGTGAGGCCATTGCACATTCTATGGAATTTCCTTGACATCTCTTCTTTGTTAATCTGGAAAATGACTGGCTCTTATCTTGGAAATCTTCATGATCAGGAACTCATAAAACTTCTAAACCAAAGGGGGAAGCAGGCACAGAAAAACATCCCAGAATTAAAGATGGATTTATGTGTACGAGGGCTTTGTCCACACTGTTGTCTGTGCACCACTCACGTACCTGGTACCCATGGAGACCAGAAGAGGGTGACAGATCCCCTGGAACTGGAGTTACAGCTGGTTGTAAGTTGCTGTGCTGAGAACTGAACCCAAGTCTCATCTTAACTGATGAGACATCTCTCTAGCTTCAACAACCCAGAATTAGATGTTAGAGGAGCACCAAGAAAACCAAAAAAAAAAAAAAAAAAAAAAAAAAAAAAAGAGAGAGACGTGGCTGAATGCTAGTAAATAAATGAGAGTTCTGACCAAATGTTCTGAAAACAAAGGAAGAGGCTACCCACAGTCAGCTCAGAATGGACTGTGGACCAAACCAAAGGGAGATGCAGCCCAGAAAAACCAACATCATCCAGGAGGCAACGTGGGTGGCTGGGCACCAGGGGCCATGCTGGTACCTGGTGCTGGTATTACCAATGAGAGGGCATCACCCATGGGGCCCCATATGACAGGCTAAAACGATTACAAAAATCACAGCCACACCTCAAAGAGCGTAAGAGATCATTTATTCTGAGCCAAATAAAAGTGATCATGAGCCGGGCGGTGGTGGCGCACGCCTTTAATCCCAGCACTCGGGAGGCAGAGCCAGGCGGATCTCTGTGAGTTCGAGGCCAACCTGGGCTACCAAGTGAGTCCCAGGAAAGGCGCAAAGCTACACAGAGAAACCCTGTCTCGAAAAACCAAAAAAAAAAAAAAAAAAAAAGTGATCATGGCCCAAGAACATGGAATCAGATTGCCCCAACTAAGAGTCTACCATCATGAAAGTGATCAAAAGAATTCCTATAGTCACCCCAAAAAAACAGTCTTGAGACATTTTTAATACACTGGTGTGAACTCAGGTGTGTAGTTTGCAGTGGGGGAGGGTACTCTGTTACATGTTTTAGATCATACATCATTTTGTGGTGGTCTTGCTAGTACATTTCAAAGGTTTTTACCTGATAGTTGAAAAGGATGTTAGGCTAGATATAGAAGTGGGCAATGAATGCTTTTTAAAGTGAATTAAGGTAGTCCAAGATAATTAAGTCTATTGATCTGCAACATTCTAACTCTCCATAGTAAAAAATTCTCAGTCAATTATCCTGGTAGGAGCTTTTGACTTTCTTGAGCACCCAGAAATCCAGTGTGCTATCCATTGTACCACACAGCCCATCTATTTCCTGGTAGGATTTTGACACGTATGTGGCTTTTTTTCTGAAAACTTCAGTCCATCTAACAAAAGAACAAAGCAAAACACAGCAGTTCTCCAGTTGATGCCCTCGGTGCTCTGCTTACCCAAGTCCCTGCCTGGTAAATAGACCCAAGACTGTATGTCAAGAGTGGCGGTATTTTTAAGTATTTCACTTGGTTGGTTATTTTCTTAAGACAGTTTTGCTTATCCTAAGCTTGTAGGAGGTTATTCTAACTACTCCCTGGCCTACCTCTCAACTCTATTTGGTTGTATTCATTTGACAAAACCCAAACCTTTATGAACTCTGCCTTCCTACTCTGCACCCACAATGCTGAAAAAAGGAAACTTGTAACTCTGATAACTATAGTCACTTCACACTTCTGACTTTAACTCAGATGAGCCGTGTTGGCCAGAAGTCTGAGAGTTTTCGTCATTTCTTCATTGTCCCTGGACTGTCAGCTGTACTTCACATCCCCACTCCCTTCAGGAGAAACCACAGGACAACCCACCACCAGTCTCTGCTGCGCATTCCCTCCTGCTCCTCCTTCCTCCCCCAGGATGTGGCTGTGGCCTCCTTCCTGGAGCTAATTGCCGACATACAAATGGGTTTTTCTGAAAGATGAAGGGAGGGAAATGGCATTTTCTTCTTTATGTTGGCTCCTCACTTTCTTGGCCCTTTTTTAAAGCTTCTTTATAGAAATTTTTAAAAATTAAGACAGGGCTGGAGTCCTAGGTCAGCAGTGAGGTACCTCCCTAACATGGACAAAGCCCAGGGTTCAATACCCAGTACTGGGAGAAATATATTTTAAGACAAAACCTACCCCTTAAAATTTAAAATTCAGGGGGCTGGAGAGATGGTTTAGCGGTTAGGAACACTGGCTGCTCTTCCAGAGGACCCAGGTTCAATTCCCAGCACCCACATGGCAGCTCACTGTCTATAACCCCAGTTCTGGGGGATCTGACATCTTCTCACCAATGCACATAAAATAAAAAAGTTAAATAAGAAAAATTTAAAATTCAGAGTTTTTTTAGTGTAGTCACTATAGGAAAGTTAGACTATTATCTATCTAATTTATTTATTAACATATTCAGAACCTTAATATTTTGTTTTACAAATCTTTTCTCTGCATCATATGAATTTATATATTATTACTCAGAGGCAATTAAAATTCAAATTTGCCTGCTCAGAAATCAAAGAAATGTATATACAAATATTATATCCAAGAGTAAGGTCTACCTACTTTTTAATAAAAATATTTTGGAAATTATTTAAATATAAAATGTAGAGACATTAGGAAAGTTTATCTCCTTGTATCCCAATTATAGAGAGAACAAAGTTTGTGTACTCTCAAATGAGATTATAAATCTAATTCAAATATGAACATATGGAGGATTTAACCGGTTTTTACAAAAATATGGTTATTTTTCTTTCTTCATATCTCATGACTTTGCACACAAAACACAGCTTTGCCTCAGGTGTAAGAGATGATTTGTTCTGGAGCCCAGTACGAGTGACCATGGACAGGGAACATGGAACACAGATCCAGGTTACCCAGCACCACATTCCAACATGGAAACAGTTTCTGAATTTCTCATAGTAACAAAGCCATAAATCAAAGAATCGTTACAGTCCATTGGTGAGAGCATCAGATGGTTACGGCAAAGCTGGGAAGTCTGCTTCAGGCCTCAGAAGCTGTGTAGATAGTGGAGCCCAGAAGGTCTGCCTGTACCTCCCAAGTGTTGGTATGACATGCCTTCACCACCACACCTGGCTTCATGTATTTTTGTACACCTAAAATCCAGATGTACTTTCATGCTAGAATGTCATGCATATTAATGCAGTTTTGTCTAAGGCCCTTTCTTCCAAATATCTTGTCCTCTATGCTCACAACTCATTTACTAAACTTCCACAGGAGATTTATGGTCACTTTATCTGACTTGTAGTAGTCAAATGAACTGAAACACCATTAGGATTTTAAGTTAGATTAGATCAGAATTAAATTTGGAGACTGACCAATTTCCTTTTCAGGCATCTATGTGCACCTGCCTGTAACTCCCCCCTCCCTCTTCCCTTGAGGATTTCCTGTCTTAAAAGCAGCAGAGGAGTTCTCTCTGGTCTCCCACTCCAAAATCAGCTGTGTACAGAAACAGAAAGCAACTGAATTGATACAGGATAAAATGGGGTTCCCTATTGGGGTTCTTAGTCTCAGTAGTGAAAAAACCAACTCAAACTGAAGCACAAGGATGGTTTATTAGAGTTTACCCAGAAACCTCAGCGCAGATAAGCTGTAAACCTGCCTGATGGCAGGTTTATGTAAAGATGCCTCAGTGGAGGAGAAGGCAAGTAGACACTGTGATCAGCCACGAGCTGGGCAAGGAGAGTTTTAGAAAAATAGGAAGCCCAAAGCCTTAGGGAGTCTAAAAACATACTTTTATGTTTTTTATTTTACAAATAAAGTTTTATTGGAATAGAGTCACATCCATTTGTTTACTCAGTATCCATGGCTGTTTGTATGCTATGAAGTCAGGGTTAGGCAGTTCTGAGACAGACCACATGGCCTGCCAAGCCCAAACTATTTACTTTCGGGCCTTTTATGGAGCACGCAGGCTGACACCTGGCCGAGTGACAGTGGCATTTGTCTTACTGTACAACTGCATTATTCTCAGAGGGATCCAAGGGTCACAGTCAGTGAGAATATGTGGATCGGAGCCCAGTGTGGGGTGCACACCTGTAAGCTAGCAGCTGGGAGGTGGAAGCAGGAGGGCTGAAGAGTTTGAGGCCAGCTTGGGCTATACGTGAACTAGTCTCAAAAAAAAAAAAAAAAAAAAGACACGTGGCTTCAGGCTTTTGTGACATCCAGGAAGGTTTAAAGAAGGAAATTACAAACACAAACCACTGGACAGTATCTCTAGGCAAGAATTTCAATGAACTATTAGAGAGCAAATCAAGAGCCAGTACAATACACACGATTATCACTTTATGGCATTCCTTGTGTTGGCAACAAACAGTACACCTCCTGCTGACTGAATTCTAAGTGGCTGACAGATTGCATCCACTGTGTCGGTATACAAGCCTCCTTCTCTGAAAAATGTCCCGGAGAGATGAAGAGAACACTCCAAAGGTAGGAGGGAGAGGACAGGAACTGTGTCCAGGAGGCACTTCCCAGGGTCCCTGTGCCCAGGACTCAGAACTTCAGGGGAATGACAGGCCAGTATTTCGGCTGCTTTTTGTCACAGTACTTGTCAAAGCTCAGCTGCACAGCAGCCTCCATGGCCAGGATCTTGGGGGCACTGTCCCCATACAGGCGCTGCATCTCGGCTCGGCGCCGCTCCCCGGGCTTCTCGGATGGGGGCTCCGCTGACCGGCGGTGGTTGTAGTACAGACCGTGGTCGGCATTCACATAGTCTTCCAGGCGCTGCGCGTCTACCTGCTGCTGTCGCCGCCGTTCCTCTCGGTGCCTCTCGGTCTCTGCGAAGTACTGGCGGAGCTCCTCGGTGATTTCCATACTGCTCACATCGCATTCTACTTCGTTATCTGAATCGGACTCCATCTCTTCGTCTTCATGCGGGGCTTCACCTTCTCTTGTGGAGGTCTGGGTTCTACTGCGATCACACAGAGGCAGCCCAGAGCTTTGGAGATGTGAAACTCTGTAGGGAGGCTCCTGCCAGGCCGTGTGCTGGCCTTGAAAGTTCCAAGGATGCTTAGCCTCATAAGCAAGAGAGTTCCAGGGAAGAACTCCAGGAGGGGAGAACCACGGGGAAGTGAAATAGGAATCCCTGGACTTTCTGTAGGCATTCTGGTGGCTTCGCATCCAAAACATGGCTTGGTGATAATGTCGCCAGTATCTGGCATATGCTGGGTGAGAATACCAAGATGCAGTAGCGCTCCATTTCGATGCCATTGCTGCTATCTCTGCTTGCAAGAGTCCAAGTGGGTACTCGTGGGCATGCAGCGTGCAGATCTCAGGCGGTGGGCAACCACAGGCCCAGTTCTCCGTGGAGGGGGCCTTTTATGTTTTTAAAAACATGCCCTGGAAGAGTCCAAAAGAAAAAGACAGAAGGGAAGGGAAGGAAATAAGACCTTTTGAGTCAAGCCTCAGGCAGACAGACCAAGCCCGACCTCATGACTGCTGGTGAGAGGTCAGGAATTCTGGGCAGGGAAGTACATTCTCTTATTGAGATAAACCTGCCTTCCTAGGGATGGGCCCTCAACCGGGTCCCAGATGGAGGAGGCAACGGTACACCTCCTAGAGTAGATTCTCATAGAAATCAGGTACTTGAGTCCAGCCTCCTAGAGGCTGAAGGTCCTGGCTGGCCAGAGGCAGCAATAGGATCACCACTGATGAAGATCAAGAAATCCCTCCACTACAGATGAATGACCAAAAAATAAAAAAGAAGCACAAAGAGTGAAAAACAGAAAGTATAACACACACACACACACACACACACACACACACACACACACACACACACACTGTGTGTACTCCCCCAAGGACATCAGTAGAACAGCAATTTGTAAAAAGAAATAAGACTTTATGTAAGATGAACTGCTAAACAGTCTTATTAATAAAAACCCCGAAGTCAGATATTGGGATTAAAACTGAGAGATCAGAGGACTAGGATGAGCCACAGCCAACCTTACCTTACCAACCCTCAGCCTCCAGAGAGACCTACTTCCTGTATGCTCATGCCTATATGCCTTTCTGTTCTACTATCTCACTTCCTCTCTCCATCCAGCTACATCACTTCCTGTCTGTCTGTACAGACCTCCAGACCTCTATGGTTAGTGCTGGAATTAAAGGCGTGTGCCACCATGCCTGGCTCTGTTCCCAGTGTGGCCTTGAACTCACAGAGATCTAGATGGATCTCTGCCTCCCAAGTGACAGGATTAAAGGCATGTGTTACTACTGCCTGACTTCTGTGTTTAATATAGTGGCTAGCTTTTTCCTCTGATCCTCAGATAAGCTTTCTTGGGGTACACAGATAAAATATCACCACATTTCCCCTTTTTTTGTCTAATATATAAAAAGTTATAATTAATATAAAAAACTATATACAATAAGTACAATAACTGTACACAATATATACAGGCAATAAATACATCAACAATGTCTAGTCCATTTGCTTTTGACAAATTCAGCAAAAACATTCCATTATCTATCTTATCTTGGTGAGTCCAAAATGTAAATAATTCACTTTCTATCCTAACTTATATTACTAATAGAAAACTATCTTTTGATATCTTTCAAACTTATATACTTTACACCTCTTTAATGAATTTCTTTCCTGAAAACATTAACAAGGAAAACTGTAACTAATCTTCAACTCACCTCAGAGACCCGAGAAGGAAATAATATTAACTGAGTAAGGAGGAAGTGTAAACAAGCAACTTCCAAACAATTTGAGTTATGACAGAAACAGCTGACTGCTTGAACAGTCACCCAAGTTTCCTCTGCAACATTGGGGCATCATCTTTGGCCTACAGGCTTAGCATATCTAACAGACTCATTTGTGAAGCAGGATTTTTTAAAGAGCTGTCCTACCTTGCCTTGGCAAGGATCGGCAGTGCTTTGTTTTGTGTCCTGCTTGTCCATTTTGAACAGCATACTGTCAGCAGTCAATGCAAGGGCACTTTCTTGCCCAGTAAATTCCATATGGAGTTTCTTCAATGCCTATCATCTGCTCTTAAGTAGAATGATGCTGCCAGGAGCAGACAGACATGTCTCATAGTCATAGAAAAAAAACTATATTATTAAAATATCTTAAATGCCACATTCTGTAGATTTCTGAAATGCTTTAAGATGACCTATCTATTTAAAATATATTTCTGCTTGACCTTGAAAACATGCCTAATATGACTACAAATGCAATTGTAATGACTAACTACTAACTTCTACTTCTTTATATCCTAATTAGTTAGTAATAATAACTTTCAAGGATTAGCAAACTGCATTATATTGTTAAATTAACTGTACAGGTACAATACCTTGAACAAGATTAGAAATATATGTATGGTATTTTTTTAACAAAAACAATCTCAAATTTGTATCAATATACATAATTTGTATACAATATACAAAAATTCAATTCAATATAAAATATTTTAAAACTAGCAGTTGCCTTCTAAAAGTAGATTCAATATTCTACCTTTATATCTTATCATATCTATATAAATCAATCTCAAACTTGTAGCAATATACATAATTTGTAGACAATATACAAAAATCCAATCCAATGTAAAATATTTAAAACTAGTAGTTGCTTCCTAAAAGTAGATTCAATAATCTACCTTTTTCTCTTATCATAATCCATATTCTCTCTTTTTTCTTTTCAGAGTAGATTCAATAATCCCTTTATTCTGTCATTTCTACATCTTATTTTAGTAGATTCAATAATCTACCTCTTATCTGTATCCTTTTTTTTGTTTGTTTGTTTTATTTTTTTCGAGACAGGGTTTCTTTGTGAAGCTTTGTGCCTTTCCTGGACAGGGTTTCTCTGTGAAGCTTTGTGCCTTTCCTGGAACTCGCTTTGTACACCAGTCTGGCCTCGAACTCACAGAGATCCACCTGCTTCTGCCTCCTGAGTGCTGGGACACCACTACCCGGCTGTATCCTCTTATCCTCTTTTTTTTTTTTTTTTTTGCAAACAAGAACCTTAAATCTAATCTTTGTTTAGTATGTTTCCTGACCATTAACAATAACAACTTGTAACCAAGTATCCTAAATAATGACAATTATCCAAAACCCATTGAAAGACCAAAACCACCCACCCCTTAAGAAAAGTTTTAAATAATCAAAATAGAACCAAAAAATTATGAGATTAGTGGCAATAGAATAGGTCCTTAATTTTGGTTTTTCTTCTGTCCCATATAAGGTGACTCTTCTGACATGAGACAGATACAGAGATTTTGCTTTTTTTTTTTTTTTTTTTGCTTTTCGAGATAGGGTATCTCTGTGTAGCTTTGGAGCCTGTCCTGGAAATTGCTCTGTAGACCAGGCTGGCCTCAAACTCACAGAGATCAGCCTGGCTCTGCCTCCTGAGTGCTGGGATTAAAGGTGTATGCCACTGCCACCCTTGCATTTTCTTTTAACAAGCATGCTTGGGTTTAGAGAAGGAGAAAGTCACACTCCAACTCCAAAGCCAGCTTTAATTTTTAATTGAACTGGGACTATTTGTGTTAAGTGTCTGTAGAGAACAGAAGAAACGAACATTTAGGAAGACATGAAATTTCATATGTGATATAGGCTGATTCATTCTTTTTCTTAGGACACTTTTCTGGATGATTTGTCCTTTTTCTTCAGATGTCTCATTTGTCCAGTGTTCTTCAGATTCCTTAGCCTTCATTCTCCTGAAAGACAAAAACAAAAACCTTTCCGCAACCCTAACTTTGAGGAGGTTCCCTTTTGGCAAGTTATATCTGATTAAATGAAAAGCATGTGTTAGTGGTATAAGTTAGTTTAAATTGGATGTTCATGTTGGTCGATGAACTATCACCTCTTCTAATTAAGAGGTCTCTCTTGTTCAAAATTGAAACTTTATCAATTTTGTTGGTATCCATAACTTTTCTTCTCCTATAGAAACAAAAGCAAAACCTCATCCCCAACATAATATATATCCTGGTTTCCATTCTGAGGTCAGCATATCTTCAAAGTATATAGGTTGATTTAATTCTGTAGGGTTTTTTTTCTATTATCCAATATCTCTCCACAGCTGTTGTTCCTTTCTCATTAGCATTGAGAAAATTCAAAGTTAATAGAGTGCTGTGGGATGGTCTGTATGTCAAATGTGTTGCTGATTGGTCAATAAATAAATCACTGATTGGCCAGTGGCCAGGCAGGAATATAGGCGGGACTAACAGAGAGGAGAATTGAGAGAACAGGAAGCTGGGTGAGGGAGACACTGCCAGCCACTGCCATGACAAGCCGCATGTGAAGATCCCGGTAAGCCATGAGCCATGTGGCAAGGTATAGATTTATGGAAATGGATTAATTTAAGCTGTAAGAACAGTTAGCAAGAAGCCTGCCATGGCCATATAGTTTGTAACCAATATAAGTCTCTGTGTTTATTTGGTTGGGTCTGAGTGGCTGTGGGACTGGCGGGTGTCAGAGATTTGTCCTGACTGTGGGCCAGTCAGGAAAACTCAAGCTACAATAGAGCATAATGTAATCTATTTCTGGGGTTTTTGTTACTCATTTCTGTTTATTTAGCATATCTTTTAGAATTTGATTTGATCTTTCTATGACTGCTTGGCCTGTAGGATTATGTGGTATACCTGTAATATGCTTTATGTTGTAATAAGCAAAAAACTGTTTCATTTTACCAGAGACATATGCTGGAGCATTGTCAGTTTTGATTTGTACAGGAATACCCATGATGGCCATAACTTCAAGCAAATGCATGGTTACAGAATCAGCCTTTTTGGAACTCAGAGCAGTTGCCCACTGAAATACTGAATAGGTATCAATGGTGTGGTAGACTACATATTTCAGTTTTCCAAATTCTGCAAAATGAAACACATCCATCTGCCAGATTTCATTCCTCTGAGTACCCTTTGGGTCACATCCTGCTTGCAGTGAAGTTTGGTTGTAAAAAGAACAAGTAGGACATTTCCTTACAATTTCCTTGGCTTGTTGCCACATTATGGAAAAATCCTTCTTTAAACCCTTAATATTGACATGATGTTTTTATGAAATTCTGAGGCCTCCAGCACATTTCCTATCAATAGTTTATTGATCTCATCATTTCCTTGTGCTAGAGGGCCTGGCAGACCCATATGGGATCAGATGTGAGTTATATATAAGGGATGATTTCTATTCCTGATTATATCTTGTAACTGAATAAATAGTGAAGTTAATTCTGACTCATCAGGGATAAATTCTGCAGTCTCAATATGTAATACTACTCTTTCAGCATACTGAGAGTCAGTAACTATGTTGAGAGGTTCTGAAAACAATCCATTAATACCATCAGAATAGCATACAATTCTGATTTTTGGACCGAATTATAAGGACTTTGAACCACTTTACTTAAATTCTGATTTGTAACCTGCCTTTCCTTATTTGTTTGCATCTGTATAAAATGTAGGGGCTTCAGATATTGGTGTTTCCCATACAATGCAAGGCAAAATCCAATCAGCTATCTTTATAAGTTTAATTCTGTCACTTTAGGGATATTTGTTGTTAATCTTTCCAAAAAAATTACTGCAAGCTCTTTGCCAAGGTTCACTTTCTGCCCATAATTTGTCAATTTCATTCTTAGTTAAAGGTACTATAATTTCTGCTGGGTCTATTCCTGCTCATTGATGAAGTCTCAATTTTCATTTTAAAATCAACTCAGAGATCTTTTCCACATAAGTTTTTTACTCTGTTTATTTGGTAGAAATATCCATTCTAATATAATATCTTCCCTCTGCATTAAAATTCCTGTAGGAGAATGCTTAGAGGGTAAAATAACCAAAATGCAATCGAGCTTTGGATCCACACAATCCACGTGTCCTTCCTGTACTTTCTTTTCTACCAAGACCAATTCTTTCTCAGCTTCAGATGATAATTCTCTTGGACGATTTAAGTCCTTGTCACCCTCTAAGGTTTTGAACAAATTACTCAGTTCATAATTTTTTACCTCAACAGCAGTCTGTAGATAGAAAATGTTTCCAAATAATTTTTGAGAGCTATTAAGAGTCTGTAATCAATCTCTCCTAATTTGTACCTTTTGGGGTTTAATTTTTTGTAGACCTATTTTATATCCTAAATAATTAATAGAATCTCCTCTTTGTATCTTTTCAAGAGCAATTTGTAATCCCCAACAAGGCAAAATTTTCTTTACTTATTCAAACATTCTTTCTAAAGTATCTATATTTGAATCAGCTAGTAAAATTTGGCCATGTAATGATAAATTATAATTTAGGAAATTGTTTACATATTACTTCCAATGGCTGTCATACAAAATATTGATACAGAGTTGGACTATTTAACATTCCCTATGGGAGAACCCTCCATTGATATCTCTTAACCAGCTGAGAATTATAAGTAGATAACATGAAGGCAAATCTTTCTCTGTCTTTTTCTTGTAAGGGTATTGAGAATAAACAGTTTTTAAAATCGATAACTATAAGAGGCCATCCTTTAGGTAACAGAGTAGGCAAAGGAATTCCAGATTGTAGAGAGCCCATTGGCTGAATTACCTTGTTAATTGTTCTTAGGACTGTTACCATTCTCCACTTACCAGATTTCTTTTTAATAACAAATAGAGGAGAATTACAAGGAAGGGCTGGTTGATTCTTCAATATGTTGAACATTTAACTGCTCTTGTACCAGCTCTTCCAAGGCCTGCAATTTGTCTGTTGTTAAAGGTCATTGCTGAAACCATGTCTATTAACCATTTTAAAGGTAGAGCTGTTGGTATCTTTTAAAGATCAGCAGTTGTTGTGCCCTTTTACAATCTGGATGGCTAGTGACTATTCTTTATAATATCTTCTAATATTTTTCTCAGAAACACATTTTAGTTTATGGTTTGTTTCTTTGGTTGGGGGAATGTTAATTTGGGTATTCCATTGTTGTAATAAATTACAGCCCCATAAATTCATAGCTATATTAGCCACATATGGCTTTAATTTTCCTCTCTGTCCTTCTGGCCCTATACTTTCAATCCATCTTGTGCTCTGTTTCACTTGAGATAATGTTCCAGTCCCTAACAGCTGAACATTTACCTTCTGAAGAGGCCAATTTGAATACCAAGATTCTGGTGCAATTATTGTTACATCCGCACATGTGTCCACAAGACCTTCAATGAGAATGTCATTTATTTGTATTTTTATTTTTGGTCTTTATTCATTTATAGAAGTTTGCCAAAAAATTCGCTTTATGGTTTCTTCTGAATTTTCTGTTCTCTCTGCTATAGCTGTTCTATCACCCCAAGCAGCCTGGTTTATTACAATAGGCATTGGGTTTTTAATTGCTCTGGGAAGGGGTTTCTTCTATGATAGCAAGAAAGGTTTGAACTGAATTTGCAGTGGGGGCCTGTGAGAGGTCCTTCAGGGAGTTTCAAGATTACCTTGTCTGTCCCTTGTTGATCTACATTTGTTAGTCCAATGTTTGCCTTTACCACACCTTCTGCATAATCCAGAAGGGAGGGGCATTCTGTTGCCATTGTTCCTTGAAGAAACATTGTGTCTCAGAACGCTCTGTTTGCAGTCTCTTTTTAGGTGACCTTGTTTACCACAATTGAAACATCTGATGTTACTGTTTTTCTTCAAACTTCTTGAAATCACCTCTCCTATCCAAGTATCATCATGGTTATGAGATTCAATATTAATTGTATCTTTGATCCAATCCTCCAAGGATGCTGATCTTTCCTTTAACGACCTGATTACCCTTTTGCATGCTTTATTGGCATTTTCAAAAGCCAGAGATTCAACTATTATCTGTCTAGCTTCTGAATTTGGTATTATTCTGTTTACTGCTGAAGACAGCCTTTGTAAGAAATCCATGAAGGTTTCTTTTGGGCCATGTATAACTTTTGTAAATGATTCAATTTTCTTTCCTGCTTCTTCAATTCTGTCCCAAGAATTCAAGACTGCCATTCAGCATAAAATTAGGGTGTGGTCATCACATAAAGATTGTCTTTGTATATCAGCATAATCGGCTTCTCCAAGAAGTTGATCTTGGGAAATCATTGTTCTATAGTCTTAGCCTCCTCTTTCCACCAGGTTTTCCATTGTAACTGTGGCCTAGCCTCCAGGACTGCTGTAACCAAATCTTTCCAGTCTTGAGGGATAATTCTGTTACAAGTTGACCACAAGTTTAACATCTGCTTTACAAATGGAGAATGCATGCTATATGAGACTATAGCTTCCTTAAATCTCCTCAAATCTAACATTTTCACAGGAGTCCAGTTAGCTCATAAATAGCCTTGAGCATTTGGCAGTTCCTGTAAGGTTACTGGATAGATTGTTTGGTTGTTTGAAAACAGGCTGTTTTCTGTAATAATGCTGTATCTCAATGCTGAGATAGGTTCACCTTTAAATTCTTCTGTCTGGGTCTGAATTTCTCTATGATTTGTTTTAACAAGTTTTTCTAAAACTTTTGTCTTGGCACTCAAATTAACCAACCTTCTAATGCTAAAATAAAAATGATCAAACAAATAATATTCATAATTCATGTTATGTAAATTCCATCAACATTAATTATCCTCTCATTTAATTGTTCCATTTTCAGACTGCCTAATGTGTTATCAAACAAAGACTAAATTCTCTCCATTGTAAAAATGTTTCCCATTTTTTAATGTGGGAAAAAATTCTCTTTTAACTACTTCCTCCCTTTGAGAAATCTTAATTGACTCACCAAGTCTGCCAACTGTGTAGAATGGTAGAAGTCCAAGGGAATTTCAAAGCAGCTACCTAGTGTGGTAGCAGTCCAAAATGGGAATCAAGAGAGAGCCCATCACCCACCAGGAGAGAAAAAGCCAAAGAGACTCCAGCCACATGCAACTTGAGCCTAAGCCAGGACCTGTAAGGCCACAGGCAAGTGGCATTTTCCTGAATTTGTGCCACAAATGTTAGGGCATCAGATGTAAGATTAATTGCTAAACGGTCTTATTAATAAAAAAAAAAAAAACCCAAGGCCAGATACTGGGGTAAAAACTGAGAGATCAGAGGAATAGGATGAGCCACAGCCAACCTCACCTTACCAACTCCTCAGCCTCCAGAGAGACCTACTTCCTGTATACCCACGCCTATATACCTTTCTGTTCTGCCATCTCACTTCCTCTCTCTGCGCAGCTACATCACTTCCTGTTGTCTGTACAGACCTCCAGACCTCTATGGTTAGTGCTGGAATTAAAGGCGTGTGCCACCATGCCTGGCTCTGTTCCCAGTGTGGCCTTGAACTCACAGAGATCCAGATGGATCTCTGCCTCCCGAATGCTAAGATTAAAGGCATTTTCACCATGTGTACCCTCGATCTACACAGTGTGGCCCCATTGTTTCTAGTTTCTCCACCTAGACCATGTGGTCTCTGCTGTGGCTGGACCACAAGAAAATAGGATCAGATGATCAAATGGAAGGTTTTTGTTTTGTTTACATAGTTTTTTTTTTAAGAGGGGAGAAAGAACTCTGAAGAGTGTGGGGGGATTCAAGGGAGGAATCCCTTGTCTTAGTTACTTTTCAATTGCTGTGATAAGGCAATTTAGAAAAAAGAGTTTATTGGGGGCTTATAGTTTCAAAGGCAGGCAGGCACGGCACTGGAGCAGTAGCTGAGAGCTTACACCTTGATCCACAAGTAGGAGGCAGAGGGGCTAACAGGGAATGGTGAGGGCTTTTGAGACCTCAAAGCCCAACCACAGTGATACACCTCCTCCAACAAGGCCACACCTCCTACCGCTTCCCAAACAGTTCCACCAACTGAGAACAAAATATTCAAACATGAACCTATTGGGGCCATTCTCATTCAAACCACCATATTGTTCATGGAAAGGTTTTTAAAGGCCAGATTCGAAAGAGGCATCTTGAACTCACAACCCATTGACCACAATCCAATCTCTTGGTTACACCTGACTAGAAGCCTGGAGAATTGAGAACAACACACAGGCATTGCTAATTCTTGGCCTGATGAGAGTTTAGGAGATGTGTATGGATACTGAACATGGAGAGACATTCAGCTTCTTAGTTATTGAGGGAAACAAAACTGAAGCCATATATGACAGTGATCTTAACTCATTGTTAGCTAAAATGATATTTTTATCATCATATGTTGGGGAGGATTAATGGGATCTCAGACACCAGCAACCAGACTCAATACACATAACTAATTTGTAAAATATGCTCTTTCCTAAGGGCCAATAGTTGTATATTCAACTCTCTCTGATAGTCATGTAGCAGTTCCCTCCAAGCATGTGCTGCAAAGAAACCATTGAAGACTAGGAGATACAAACAAGAACATACAGAACACATACAACACGGATCATAAAAAGAGAGGAAAGAGAGAGAAAGAAAAGACACAACCCCGATACTTTCGGTCAATGGAATGGTATGGAGTGGAGACCTCAGACATAAAGAGCTGTGGTGAAGATGCAATCCAGTAGACAGGAGCGAGCTCGTTACAGACAGGGTAGGCTTGTCAACAAGTGCCAGTGGAGCGTCTAAGATACATGAACGTCCAGCAGAACCTCACATCTTATACAAAAACTGCATCATAAGCAATTTTAAGACTATAATAAAACTTAAAAATCTTTAGGCTCAGGCTGGAGAGATGTCTCAGAAGTTAAGAGCATTGGCTGCTCTTCCAGAGGTCCTGAGTTCAATTCCCAGCACCCACATAGCGGCTCACAACCATCTGTAATGAGATCTAGTGCCCTCTTTTGGCATACAGGCATACATACAGACAGAACACTGTATATATAATAAATAAAAATCTTTTAGGCTCTACTGGCTAGGCCAAGAGTTTTTAGACTTGACATTAAAAGTAATAAACAGAAAAACTGACAAATTTGACTTCACCAAGATTAAAAAGCTTTTTTTCCCCTGAAAAGACAAATACAAATAAGGAGAAAGACAAACCGCATTATGTTTAACAAAGGTTTGTAATAAACTATGAGGAACTCTCAAACTCATCTATGAGAAAGCCTAAAACACAAGAATAAAGGTATTTGTGAGTATAGCCCAGTACTGGTGCGTGCAGACATACCACCCTGCTAGGCCCTGGTTCCATTGTGGGGATGGGGATTAACAGCACGTAGAAGACCCGTATAGCCGCTTTGTCAAAGAAGAGTATATTTGAGTGACATGTGACCAAACCAAAGGGGATGTTGTATGATATTTTGTTTGTGTTCTGACAAATAAGTCTGGAGATCAGAGGGTGGAGCTAGCCACTAGTTAACCATAGAAGCCAGGCAGTGGCACACACCTTTAATCCCAGCACTTGGGAGAAGAAGCAGGAAGATCAGGAGTTCAAGGTCACCTTGGGCTACAGGAGATTGAACCAGTCTAAAAGAGAAACACAGCCAGAGGTGGTGGTGCCCACCTTTAATCCCAGCATTAGGGAGGCAGAGACAGGAATGTAAAGCAGGTGGGAACAGGATCTCAACCCCCCCCTTTGGTCAGAGGATTTGTAGGAAGTCTCTAGTGGCTGCTGGTCTGCTTCTCTGATCTTTCAACACTACCCCTTATATCTGAGTTTTTATTGTTCAGACTAATTAGGATGGCACTTCAAGAGACCTAATACTATTCACCATTAGAGAAATAAATTCACATTAAGTTTCACTCTTTTTATTGACTATTTAAGTTAGTATACAAAGTAGTAAGTTTTATTATGGCATATTTAGACACATATTTTGTCCTAATTCATGGACCTTCACAAGCTACCCTCCTCCATGCTCTGCCCTCTAGCAACTCCCTCCCTTCCTGAAGATAGTTCCTCCTTCTATTTAGAATCAAGTGTTCACTGTGTACCTCTGGAATGGCTGAAATTAAGAAGAGTTCAGTACCTAGTGCTTTCAAGAATGGTACTCAACAATGACTCTCTCAGATTGTTGGTGAGTCCAGTATGGTCACCATTTTTTTGGAGTAGCAATTGAACCCAGGCCTTAAGAATTCTGGTTTGCAGGCTGCAGGCAGAACCTCTACGCCTGTCATTCTGGGAACCAGTTTGATTATCTCAGGAAGCCAAAGTTCCACTTACCTGCCTGGCCCTACAATCTCATTGCTAGGTGAAATAAAAAAATAAAAAATGTTTACACACAAAACATTTTATGTAGATGTAATTATAACAGCCCCAAGTTATACAGATGTAAGGAACGGGACAGAGATGGCTCGGCAACAAGAGCACTTCTTTTTCAGTTCCCAGCAAGAGGAGAGGAGGGCGCAGACTCACAGCCACCTGTAACACCCCCTCCAGAGGATCCAAGTCCTCTTCCGGCCTCTGTAGGCACCTGCAGACACCACACACACACACACACACACACAAACTGGAAGGGAAGGGGAGAAGGGAAGAAAGAGGAGGGGAGGGGAGGGTGGGAAGAATGAAGAGAGAATGAATATTTCTTAACCGGAGACTTGATAAACTATTGCGGGATCTACACCAATGGGGATGGGAAGAGGGAAGGGGAGGGGAAGATTAAGAAGGAGAAGGGAGGGTAAGGGAGAACACCTTGCTGAATGCCTGGGAACAGACCAACCAGCTGCCTGGCCTTGGTCCAAAGTGCCTTTTGCTCTTTTGCTGGCTGAGCTGGTAACTTTGAAGCAACAGTGAAGTTGAACAGTTAACATCTGCAAGAGATTCTCAAGCGTACCTACCTGAAGAAATAATGGACGCAATTTAGTACAAAAGTCCCTCCCGCCCTCCGTGGTTCTCGCATCCAGAAGAAGGCCTGAGGCATTCCCGGTTATCCGGGAACCAGGCTTGAACCTGTTCGGAGCAGGACGCTTCGGCAGGACCCCAGAATGGCGTTCCGCGTCGCCTTCCTTTCGCTCGGCACTAGGGAAGTGGCACGGGCGTAGGACAAGCACCCAGGCCTCGCTCTGCGCGGTCCCCGCGGCCTGGGCGCGCGGCGTGTGCGGGGCCGGGCAGGCGCGCGGGGAGGGCGGCAGGCGCGGGAGGGACGCCGCAGCTCGGCTCCCGCAAGGCCGCCCCATGGCCCCGCCGCGCCCGCCGCGCCTGGTGCCCGCGCTGCGCGCCCTGCTCTACTGGTCCCTGGTGTACGGCTACTGCGGGCTGTGCGCCTCCATCCACCTGCTCAAACTTTTGTGGAGCATCGGCAGGGCACCCGCGCAGACCTTCCGCCGGGCCGCCCGGGCCAACCCTCCGGCGTGCCTGAACGACCCCTCCCTGGGGACCCACTGCTACGTGCGGATCAAGGTGAAGGCCGGCGAGCGCCTGGAGCGAGGGGAGGGAGCGTGACGCGGGTGGGGGCCGTGGGAGCGGCGGGCGCCAAGGGCGCCGGACGCACTGTGGGCTCCGGGAGGCAGGAGGGACCGGGCTGGGAGCTGGACAGGGGCTCAGTTCATGTCTGTCTGCTTTCTCCTTATCTCGTAAGTGGGGTGGGGGGGAGACTATTTCTATGTGGAATGTCTCTAACCGGATCCTTCTTCTGCTGAAGCAACCCTAATAATTCTACCCCCTTTCCTACTGCAAGGAGAAGTCGTCTCCTGTCACCCTTTCTGCCTTTTAGGGCTCAGCTCAGCTGCAGAACAATGCTCCTGAGGATGTCCTGCTGTCTTAGGCTTTTTGAGATGGAGCAAATGGACAGTTCTTTGGAAAGTCATTTCTGATTTCAGATGACCTAGGCAGCAGCACTAAACAGTTAAGAAATGGTGTGTGTTTGTGAGGAATGCCCATGTGAGCAGTCAGGGACCTGAATAATGGAATAAAAAGTAGGTGTCCACTTCTCCCTGATAAAGCTTCGTTCGCTCTGCTTAAAAAAGGTGTCAACCATACAAACAGATGTCCATTGTCAATGCTTGTCCCAACTTCTGTCACAGCCCACAGACATTCTATTTCCTGACGCCAGGTGGTGGAGTGAAATAGTCTCTGTGATACGCCCTACAGTCTGACTCAGGAGCCTTTCAAAGGCAACATACGAGGAGATATTTATGTTACTGAGCCCTGACTTTCTATCAGGAGCTAAATTCCCCAGCAACTGGGGTTCAGAAAGGCAGGAGGAGTATGAAAAAGACGTAAGAATTAAGTGTGTTCACGTTTGGAAAAAAACAAGAAAACAAAACAAAATAGAAAAATGAACCAAAGTTCAACAGACTTAGAACTTAGTATAATTCATTATTATAATTATTGACTTGGCATATACCCAGTAAAATAAAGTATTTATTAAATCCAGCCCAGCGGCCATAGCATTTCATTCTACAAGACCACTAAAACAATTTTTAAAAGGTAACAGCAAGTTCAGATTTGTTAACTGTCTAACTTATGGACAAAATGCAGCCTATAGATCATCATGAGGTTCCTCGGAATGCTTTTCTTTTTCCCAGAAGCAGAACTAAGATAGAGACACAGTGGTGATTCTAGTCCCCTAGTTACTACGTTCCTCTCTACTTCTATTGATTTAGTGATGTTGGGACCAGCCCAAGGCCTTGGTCATGCCAGGTAAATGCCACTTCGCCACTGAGCTATAGCCTCAACCCTCCCAACTACCTTTATGACTTATGTGACTTGTTTGGGCCTCATTTGGGGGAGGGGATTGCAGTACTGGGACCCAAAGCTAGGGTCTTGAAAAGCAAATGCTCGGCTGCTGCACCACAGCCTCAGCCCCTGGGCCTTATTTTCTAAACCTGTAACCTGATAGAGTTGAATGAAATGACCTGCCAGACTCTTTCACGTCAAAGTCCAGGGTCCATGCTCAGCGTTTGACCTCTATTATCGTTCATACTTTCAGGGACTTTGCTTTTCTTCTTTTCTCTGTTTTCCTGTTTCCTTGGCGTTTGCTGTATTCTTCTCTTGTTCCCATTCCTTGTCTTTTCTTTGGTCTAGCTTAACTTCCACGTGCACAGTGAAGTCTTGGGCACTTGGTATATCCCACTGATAGAAGCACACACAGGAGGAACAGGAAGCCAGGGGACCATATATGAAACACTCAAGATAATAGTGTGGGAAGGAGATACCTAAAAATAAGAGAAGGGGGTGTGAGTTACATAACTGATGGTTCAGCTTCTGACGGGCGAGCTGAGCAGAGTACCCGAGACAGACTTAGCAAAATTGAAATTCAGATCAGAATTATTTACATATCCTGAAGGAGATGAAACGTGACACCTCACGAAGATGAAAGCTATGTTGTGACGTTGCTTCAGAAGCTCAAATGCATACATTGACCTCGTAGTAGAACAAAGAGGGGTATTCTAAAGGTAATACCCCAAAAGGCGAATGGGTCCATTTATCCCATTGTTAAATTAATATTTATTTCTTAATGCTAAGGTAATTCAAGTGAGAGTGTTTTTGGCTAAATGGAAATTCTAAGTGTCGTAGTCTGATGGTGCTCATAAACAGGTTATCCATACTTTCCACTTTCAGGATTCCGGGTTAAGATTCCACTATGTTGCTGCTGGAGAAAGGGGCAGACCACTCATGCTGCTGCTTCACGGATTTCCAGAATTCTGGTAAACTTACCAACTAACTTTTTTCTTTTGCATTAATTCCTAACACTCTGGATTAGTCCATTTGGTGCGGCTGTAAAAGAATAGGTTATTTTTTCTTGGGTCTGGAGGCTGGGAGGTCCAAAATCAAGGCACATGAGCTGGTGGGAGCTGCCGTATGTTGGGCCATCACATGACAGAGGGTGGAAAGGGAAGAAAGCAACGGAGGATGAATCTGTGCTTAACCCATGAGGTCAGGATTGCTCATGTCCTAATCATGCCTAACGAGTCCTACTCTTGACGCTGTTACCATCGCAGTTAAATGTCGTTGTGAGTTTCCCAAGGGCAAACATTCTAACTGTAGAACTCACTGTAGAATCTCTTTCCTGTAAGGACACATCATCTCCCAGATTGATTACTCCTGAGTGTTCCTGAAGTCACAGCAATGGTTTCCCTCCTAATCTAAAAACATTCATACACATGGCCATCCTAATTTTTTTTTGAGACAGTGTGTAGCCCAGGCTAGCCTTAAACTCAAACCCCTTGTCTTTCAGCCTCCCAGCTACTACGCTTACAGGTGTGCACAGCCACCCCAACTCTGCCTCTCCCTCCGAAGATTAAAAACGTCTTCTAATGTTTCAAGTTATAAAACATTTTCTGCAGAGTAACTACTGTGGATAAAATAACCGGGGCGAGGGAAGGAGATTTCAGCAAACCACGGCCTCCAAGTTGGCTTGTTAAGAAGGCAGAGGGAAGACATGGCCACTGTAGCATATGAACGTAGGCTCTATTAGAGACCTAAATGTTTTAAAGTAAAAAAAATGCCTATAGTTAAAAATTTATAGTGGTTAGTATTCTAGTCTATTTGTTGATTAGAATAAATATTTGTGTGGTTAGAATAAAATACCAGAACAGAAATTTACTTTCCACAGTTCTAGAGGCCAAGATGTTCAAGCTTAAGTCCTTGGGGGATTCAGTGTCTGGTAAGGGCCCAGTCCCTTTTCCCAAAATGCTGCCTGGTTGCTTTGTCCTTCAAAGGGACTAATATCATCTCCCCATGTGGTAGAAGGATAGAAGAAAAGGGGAGGGGCTAGTTAATTCTCTTGAGCGCTTTACTGGGTTGAGTTGTTAATATCATATATGAGGACAGACCTCGTGACTTAATCCCTCTCTAAAAGACTTTCTCTTAATACTATTGTGGTGGTTTGAAAGAAAATGACCCTCAAAGGGAGTAGCCTTGTTGGGGGAAGTGTGTCCCTGTGGGGGCGGGGCCTGAGGTCCCCTTCGCTCAAGCTTCCCTCAGCATGACTGTCAGCTGACTTCCTGTTGCCTGCAAGTCAAGATGTAGCTCTCTCAGCTCTGCACACCCCCATGCTCCCCATCATGATGATAATGGACGGAACCTCTGAAACTGTAAGCGAGCCACCCCAGTTAAATGTTTCCTTTCTAAGAGTTGCTGTGGTCGTGCTGTCTCTTCACAGCAATGAAAGCCCAAACTAAGACAACGGTCATTTTGACAAATTGTTTCAGTATATGAATTCAGGGGTATTTACAGAGGCAATAGCAGTGATGGACGGGGATATTTCCTGTTCTCTAAAGATCCCTAAGGACCCAAATAAAAATGGATGAAAGTAACATCCAATTAAGAAAAATTAGCATATTTAAAAGAAATAGAAGAGTCTAGGGTAAGAAGAAAGTCCTTTTTGCCAGCAGAGGGGTATGACCTTCAGATGGTTCATGAGCTAAATAGGTTAGGGAGTGGATAAAAAAGTTGTTCTCTGGGTTGACTCAAAAGTAGAATATTGGCTAACATTTATTTGAAAGGCCAAGATCTCTCTCTTACTGTCTCATGGTGTCTGGAATTCTACCATTGCAAATTCTTCACATTCTTTAGAGCCTTAAAGATTTTGTGTCCTGATTTAAAAGCAGCTCTGAGAGCTTATGTGGAGGTTCTAGCAGGGATGCGCGGCTTCCCACATGCTACAGATCAGAGAGAGGCCCTCCTCCATTGGGGAGGTTCAGGATGCTTCACACAGAGCGGTGAGGGAGGAAGCAGGTGCCCCACCTAGCCCGACAGATCAGCTGGGGATAAATGGGGTGACACAGTATCACAGCCAGATTGCTCTTGCAACCTTACATGCATCTAGCTCTAGGAATATTATCTTTAGACAATTTAGTCATTATTTTATGAATGAAAGGGAGTCTATGGACAAGTGCATTGAGAATGTTAGTGTCCTAGAAGGTATTGGCATGGAAGAAAAGAATGCGGGATGGCAAAGTGCTGCCCATCACCTAATTTCTGTAGGTGTCTTCCCCAGGAGACTTGCATACTTGAAGATCTCCACTCTGGGTTTAGCTGCATGGATAAACATTGTCATCTGTTCTTCCATCTGGAGACAACCTAAAAAAGAAAGAGAAAAACTCCCAGTACAATTTGAGACATGTAGGGACTTACCTCCTGGAGCGCATGACATGGTTATTTACTATTATACATTATTCTGAAGCATTAATCAAATTTGCCCAGAGTAGCAAAGGCGGGGAGTCCACTTGCAGTCACAGGAATGTCCAGGCTGGGTTTTGTTATCACTCAAAGAGGGAACCTTGAGTGAAGAGTTGTTCAGATCAAACTGGCCTGGGGCTTGTCTGGGAGAGATTTTCTTGACTGATAATTGAGATAGGAGGTCCCAGCCCACTGTGGGCGGCACCATGGCTAGGCAGATGGGCCTGGACTAGATAAGAAAGCTATCCTGAGTATAAGAAAGGGAGGAGTCTTCCTCCAAGGTTTCTGCTTCAGTTCCTGCCCTGACTTCCCTCAGTGACAGACTGTTACTGAGACTGTAAAGTAAAATAGACCTTTTCCTTCTCAAATTGCTTATGGCCAGAATGTTTTATCGTGGTGACAGAAAAGCAAAATAGAACGGGACCCTAGATATCACTTACAATATTCTTGCAGAGGTGTTGTGAGGATAGAATCAAAGCATGTGAAAACCCCTTCACGTGGTCCCAGCAAATACTCAAAATCTGTTCGTTTGGGGCTGGGAAGATGGCTTAGTGGGTAAAGCACCTACCGCCAAGTGTGAGGACCAGGGGATCCAACATCCTCTTCTGGTCTCTGCAGACACAGATGCATATACACAAAAGTAAAGAAAACCCACAGTAGTTATTAAAGCCCAGAGTACCATACAGTCTAATGTACTATCCAGGTTTATCATTGTTTCCCGAGACTGTTGAGAAGGGGCAACCTTTAATGTGTACTATTACACGGGGCACAAAAACAGCCGGATCCTGAATCTGCTTTTTTAAATCCACAGGAAACGTTAGAGAAGATAACACATCTGTGGGAACTTTAGCTAAATCAGCCCAAAATATGGCTGCTTGTCAGAGGATGATTTTTTTCTCTTCCCTCTACCTCAATTTGCATCTCTTTTAAAAATATTTTGAGCTGACCCAGGCAGTTTCTGTGAGTCGCCTCCATCAGCAGCTGTCTGGAATACTACCATGGCTCACATGCAGAGGCAAGTGCACACGGTGCATCCTGAGCTCGGCCCCAGCCTCCATGTCGAGGACAGAGAGGATGCCCCACACCTCAACGTGTCTGGCCTGAAAAAAAGGGTCCTGAAATATTTTAACAGAAGTAACAGAGGACGAGGCCATCTTGTTGTTGTTTGTTTTCTCTGCTATTGTCCAAAACTGTAGGAAAAGCTAGACATGCTGGCACAGGGCTGTGATCCCAGCGTGGAGGGGACAAGACCAAGGCACCTGGGGCCAGCTGGGTATACATGATGCTAGTACCAGGCCTGGGCTTCTAACAAGATCCCATTTCAGGAAGACAATCACAAATCCACTATCACACACACACACACACACACACAAATTTAAGACCAAGAGTATAAAAATAGTTTTGTTTCGGTATCCTAAGGGTTATTGTTTATGCAATGTGTGACAGAGGGGCTTGTTTTTGTTTTATGTTTATGAACAACAATGCCATCCGTTTGTCACCACAGTGACTTGAGTTTTCATTTATGGCTGAAATGTGAGTCAAATATGTTACTATTTATGAATTCTAGAAAAAGGATATTTAAAATTATTCTCTAGGGGCTGGTAGGAAGGCTTAGTAGGCAAGGTGCTTGCTGTGTGAATGTGAGAGTCTGGTTCAAGCCCTAGAACCTGTGTCAAAGAGCCAGGCACCATACTGGAAATCCCAGCGTTGTGGAGGCAAACACAAGAGGCCCCCTGTTCACTGGCCGTCCAGTCCAGCCTGATCTGCAGGTGTCAAGCCAGTGAGAGATTGTCCCAAAACAAACCAACCAAGGAGGCCGTACGATGGCTCTTGCAGAGGACCTGAGTTCAGTTCCCAGCACTCATATCAAAGAGTTCATAACTACCTATAACTGCAGCTCTAAGGGGACCTAAAACCCTCTTCTGGACTCGACAGACACCTGCACACATATGCACTTACCCCTCTACAAACACACACACACACACACACACACACACACACACACACACACACACACACGTAAATCTTTAGAATTAGAAACAACAACAATAAAAAAACTGGCTGGGCAGTGGTAACACATACCTTCAATCTCAGCACCCAGGAGGATCACTGTGAGTTTTAGGCTAGCCTGGTTTATACAGTGAGTTCCAGGACAGCCAGGGTTGCATAGGCATTATATGTAGCTATTTTGTCCCTTCTGCCAGGAAGATTTTCTTTGGGGGAGTTTTCTTTGGATCTAACATTCCAGCATTTTGTTGATAAGGGGTGGTGTACTCTCTCCTGTAACTGCTTTCGGCTACAATTAGGACGCCATTGTCAGGGCCCAGGAAGTCTGGATTAGTCAAAGGCCAGGAGTAGGGCAATGGGGTATCATCAGAAGGTATCATGCTGACCCAGATGAAGAGACAGGAAGCAAACACATCAACTGGATTGGTTTACATCAGTCTTCAGCAAGGCCAGGGCTTTCCAGTTTTGTAGGACTTACCTGCAGCTGATATTGTGTAGATCACCTTTGGAGCAATTTACAGTCCGCAGCTGATCTCTGGATGGTGTCCACCAGCTGAGTGGAACTCTGCCAAGTCAGATACAGACAGGGACAGAAGTTAAAGGACTTCAAGGAAACTATTATATTTGGAGTTTCCCCCTCAGGGAGAGGCAGTAGGCAGGGGAGCTTAAGCCATTGATTAACAGGAGCTCTTATCTGGAATCCATTTGACTTGTGAGAGATGGATCCAAGTCTTATGACTTTCTTGAGTCCCTAAAGCTTACATTATCAGTTTGTGATCTGTACTGAAATCCACATTGTAGAAAGAGCAGCTAACAGGTGTCTGTAAAACAGCTGGAGTAGATGCATGCCTTTGAGTCATAGCAAAAGCTATAGCTTTGGGTTAAAAGGCATCAACATTTTTTTTTTCTACACAGAGGGTTGAATATATTGGGTAGAGATGTTTTTAGCATGATGAGAAACATCTTTAATTCTATGCTTAGAAGATAACCAAAGGAAATTTAAAATCGTGAGCTTGTGACTGATAATAGTAGTCAGTACTTTCCCAGATTATCAGAATTCTATTGATCAGTGTTTAAACTCTGACCTTTTGAAATCTTAGAATAACAATAGCATAGAGGGGGGGGGAAAGAAATCTGAAACATCTCTCATTTTAAATCATTTTTATATCTGTATAACTTGTACATTACATTACTCAAATTATTTTCTTAGACCCTCATAACTTATTAAGGTTTTTATATACTCCAGTGTTTACAACTTAAATTATTTTTAGACCTTTATCATTTACATAAGCCTTAAATTTTTTATCTAGTCATTTGCCATGAAACATATATAGGTAGTTGATTACTGAGAGCAGTCATTGCAAAGCAAGTTCTTTTAAATAAAAGAATAGTAAAAGTTAGAGCTGAAACCTGTTTATCCTTTAATATGAAGCTTGTTAGTAAGGCAAACCTTCGTTTTTAGTTACTTGTTTTAGGCTTTACCTTGAAAACACACACACACACACACACACACACACACACACACACATTTATAAACATATATCTACACATACACACATATATGACCAAATTAAACTTATTCTTGTAAATAAATTCCATTTGTACTTAGCACAGCTACAAGTATAATTCTGAACATAGTAAAGAATTTGATCATTTATAAAGTGACTGACTATTAACTTGCATGTCTTAATTATTTTCAATGGTTTACAGGTTAATAGCTTTTTATACGATTAAGACTGGCACCAGGTGGTGGTGGCACATGCCTTTAATCCCAGGACTCAGGAGGCAGAGGCAGATGGATCTCTGAGTTCAAGACCAGCCTGGTCTACAGAGTGAGTTCCAGGACAGAGAAAAACCCTGTCTTGAAACAACAACAACAACAAAAAAGAAACAAAAACAAAAAACAAAAACAAAGATTATGATTGGCAACTTTTCTTTTCTGGTCCTTTCACAGTGTACCATTACAGAATATCGTGGTTTCTTGGATGACCCAGATTATCAAAATAGCTAAAGCTTAATAAAATTAGTAAAGACAAAGAGGCTAGGCATACATTGTTAAGTCAGTTTCTGTTGGCCTGGGTAGACCTTAGGTAAGGAGAGACATTTTATGGGCTCTTTGCCAGACTGCTTAGGTCACTGTCATGCTGCATCGTAAGACAGGAATATTCCAGTTTCTGGTGTTTGTAGCTATAGCCCTAACTCTCGTTGTCTGGCAATGATACTGGGTGTTCAGGATCTCAGTGTAGCCCCTAAGCCTTTCTCAGGGTGAGCTTGTAAACAAAAAACATGCCCAGGGTTGACATACTTCAGTTAACAAGAACCATGAGTCAAAAGCAGAACCATAGAAGTCAAAGAGCCAAGTTAGTATGTCTGGAGACTTTTCCAGAACTATAAACTTTGGTGGATTAGGTCTTTGTTTCAGTTTTGTTAGTGATGCTGTCTACACCTTGAGTTTTACAGCCTGAATGGTGAGATCACCTATGTATAAATTTCTAATTATTAACTTTGTATTATAGGTTTTAAGTCAACCTTTGTCACAGATTCTACAGATTTTTAACCACATCCAATAAATTTGTAAATCTTGAGATACAGAAAGTGCACATGATAGACATATAAATCTTGAGATATAGTTTATATCTTAGCAAAAGTTTTAGGCAGTTAAATTAAACCAATAGTCTAATTTTTCAGCCACTCTGACTTGTTTTTGTTCTGTTTTGTCTTGTCACAAGTCACATAGCTGACCTGACATAGGACAGAAACTTTCCAATTCCAGAGCCAGCTTTTCAATAAAGCATAAGACAATATTTCAACATTATCCATGCCAAAAAGACATTTTCAGTAACCAGAAAACTCAAATATCAGAGCAGTTAATTACCAAATGTCATGGTACTGGCCAGGTGTAATGATCACAGGGCTTCAGCCAAGCCCAGGATGCCCCTGCTGGCCAGTCATTCCCCTTGGCACTTCATAAGAGAACCACAGAAAAGGGCATCATAACCCTTGGAGCTAGAATTTCAGACAGTTGTCAGCTGCCCAGGGTGGGTGCTAGGAACCAAACTGGTCCCCTGTAAAAACAGTTAACTCGTAAACACTGAGAGCATTCTCTAGCCCACAAACATCATTATTCAGTTGTATTCTTTCAATCTTTGTTCTTATCTTCAGACCCTTTCAACCATAATTCCAACTGTTGAAATTACTAAAAACAAAACACTGAGGCTTTTTTTGACTGTGGAGTAAGGTAAGTCAAATCTACTTTGGAGGGAAATAGATTTTCATATAGTAAGTTTTCAAAATGACAGACTCCCCTGGCTCTGCAGACGTAAGTATTCTGTTTATATTAACCTGCCAAAGCCAGGTTATTTTGACAAAATTCTTAAGCTTATCTTCCTTATTATTATTTTAAAGGGTTACAACATTTTATTCCATCTAGAAATTCAACCTGTAAGATAACTGTTCTCAGTAAGATTAGAAAAATACATATCAATTTTCATATCTAATACTTTGTAGTTTCTGTAAATTCTGACCCCTTGTTATGAATTTCTGGAAAGAGGATGGAGATGGGTGTTCCTAATGATGATGGTTGGAGGTTCTTTCTCACGTGGCTCTTTTTTCTGTCATAACATGCAACTATGTAACATTTTTTTTAATAAGAGGGGTAGGTTGTTTTTTTTTTTTTTTTGGTTATTTTTGAGACAGAAACTTATGTAACCAGAGCTCACTATGTCACTGAGAATGACCTTGAATTTCTTTAAAATTTTATGTGTGTCAGTATATATTAGTGAAACACAAGCTCTCAGTGCCCACAGAAGGCAGTAGAGGGTGTTAGATCCCCCAGAACTGTAGTTAGGGATGGTTATGAGCCACCATGTGGGTACTGGGAATAACAGTCTTCTGGAGGAGCAGCTAGTGTTTTTAACACTGAGACACCTCTCTAGCCCCTACATAGCTTTTTAAAGAGTAATTTCTGACAGTTTTCCACTTAGTAAGGCTTTACTGTTCTGGTTTGTTGGTTGGTTTTGAGGCAGAGTGTCACTGTGCTGACCAATCGGAATATCTGCATCAGAGCCTCTCTCCATGTTCATGTTACTCTTGATTTTAGTCAACATTATTTATTTTTGTATGTGTGCATGTGGAGGACATGGCACATGCCTGGAAAGAAGAGGAAAAACTGTGGAAATGGGTTTCTCCTCCTACCATGTACATTCTCGGGGTCAAGCTCAGGGAGTCAGTATTGCTGGGAACTTTACCCACTGTCTCCCGGGCCAACATTCTTAATGTTTCTTTTTCTCTTCAGGTATTCTTGGCGTCATCAGTTGAGAGAATTTAAAAGTGAATACAGAGTTGTTGCAGTGGATTTGAGAGGCTATGGAGAGTCAGATGCACCGACTCATCAAGAGAGTTATAAACTGGACTGTCTAATTGCAGACATAAAGGATATTTTAGACTCCTTAGGTAGGTTAGCCCTTTAAAAAATTATTTATGTGTGTGTATGTGTTTCTGTGTCTGTGTGGGTGGATGTACACATATGTATACAGGTTCCCACAAGAGTCCAGAAGAAGGCGTTGGGTTCTTTGAAAGTTACAGGTGTTTGTGAGCCTGCTCTGGGCACTGGGATCCACATTCTAGCCTCCTGATAGAGCAATAAGCACCCTTAACACCTGAGTCAGCTCTCTAAAAAATCTCTAATTCTTTTTCAAAGATCTATTTATTATTCCTATTTTTTGTGTTTATGAGTGTTTTGCTTATATATATATGAGTATTTTGCATACGTGTGTGTGTGTGTGTGTGTGTGTGTGTGTGTGTGTGTGTGTGTGCACTGTATGCATGCCTGGTTCCCACAGAAGCCAGAAGAGGGCACCAGATCCTCTGAAACTGAGATCAGTGTAGTTGTGAGCTGCCGTGGGTGCTGGGAACAGGACCCAGGCCTTCGGCAAGAGCAGCAAGTGCTCTCCATTGCCTGAGCCAGTATCCTCATTAATTCTTTAAAGGAAATAACATTTACTAAACTGTGAACTGACCACTTCTTTTCTCGGGAGGATGTTTTATATCTAGCTAAACTGTTACCAAGATCCTGGCTACATCATTCTGGGAATATAGCCCAAACTGTTTGTGTGAGGAACTTAAAATTCTGCATCTTGAGTAGCTAGAGTTTTCCTGCCTGGCCCACAGTCAGGACAAATCTCTGTCACCCGCCAGTCCCACAGCCGCTCAGACCTGACCAAGTAAACACAGAGACTTATATTGGTTACAAACTGTATGGCCATAGCAGGCTTCCTGCTAACTGTTCTTACAGCTTAAATTAATCCATTTCTATTAATCTACACCTTGCCACATGGCTCGTGGCTTACCAGCATCTTCACATGCTGTTTCTCATCATGGCAGCTGGCAGTGTCTCTCTGACTCAGCCTTCTACTTCCCAGCTTTATTCTCCTCCTTGTCCCGCCTATACTTCCTGCCTGGCCACTGGCCAATCAGTGATTTATTTATTGACCAATCAGCAACACACTTGACATACAGACCATCCCACAGCAATCTTGAGTATCCAGCTAAGAATGGCTTTCAGAACCTGCACTTAAAAACAGAACTTTTGCCGGGTGGTGGTGGCGCATGCCTTTAATCCCAGCACTTGGGAGGCAGAAGCAGGTGGATCTCAGTGAGTTCCAGGACAGCCAGAACTGTTACACAGAGAAACCCTGTCTCGAAAAAAACAAAAAACAAAAAAACAACCCAAAACAAAACAAAAACCTAAAACAGAACTTTCTTAGGGCTCCAGCTGTTGTCCAGTGTTAGGCTGCTTGGCTAGCATGTCCAAGGTGCTGGGTTCCATCTCTGGCATATCAAAAATAGTGAACCACAAACAAACAAACTTTTCCTCTCTTCTTTTGGCAGAATAAGAGAAGGGGGGGTGTCCCCATCTGACTGGGACAAAAACAGACATAAGGCATACTATTTATCATTTTAATAAAATTACACCCAGAAAATTTCTCTCTTCAGAGCCTATACCTAAATATTCATTTTTAAACCACTTTAAGATACAGAGGCACTTACATGGTCTCTCTTGTATCTGTCAACTACTACAATACTGTGTGAGAAATCTCCCCAAACCCAGGGAAAGACAACCATGTTATTTATTCCTATGTTCAGGGTTCTACAGGCACCCACAGGCTGGGTGTAGGTCCACATGGGACCGATCGGCTTCTCTGTAAGAGTTGAGCTGCGGCCCAAGCCAAGGAGATAGATAGGAGCAGAGGGGGGTCTTCTTGTGACAGCAGAGGTGAGAGGCTGAGCCCAGCTGCACGGTGTTTTGGCTAAGAGCCCACAAGGCAAAGCCAGGCACATGGTCACCAGAACCAAAGGTCAAGTTGTGCAGCCACCAAGGGACCAAAGCCAGGCACATGGCCAAGTCTAACATCAAAGAGGCACTTAGTATATTTCTTGTGCAACAATCATCCACTCTACAAACCTCACTTTGACTAAAGGAACAAAACAAAACGACTGTGTCCTGCTGTTGGTGTGTTTATTTACGTTTATATTGGGAGGGGCACATGGCTGTGGAGGTCAGTTCTCCATTGTCTCCTTCCACCATACAGATTCTGGGGACCAAACTCAGGTCCTCACGTTTGACAGCAAGAGCCTTTACTTGCTAAGCCATCTCCTTGGTCCAGCCATTGGCGTGTTAATAAAATAACTCCAGGGTAGGGGAAGAGGAACTTCACTAAATCAAGACTGTAAGACTATCATAATATGATTAAAGTATAGATCCCGTGAGTAATTTTAGAGGAATAAAAGGTGGGTGGAGCCTGAGTACCATCGGTAGTGTGTTTTTTTGTTTAGTTTAGTTTGTGTTTTTTGTTGTTGTTGTTGTTGTTGCTGTTGTTTTTTCTGAATCTGACATAGTAACAGATTCTGGCATTGATTTCAATTATTTATGCTTCATTCAGATTTGCCAATAATTCAGTTAGAATAGGCCTAAATTTGTCATCTCAAAATCTTACAGCCAAATCAATAATAGAAGCAAGAAGACTCTGTGTGTGTGTAGTGGGGAGAGTGTTTGCAAGTGTGTGTGTATACGTGTGTGTTACTTACATAATGGTGAGAAATGCTAGAAAGACACTGCAGGTGAGTCTTATCCATATGCACAAAGGAAATCCTGTAGGGATCTCTAATAATCGATTTCTTAAATCTAATTCAGAATATCATTATGATTACCCTGAATGAAACTTACACATTCATGTGTCCCTGAATGATAGGACATGTTCTGAGAAATGCATCAGTAAGCAAATCTGTCCTTATGCCAATATCACAAACGTGCTTACACAAGGCCAGGAGGCACACACACATCAGTCACTGAATGTGGCCTCTGTACAATCAAGATAATTAGTAAACATGAGGTGTATGAGGTTCTTGCTGGCATACCACAACATACAGTTTTATAGTAAATGATTTTTATAATTTGAGGAAGGACACTCTAAAATGGCAATAAAAGAATAATATATTAATAATATAAACCATGCACTGTATCACTAAGACAGCTAACCTTCAAACTCTACCCCAAATAATCTTATTCATGACCTACTTATCTACAGTTTCTACCACAGCTTCCAGATATAGGTCCATAAGACCAAACCTTTTTTCTTGAGACAGTACAAAACAGGCTGCCCTTGGACTCCTGCTTCTGCCATCCAAGCACACTGGGAATATAAGTGTGAGCACACGCACACGAGCACATGCACACACACACACACACACGTTTTTAAAGTGTATAATTTATAGTGGGTAAGATAGTGGTAAGAATAGTTTCACCTGTGGTGGGACACCTTGCACACCCTTGGTGCAGAGGGAGGGCTTGGACCTACCTCAACTGAATGTACCAGGCTGTGCTGACTCCCCATGGGAGACCTTGCCTTGGAGGAGGTGGGAATGGGGGGGATGTGTTAGGGGAAGGCTGGGGGGCAGGATGAGGGAGGAGAGGGGGATCTGTGATCTGTGGTTCATATATTAAATGAATAGAAAATTTCTTAATAATAAAAATTAAAAGAAAGAATAGTTTCAGAAATGTAACTCTTTTATGTGAGATAATGATGTCACCACCTGTTTCTTTACAATGACGCCAACATGTTTTTCTTGGTCACAGGGTATAGCAAATGTGTCCTGATTGGCCATGACTGGGGAGGCATGATTGCCTGGCTGATTGCCATCTGCTACCCTGAGACGATAATGAAGCTCATTGTTATTAACTTCCCACATCCAAGTGTATTTACAGGTGAGTTTACATTTTTGTTAAACCACTTAGTTCCCTATCACCACTGACATCTTGGGTTTAAAAACCAGCAAAATTTGGTTAGCATAATCTTTTAAAAGTTAAATTCGCCTGGGCATGGTGGTGAACAGCTGTAATCTCAGCCCTTGGGAGGCTGAGGCAGGAGGGTGGAGAGTTCAAGGCCAGCTTGAGCTACACAGTGAGACTCTGCCTCAAAGATAGATAACAAATAAGTCGGTAGATAGATAAATAAATAAAGTTAACCCACTAAGCCGAGATGATACATGACGTCAGATACCTTAATTTGTTTGGTAGTTTTTTCATACAGAGCCTTACACTGTAGCCCAGGCTGACCACCTGAGCTTTCAATGCTCCTGCTTCATCCTCCCAAGTGCTGGGAGTAGAGGGTTTTGCCATCAAGCCCTGTGCGCGCGCTCTCTGTGTGTGTGTGTGTGTGTGTGTGTGTGTGTGTGTGTGTGTGTGTGTCTGTGTGTCTGTGTGTGTGTGTGTGTGTTTGTGTGTGTCTGTGTCTGTGTGCGTGTGTGTGTGTGTGTGTGTGTCTGTGTGTGTCTGTGTGTGTGTGTGTCTGTGTGTGTGTGTGTGTGTGTCTGTGTGTGTGTGTGTGTGTCTGTGTGTGTGTGTGTGTGTGTCTGTGTGTGTGTGTGTGTGTGTGTGTGTGTGTGTGTGTGTTGGGGATCAAACCCAGGTCTCTACAATCAATAGTGAGGTACTCTACCACTGAGCTACAATGCCAGCCTAATACTTTGGTTTTAAACTTTCCTGAAAACAAATGTAAGAAAATTTAGCTTCTTATTTGCTTGTATAATGTCATTCTTTTTGGACAACATTTCACTTAACTTGGAGAGGGATAAGGGAAGGAATGTGGTGGCATACTTTAAAGTCATGAATCCTGGCAAAAAGAAATTCTCTTTTCTGAGTACTTTAGCTGTTGAATGCAAAAGTATTTCTAATCCTCAACTGTTTGACCTCAGGACTCTTTATTCTCTTAAAATTACTAAGGAGGAGAGTCTGTTTATCTGAGTTATATCGAAAGTGATTACTAATTAATAAATCAAAACTGGGATGTTTAAAATATATTTATATATCCACTCATTTCAAAAATTTATTACAGGTTTACATAAACACTATATTGTGATAAAAACTGGACTACACTGAACAAATTTTAGTGAAAATTTTACACTTACGTTCACATTTGAAAGTTTCACATTTTACAAATCTCTTTAATTCTGGCATAACAGAAGACAGCTGGGCTCTCCTCTCTGCTTCTGCCTTCAATCTGTCGCAATATGCTCCCAGAGCAGAAGTGTGAGAAGAAATCTGGCCTCACACAAAT
The DNA here is from genome assembly GCF_949786415.1 of Peromyscus eremicus. NCBI lineage: Eukaryota > Metazoa > Chordata > Mammalia > Rodentia > Cricetidae > Peromyscus > Peromyscus eremicus. The sequence continues at coordinate 95,548,797 of NC_081426.1, forward strand.
TTGTCATCGGAAAGGGCAGGAGTGTCTGCACATCTCCGTCTGCTCCTTCCTCCACCTGACCATGTCCACTCCCAAATTCACGGCCTCCTCTTCCTTAACCGTTTTTTGTTACATATACATGAAAATGAATAAATATATAAATATGACCACTGAGTCTCTCCAGTGTTGCCTGCATGCATATGTTTCTAGGGCTGACCACTTGGTATTGGATAACCAATCACAGGGCTCATCCCCGGGGAAGACTAATTCCCTCTCAGCAGTTATAGCTCTTCATCCAGGGGTGGGGTCCCGTGAGATTTCTCCCAGCTCTATTGGATGTCAACTGGTGTTGGAATTGTTCAGGTCTTGTTCAGGCAGGTCCCGTGTTGAGATCTCATGGGTGTTGCTTCCCTGTCATAACACCCTCAGAGCAGACCTCCTGGTCCTCCCCCTGCTCTCTCTTCCCTGATATCTCTTGAGCCTTTGGTGCAGGAGTTGTGTTGTGGATCTACCACTTGGGCCCGAGGATCCCAAGGTCAGTTGTTCTCTGCATTTTGAGTAGTTGTGGCCTTTTTCAATAGTCTCTGTCTGTTGCAAAAAGCAGCTTTTTGATGAGGTGAGGAGTGAGAGCCGCACTCAGCTGTGGGTGTACGGAATGCAGTTAGGAATTACACTGGTCCGGGAAATGGCAGCAGCAGGTTCTCCTCTAAGACCCATGACCTCACTAGCCACATGAGGCTGGGAAGGCTAGAGTGCTTTAATAAACTTTCAAATGATCGAGGGTTTTCTTAATACTATACCAAACTCAAAAATTAATCATTTCATAAGCAAGAATGTGACATAGTTACATTGAGATCTGTGGCTCTCTATAGCACTCTTACCCTCTGAATTATTTGAATCATCATGCATTGAAACATCATCATTGCTTGTAAAGGCATGCAGCTTTTCAACAAGTTGACATGTTTTAAAAATCACATTAACTAATTCAACCCTCCTCTATACAGAAAAGTCTTCAATGTTGAAAATTTCTAGCTCCTAGCAGATTAAATCTAGCAGATTAAAACGTTTCAAAAATCTGTATTTTTGGGCTAGAGAAATGGCTCAGCAGTTAAGAGCACTGGCTGCTCTTCCAGAGGTCCTGAGTTCAATTCCCAGCAACCACATGGTGACTCACAACCATCTGTAATGAGATCTGATGCCCTCTTCTGGTATAAATGAAGACAAAGCATTCAAATACATAAAACAAACAAATGAAAATCCTTATTTTCAATTGGAAACCTGAATTGTATCAATGACAACAGATATTGTGGATTATTTTTCTTTTAAGTTGACCATTGTGGTCATTTTCCAGAGAATATTGGGTGGGCCTGGTGGTCTACACCTTTATTCCCAGCCTTTGAGAGGCAGAGTCAGGAAGAGCTCTGTGAGCTTAAAGGCTAGCCTGGTCTACATAGAGTTCCAAGGCTAACTAATGAGATCCTGTCCAAGGCTAGCCTGGTCTACATAGAGTTCCAGGGCTAACTAATGAGATCCTGTCCAAGGCTAGCCTGGTCTACATAGAGTTCCAGGGCTAACTAATGAGATCCTGTCTCAAGGGATAGGGAGGGAGGGCAGGAGGGAGAAAGGAAGGAGAGGGAGAGGGGGAGAGAGAGAGAGACAGAGAGAGAGAGAGAGAGAGAGAGAGAGAGAGAGAGAGAGAGAGAGAGAGAGCAAGCATCCATGCTGACTAAGGATAGTACATCTTTCCAGTAAAAATGGTATTCCATTAAAAAAAATGAAGCTCTCACTCATTAATTCAGCTGCACAGGTGTTTTCCTTTCCTTTTTGTTTTTGAGACAGGGTCTCACTACATAACCCTGACTGTCCTGGAACTCACTATGTAGACGAGGCTGGCCTCAAACTCACAGAGATCCACCTGCCTCTGCCTGCCAAGTGTTGGAATCAAAGGCTTTTGCCACCACACCTGGTCACAGTGCTTTTCTTGAGACCACCTTATATTCAGGCGAGAAGCAGAACTGCGTACTATGTTCTCTATATCTGGTCATGTGGGCTATTAAAAAGATACATTCAAAGGTTGAAAATTAATAAGTTAAGATTTTGTTATTTCATTATTAAGCAAAACTGACTTTTTTTTTTTTTTTTGGTTTTTCAAGACAGAGTTTCTCTGTGTAGCCTTTGCACCTTTCCTGGAACTCACTCTGTAGACCAGGCTGGTCTTGAACTCACAGAGATCCTCCTGGCTCTGCCTCCCGAGTGCTGGGATTAAAGGCGTGCACCACCACCACCCGGCTGCAAAACTGACTTTTAGTGGAATTACTGAGTTGATTATTCACCGCTGTGCAGAGGTGAAGAACACAGTGACTGTTAGTGCCGCTCGTGTCGCTGTGTCAACCTGTGCTCAAGGAGGAGCTTTCTCTGCCATTGCCTTGCAGCACCAGTGCAGATTTCAACATGGTTAAAACAAGCAAATAGTGCCTCAGACTGCTGTGAAGTGGATCGATCATCACTGAGATACCTAAAGGGATCTTGGCTACACCCAAGGGTGCTCATGAACTGTCCTTCACGGACAGTCTTGAAGGGAACTCTCAAATGCTTAATAGTGACCTTGCACGTTTATATTTGGTTTTGGCAAAATTATAATTTTGTCCTGTTCAATTACTGTTGTTGGGCTTTCTGAAGTTTAGGTACTTCTAGGATCCACAGCAGGTCATTTAGGAAAGAAAAAGTTCAGAACTTGGGGCTGACGAGGTGGCTTATGAGGTAAAGGCACTTGGTACCAACCTTGATGAGCCGAGTTCCATCCCTAGAACCCACGTGGTGGAAGGAGACTGGCTCCCACAGGTTGCCCTCTGACCTCCATAAGCATGCATGTCACGTGTACACCTACACACAAAAACATGCCTAATAATTTTTTTTTAAGTTCAGAACAACACTTTTCTATTTCTCCTCAAAATTAAATAAGGATAACAGGGTCCTAATGACTATATAGACACTGCATATTTTCAGTATCAGGGCTGAAGTTCAGGTACACCTCCACCAGCTGATCTCTGTTGAGGTAGGATGGGTGTTTGCTATTAAAATGCCCTAATAGTTGTTATACTTTTCTCAGTTAAATTAAGAAATCGAAGTGCATACCTGCTGAGTCTTCAGGACCCTGAGTTAGTTGTTATTTGTTGGTGGTGTTATATGATAAAGTGTAATTCTTGGCTTCCCGTGGAAGCACTTGGAATAAGTATAGAATGTGTTATCCATGACAGCTTTAGCCCTGTTAGAAGTAAGTTTGGGGTCCCAAAGAAAGACATCCAATCCATCTGGAGTGTCTGGACAAGGCAAACTTTACTCTTGGCCAAGAAGCTGTGCTTAGAAGGGAAAAACAAACTGAGGCAGGAAGTCCGTTTGGTTTTTGTTGTAACTCAGGTGATGACGTGTCTTTTCCCCATTGACTGGGGTCTGATCTGAAAAGAACGGGCACACGGGAAATGAAGGAAGGGGGAAGTGGTCACTGCTCCAAGGAGAAAAGGATCAGTAGTCGAGGCCATCAAGTTCCTGGAATATCCAGTAGACCTTTGTGTAAACAAAAGTTTTACTTAGTTCAGGGACAGAGGGGGAGTAAAACGTTTGTATGGGGTGTGGGTGGGGATAAAATTTTGAGTTTCTTATTCTGAGTTTTATAGTGTTTGATAGGAAAGACTCATATTTGATGTTTCTTACAACCCCACCAAGTAATTGCAGATGATATGCCTGGATTTATTTTCCAGTTAAACTGAGCAGTAACTTCATCAGTTAAATTGATTTCTCTTGATGTAAGTAAATAAAGCTTCGCTGATGAAGTCACAAAAAAGTCTAGCATAGCAATGGTACAGTTACCTGAAAAGAGTATTCCTAAACCTCCAGACTCAGGCGTATAGTTATAGAATGAGAAATAAAAACCATAGCAAGGAGAACAGAGCTCAGGACCAGGTCAGGCAAACACTCCCCATGTGTGAGAATTCTCCTGATTTGTCTTCAGTGTCTTGCCAGGTATTTAAAGTGCTCACCATTCCACACCTACCCAATCAGGCTCCTCCTCCCCATTTATCTCCTATGTGCCTCCCTCTGCCCTGAACACAGCCGCTCTGGCTTTCTTTCTGCTTCTTGCATCTGTCAACCCAGGACCTATCTGGCTGTTCCTGGATGCCCTTGCTAGACCTTCGCACAGCTGGGTCCCTCTTACCATTCAACACCAAGCCCACCTGCCACATGCATGTTGAGAGGCCTTCTCCTGATGATCTCCCCACCCTCTTCCACTATCACTCTCAATAAGATTACCTTGTTCTATTTTCCTTATGCTGTGTGTTGTTGGGGATTGAGCCCAGAGCCTTGTGCACATTAGACAAAACACTCTACCACTTATCTGCAAGGGCACAGTGAAACCACCAAACTGGACCACTCCATGAGTAGAAAGAAAGGTTTACTGGGGATCAAACTTTCAAGGCTATCTCTGGGATGTGTGGGGGGTGAGGGGGCAGAGAGAAGAAAAATGTCAGAAAAGCAAGCAGGTTTTATATGACAGTGTGTGTGTGCTGGGCTGTCTTTGAACTGATATGGGCTGTTTGGATTGATCAGGAGCCCTTGCCCCAGGGTAGCTGAGCTTTGGGGGCAGATTCATGGAGGTTCCTGGAAAACAGAAACCTGACTTTAGTCTTCTGTTCACCCAATGACAGTCCTTCTGTTTATCAAGCCAGAGTCTTTCTGTTCAGGACATTGTCACCAGCAGTTGAGGGGCCCATTTTGGAGCTCACACCACTGACCTTGGAGTGATCTTGAAAATGTTGGATGCTCTCTCTGCAGAGGACCATCTCTTGGGAGCGTTTTCTGTTCATTCACTGATAAACCCCTTTTCAGTTGATTCAAAAACTGTCATTGAATGAATAATTTTCAAGATACATGAATAAATGTGTAGGAAATGGTTCAGTTCCTCTTGAGGGTCAGTGGTAAAGACTTCAATCTGTCTATAAGAAAACTCTTTTAAACAATGGGATATTACATTGCCATAAATTCCTAAGAAAATTGTTAGGTGTAGGATAATGACCTTAGAGGACTAGCAGAGTAATCTGGGTTTCCTGCTGAGTGAAAGCTTCATAGAGAGGAACTTCCTTTTTGTTTAAAATGCTATACTTTTCTAAACACTGAAATACCAATCAAAATAAAAGGACAAGGGTATACGAAAGCTTACTTATGGATTCTTTAATGGGATTGCCTAAAAAGTGAAATCAGTGTAAGAAGTTCCCTCAACAGTAACTAATTTACAGCTCTTGGATGATGTCTAACACAGCACTTTAATTTCAGACTACATACTGCGGCACCCTGCCCAGCTGTTCAGATCTAGCTTTTATTACTTCTTCCAAATACCATGGTTCCCAGAATTTATGTTCTCAATTAATGATTTCAAGGTAAGTCAAACAAATACTTTATTGTAATTATTATTTATGATGAATATTTCTAATGAAAATCCATCTTTAAGAATGAAAAATGAAATGAAAATGTTAAAACTTAATCATCAGATGTCTTAGTCACTGTTCTATTGCTATGAGGGAACACCATGACCAAGGCAACTTATAAAAGACAGCAATGAATTGGGGACACTCTTACAGTTCCAGAGACTCAGTCCATGACCATCATGGCAGGGAGCATGGTGGCTGATAGGCAGGCAGGCATGGTGCCGGAGCAGTAGCTGAGAGCTCATATCTGATCCATAAATTGCAGGAAGAAAAAGAGAGATTGGGCCTGGTGTGGGCTTTGAGATGCTAAAACCCACACCATAGTGATAGCTATTCCAGCAACAAGGCCTTACCTCCTTTTTATTTATTTATTTCATTTTATATACCAACCACAGTTCCCTTTCCCAAGGCCTTGCCTCCTAATCCTTCCAAAATCAGTTCCACCAACTGAGGACCAAGCATTCAAACATACCAGCCTATGGGGCCATTCTCATTCAAACCACACAGTAGGTTTAAAGACTTTCTCTCAGGCTTACTTATCTTTATATCTCTATTGATGTGTTTGAAAGCCTGGCTGTTAACTTTGTACAGGAGCTTGTATCTTATTGTTACTATCTAGGAGTCTCTTAATTCGGTTGTTTTCTCTGCCGGTTAAAGAATTAAAAGGCAGGAAAAAAATCTTGAACAAGAGGGGTATCAGCAGAGAAATCTCAGACATAGCAAAGGAGAGCAGAGAGAACCAGCAGTTGAAGAGAGACATTTATTTATTGGGCGTGAGGAAACACTTGCGGTAGGCACACAGAGAAAAACAACGATTCAGGAAACCAAAACTCCAGTCTCTTCTTGAGTGCCGAGGTTTTTTTAAGTTTCTGAAAGGTCTTCCTCCCCAGTTTAGGGTTGGCCAGTCTGAAGAAGAAAGACAGGATGGCTAATTGGCCCACAATGGTTGTATAAACTTGTGCAGATCTGGCCTTGAACTTATTGAGACAGTCTGTTAGCAGGGGCCCTGCAGGCAGGAGAAAAGTCCTCAAGGCCTTTGTTTTAAACTGCCAGGCGTTTGTATCCTAGGTGAGGGAGAAGCTGGCTATCTTGGAAGGTCACTACTTTTGTTACCTAGCATGGCCCCTCCCCCTATGTGCCTATTAGGGAATCTGCCCAAGTCCTAGCCCTTCATTATAGGTGGGCATCTCTTTTTAGAACGCTTCTGTTGGAGAGGTAGGCACTGTGAGTTCCAAGAGAAAAAGTTAGATAGCAGAAATGGAAGCCCTAGAAAGAAAGGAACCTGTAAACAAAGTGAGCACTGAGTATTGCTCCCGGGGGGTCAGTGTGCCATACATCCTCACCACAAGCATCTTAGGAGCTTGTGGAATGCTTCTTGGATGCCTTAGACAGTATTAGCTGTTGGGGGAGGTTTAAAAAAAAGTAATAATAATATTACTGGAAATAATTCCATGTATATCTTTGACAAGTGAGGGCCCTTTCCTGAGGTTGGATGAGGTTCTGGAGAATGAACCTAATTAACTCAAAGCTTTGAAAATGCTAAATACACCCTAACTACTGAGATGCACCCCAGCCAGTAAGGGCTTTTGAAAATACATAACTCTAATACTGTCAAACCTAACAAAACAAAGAGCAACTCCTTAATATGTGTTCAAATTTCCTTAAAGATTTCACTTGTCTTTACAAACTTCATTTTTCTGAATCAAACAAGGGCCACAGGTATTGTATTTGGTTATGTTTATTTGTTTGCTTTTCTTCTCTCTTTTCTCTCCCCCCTGCCCCCTCCCCTTTTCCTTTCTTACAGCGACTCATTATATTTCCCAGGCTGTTTTTAAATTTGGGGGCTCAAGAAATCCTCCTACCTCATCTTTCTGGGTAGCTTGAGACAACAGGGTCAGACCAACATACCCAGCTGCTACAACTTTTAAAAGTTGTTTCAAGTTCCTTGTTTCTTTGCTTTTCTCTTAAACATCTCTTACCAGGGCATGGTGGCACATACCTGTAATCTCGGCACTCGGGAGGCAGAGGGCTGAGGCAGTAAGATCGCCACAAATCTGAGTCCAGCTTGGTCTACACAGTAAGGGCCAGGCCAGCCAGACCCTGTCTTAATAAGCAAACTTGAAGTTGAAGCAATTAGATAGCTCGCCCTGACGGAGGATGCACAGTTGGGATTTACTAGCTGCTCTGAGGTGGTGCTGTTCAACATGACCCAATAGCCATGGCTTAATTATATTGGGCTTTAATAATTGGACAAGGATTTTCAAAAGGCAATACTATACATTTCCTCTCAGTGAAACCTGATATGTTTGGTTGTCTCCATTTCAGTTACATGTTAGCCCAGCCAAGCCACAATTTCCTGGCACTGTGCCAAATTTATGTTGCTGCTAGCAATCTAGTTTTATTATTTCAGTACAGTATGCAAAGTGGCGATTTTTCTAATTCTGTCATTCTTTCTGCTTTTATCAACTGGAACTTTTCCCATCTTTTTGGTGGTTTTTAATACAAAATAACAAGATGAATGATCACGTAATGAGTATATATTTGATATGCCAGTAAATACTAGTCATTATTGTTTTTGAGGCCCACATTATTCCATATGAGCCAAGTGGAAGCCCCTGTAGCTGGGCTTCTGTGTCTTTGTTACATAATCACTTAAAATGATGATAGTTAATATTTAACTCAGGAACCTGTCACTTCTTGTCCCAGTGTGGAATCATCCATTTATCTAAGAAACTGTTATTCTGCCTAGTGGGAAATGGTATTTAGAGACCACAGTTTGGATGTCAAGGTGATCATTTTTATGGGGTTTCTAGATACTTTTATCAGACAAAATTTGTTTATAGTTTTTAGAAAGAAGAAATGAATCATGAAATCTTGCTTGCATCTCCAAAGTAAACTTACAACAGGATTTTAATTAACTTCTTTGATATTATATAAAACATTTGTATCGTTCCATGTCAGGGCTTAGACAAAGCATATTTAGAGCAGTCTTGCTTGTCTGTCTGTCCATCCACCCTGCTCTCGCCCTCTCTCATAGGAGACCATCTTATTTGACTTCTTTATCTATTTTTGTAAAATATAACCTAGCCTATAATGCATGCATGTTTATGTGTAAACAACTGTAAGTGTGAGTGTTGTGTAACATTCAGAAAGGAGATCAAGAAAGGGTAAAGCCATGAGAAAGGATGGAATTCAGGGAAAAGAACGTACCGCTTGCAAAGAGGATACAAGTTCATTGTTTTTCTAATTTCAACTAGGTTGTATTTTTTTCCCCTTTGAGATAACTTACAGTATTTCTCCCTTCCTCACTCCAAACCCTCCCATATGCCTCTCCTCACTCTCATTAAAATTTATGGCCTCCTTTTCACTACCGTATATATACATACATATATATTGCTAACTATAACTTATTCGTTCCAAATAATATTATTGTCTGTGTGTTTTCAGAGCTGGCCATTTGGCACTGGCCAACCAATCGGTGTGCTCTTTTCTAGGGAGGACCTGTTCTCTCACCCCAGCTCTCCTCAGTTGCCTGTAGTTCTTTGAGTAGGGTTGAGGCCTCCTGGGTTTTTCTCTGTCCACTTTGGTACGTCCATTGGTGTCATCCTTGTTCAGCTCCTGTTTCGGCGGTCACGTTGGTGAGACTCATGGGTGTAGCTTCTGGTGTCACTAGGAGACACAATCTCACAGCAAACTCCCCAATCCTCTGGCTCTTACAGTCTTTCTGCCCTCTCTCTGACAATGTTCCCTGAGCCTTGGATGTGGAAATATCTTGTAGATGTATCCACTGGGATTGAGCTCCACAACTCTGTGTTTTGATTAGATGTGGTTTTTCTGTAGTGGCCTCTGTCAGTTGCAAAGAGATGTTTCCTTGGTGAAGCGTGAAGACTGTGTACTCATCCGTGGGTATAAGGATGAACATTGTATACTGTTGTTAGGGACTATGCTGGTTTAGTAAATTAGAGGTTGCAGACCCTCCTTCAATAACCATGACTTCACTAGCTTAACTGAGTAGTTAACTAGGTTTCCAGGACCAGTCATGGCATCCCTCTGGTTGAACAGGTCTCAAGTCCAATTAGAAAGCTGTTGGCTACCACCAAGAGGTGTATGCCCCTACTATATACACCCTTAGTGTTATCTCGTCACACTGGTCCTTGATGTGGTTCGCAGGTGTCACAGCTGGGTAGGACTGTTGGTGGCTCCCCTCCTTTGGAAGCTTGCTGGTGCCTGCTGGTACCATAAAAGCTAGTCCTCAGGGAAGGGGCATTCAGGTCAGTTCCACCTCAGGGGTTTCTGTGCCCTGTTTCTGATGTGCATGGTGTCTTCAGCACTAAGAATTTACCTTCCACCTTTTGGAGGCAACCAAGAGCAACAGCCAAAGCCTGAATGATTTGGGAATCTCTTACACAGCCCTGGATAATAACTCAAACGAAGGCATCTCATGTTTGGTGTTGGGATTTTTGTGAGGTGGTCTTTGACTTTTGGAGGGAGCACTGACATTCCAAATCCAAATATATGTATATATTTGCATGTATATAATACATGGGATGACATGTATCATAGGTTTTTATTTTTTAGGTAGTTAATAGTATGATTCTTTGCAGCTTTTCAGACATCCTTATTGTTTTTTTATCCACCTCCCACTGCTTCTGTGTTTACCTCCCTCCCCTCCCCTAAAGAACAGCTCCTTTCCCATTTTCCTATTAGATCACTTCTACCAGCTATTCCCCTCTATTGCTCCCCAACTCCCCTCTCCTGACAGTAGTGCTGTTTACGTTCCTGGTTTCTATAGCTACTACAGGCTATGTACTCACATCTAGTGATCTGGAGTTAGGAGCCTCCAATAAGAGAGAACATATGACATGTGTCTTTTTGAGTCTGGGTTATCTCACTCGATGTGATTTTTTTTCTAGTTCTATTGGTTCTTGTGTGTGTGTGTGTGTGTGTGTGTGTGTGTGTGTGTGTGTGTGTGTATGTATGTTCGAAAAGTATAAAAAATTCAGTTGATAGTGGAGGTGTAAAACCTTAGTTGAAGCTCCAGGGCTTCAGAATGTCCATTCTAACTATAGAGAAGTTCACTGAAATATATAATGTTGTTGGTTTGTTTTTGCTCTTCTGGGGGTCCTGTCACCCAGCTCCCACACATGGAGGCTTATTCTTAATTATCCATGCCTGGCCTTAGCTTGGCTTGTTTCTTACCAGCTTTTCTTAAATTATCCCATCTACATTTTTCCTCTGGGCTTTTCCCATTCTCTTACTTTTGTAAATCTTACTCTTATTCATGGCTTGCTGTGTAGCTGGGTGGCTGGCCCCTGGAGTACTCCTCCTTCTCTGGCTCCTTCTTTGATCTTCTTTCCCAGATTATTTCCTTTATATATTCTCTCTGCCTGCTAGCCTCACCTATTTCTCTCTCCTGCCTCGCCATTGGCCATTCAGCTCTGTATTAGACCACCAGGTGTTTTAGACAGGCACATTAACGCCAGGCAGTGGTGGCACACGCCTTTAATCCCAGCACTCGGGAGGCAGAGGCAGGTGGATGTCTGTGAGTTTGAGGCCAGCCTGGTCTACAGAGTGAGATTCAGGAAAGGCACAAAGCTACACAGAGAAACCCTGTCTCGAAAAACCAAAAAAAAAAAAAAAAAAAAAAAAAAAGAAAGGCACAGTAACACAGCTTCACAGAGTTAAACAAATGCAACATAAACACAAGTAACACACCTTAAAATAATATTCTACAACAATATAGACTGGGCAGGTGTTTGTTTTTGCAGTTACCTTAATCTAGCCAAGTGATGCTTTTATTTGTGAGTTTATTACAATAAAGTGATCCTTTACCCTTCTTACACAGTGAATAGTGGACAATAGACACTATTTTGTACTCCAGTGTTCTGTTTATTTTGTTCTTTTTTTTTCTTTTTCACTTAGTAATGTAGCCTGGCCATTACTCCAGTGAAACATAGAGTTTCATCTTTACCTGTGTTAAGAGCACTTTGTAAACTATTGTGTGACTGTAGGAGAATTTATTCAACAAGTCCTCAATTGATGGGTATTGACCTTTTTTCTGGTCATTTTCAATTACAAATAATGTAATTAATCACATCATGTATAATACTATCTCACATTTTTGCAAGTGTGTTTTTGTGTAGAAGGACTTACATTAAAAATTATTCCATTTTTATTATTTGTGTGTGTGGTAGATGTGAAGGTGAGTGAACAGAGTGCATTAGTCAGTTCTTTTCCTACCATGTGGGGCCTGGGACTCAGACCCAGGGTATCAGGAGCCTCCAGGACTCACATTTTAAACAAGCATGACCGTGACTCTGGACAGGTGGTTTAGATCTGTGTGTAGATAAATAATGGAACAGAGTGGTACTTTTTGAAATGTGGGAGAATCACTATAGCAATTTAATAGCTTGCAGTTAGGATTTTAAAAGCCAAGTGTGACAAAACTGACTTGAAAATATCAACAAGTGTGGTAATAAGCCTAAAGGCTATTTCTTTAAACTTTCACTTCATTTATTTATGAAACTGGTGGGAATAAGGGTATAAACTAAGTTGTGATGTAAAGTGTTTGTTATTCTGGTTTGAATAACTTTGTAAGAAGGAGCTTCCTGGCCACTAAACAGTAGTTGAAATATTAAGGAAGGCATTTTGGTAGGGGTACTGCCTAGGAGGGTCTTATAGAATGTGAATAGGCACCAAGATAGAATGCTTCTCAAGAGGGGGAAATACACAAAGGGATTGAAAAGGAAGAATAAAAAAAGCTAGGAAAGCAGAAATGTGAAATGCATCTATAAGCAATGAGACCTTGAGATAGAGCAACTCCTATACCTCCCCCGCACCAACTACCATACCTCCTCCCACATCAACTCCCATACCTCCCCCACATCAACTACCATACCTCCCCCCACATCAACTCCCATACCTCCTCCATACCTCCCCCCACATCGATTCCCATACCTCCCCCCACATCAACTCCCATACCTCCTCCATACCTCCCCCCACATCGATTCCCATACCTCCCCCCACATCAACTACCATACCTCCCCCCACATCAACTACCATACCTCCCCCCACATCAACTCCCATACCTCCTCCCCATCAACTACCATACCTCCCCCACATCAACTCCCATACCTCCCCCCACATCAACTCCCATACCTCCCCCACATCAACTCCCATACCTCCCCCCACATCAACTCCCATACCTCCTCCCCATCAACTCCCATACCTCCCCCACATCAACTCCCATACCTCCCCCACATCAACTCCCATACCTCTCCCACATCAACTCCCATACCTCCCCCACATCAACTACCATACCTCCCCCATATCAACTCCCATACCTCCCTCCACATCAACTACCGTATCTCTCCATATTAACTACCATACTACCTCCCCCATTTTTTTTTTGAGACTAGGCTTCATATAAGCCAGGGTGGCCTTCACTGACTTGTATGTAGAAAGATGATCTTGACTTCTGATCCCCTTGAATCTACTTCCAAAGTGCAGGGTTGACAGACATGTGATATTGTGCTCAGTTTAAGCAGTACTAGGGATCAAGCCACATTTTTGTGCACGATAGCCTAGTGCTCTATCAACTGAGCTACAATGCCAGCCCCTCAATCCCTTTAAGGTGAGAGATTTAGTTTATTATTAGATAACTGAAATTTTAAAATTATTCTCTTTTTGCTTAAATAAGGCTTTGAAACACCTGTTCACCAGCCAGAGCACCGGCATTGGGCGGAGAGGACGCCGGCTGACTGCAGACGACCTAGAAGCTTACATTTATGTCTTCTCACAGCCTGGGGCACTAAGTGGCCCAATGAACCATTATCGAAACATTTTCAAGTCAGTATAATTTCTTTGGGATTAAGTAAAATATTTCAATCTAAAGAGAAAATATTTTTTTATTTCAAATTAAGTTTACCACTTATTCCCTAGACACACCACATTCTCATTCTCTCTCTCTCTCTCTCTCTCTCTCTCTCTCTCTCTCTCTGTGTGTGTGTGTGTGTGTGTGTGTGTGTGTGTGTGTGTGAGTGTGTGTATGTGTGTACTCATACTATATAGTGCTTATGTGGCAGAGAGAAGACAACGTTGGGTGTCAGTCTTCATCTCTGTCACCTTGTTTGAAGCAGAGTCTCTTGTTTTTCTGCTACATACCCCCAGACTAACTCACCCATGAGCCTCCAGGGACTGTCCATAGGAACACTGAGATTTCAGGTGTTATGTTACTTGTAGATTTGAACTTGGGTCCTCATACTTGTGTGGCCAGCACTGAGCCATCAGCCCAGCCCCAAACAGAATATTCTGATTCTTTCAATATGTTTCTTTCATAGAAAATTTAAAACATGGAAAAGTAGAGAATAAAATGATAGGTTCTCCCCACCCCACCACCAAGTGGCCATTGCTTGTTTTATCCATAATTCTATCCACTTATTCTTTCCTTTTGAGTAGATTTATTTTTATTATATTGCAATGACCATGTATTAATTCACTCAAAAAACATTCTAGAGAGCATTTTGTGTCCTGGTCTGTCAAGGTATAATGTTGAGTGAAACAAGACGAGGACCCTGATCTCAACCTTGCCCCATGTAGATAAATAACCACCATAATGAAGCCATGTAAGTTACAAACACACAGAGAAACTTTGAAAGAAAGAGGTGAGAAGTGAGGAGACAAAGTCTGAACAAAGAAGTCAAGACCAGGCCAAGGTGAGGGGACTAGAAAAGGGAACAGCAAGGACTGAGGCTGTGTGGGAGGTGGAGACGTGGCTATGGTAGCGTAAGTGGAGCCAGTGGGGCTGGAGTGCAGGGCTGGAGGGCACGAGGAGCATGGGAAGAGGGAGAGCAGTGGGAGTCGACTATTTGCAGTGTTTTTAAGCCAGTATCTGTAGGGTGGACTCCCAGTTCAGAAGAGTCAGGGAAAGAGGAAAAGGAAGAGAGCGAGCAATAAAATCAGATAACCAAAACAATGGCAGCAAACGGGCATGGTGATGTATGGTGTGTGACCCCAGCACTGGAAAGGCTGAGGCAGGAGGATCACAAATTCAAGGCCAGCCTGAGCTACACAGTAAAATCATGTCTGAACAAACAAAAAATCAGTATGTCAGTGTCTTGGTTTCTTTTCTGCTTTGTGACAGAATACTATGACAAAAGCCATTAAGGGGGAAAGGATTTGTTTCAGTTCACAGTCCCAAGTTATATAGATGATAATCCATCACAACCAAAAGACAAAGTGTAACTAGAGTTTTCCTGCCTGGCCCACAGTCAGGACAAATCTCTCTCACCCGCCAGTCCCACGGCCGCTCAGACCCAACCAAGTAAACACAGAGACTTATATTGGTTACAAACTGTATGGCTGTGGCAGGCTTCTTGCTAACTGTTCTTATAGCTTAAATTAATCCATTTCTATAAATCTATACCTTGACACGTGGCTAGTGGCTTACTGGCATCTTCACATGCTGCTAGTCATGGTGGCTGCTGGCAGTGTCTCTCTCAGCCTTCTACTTCCCAGAATTCTCCTCTCTCCTTGTCCCGCCTATACTTCCTCCTGCCTGACTACTGGCCAATCAGTGTTTTATTTACTAACCAATCAGAGCAACACATTTGCCATACAGAACATCCCACAGCAACAAAGGATCAAGAACTCCCCATAAGAGGAAAAGCATTCTTATCTTTCTGCCCTTTCTTAGTTTTTACTATAACTGCCCACCTGGAAGACCTTCATGGCCAGGAGGAAGTACCATTATCTCCAGGAGACAGGAAGCCTATGGAAGGCAGAAGTCATGGTTTTGTTTGTTTGGATTATGTTGTCTTTTTTTTTTTTTCATTTGTTTTCTTCTTTAGACAGAGTCTCACTATGTAGCCCTGGTTGGCCTTGCACAAAATTCCATTCTATAAAATCTAAAGATGATTGGTTCTGTGTGTGAGTGTATGTGTAGGTGTGTGTGTCCTTTAGTGTTGAGGACAGCCTGGGTGTCCCGCTCAGAACCACACACCTTGTGTTTTGAGCTGGTTCTTACTGGGTAGCTGGGGCTTGAGGATGAGACTAGGCTGGCAGGTCAGCAGACCCCAGAGCACTTCCTGCCCTGGCCTCCGCAGATGATAAGTGCAGGCTGCCCCCTCACTTTACTGACAAGCTTTTATTAGATCCCCCTTTTCGCTTTCCTTGTTTATGGCATTGTTAATTTGTTTTGAGATAGAGTCTCAACTTTGGTCAATGTTGTCCTGGAATTCATTATGTAACCCAGGTTAGCCTCGAACTTGAAGTGATGGATGTCCTGCCTCTGCCTCTTGAGTACTGAGATAACATTCACCCACACACTCAGCATAATTAGCATGACTATAACCATTTTTCATTATCACTTCCCAAGGGAGCTTTTAAAGACACTTCCCCCTCAATCACCTTGCCCCATGAAAATTTAATATGTTTGTAATCTCTACATATCTATGTTTTATGAATAAAATGTAAGGCTCTTCTACCCTCCCAAGAACCAATTTTCACCCCGTTAGCGAGAGGTATTTGAGGAATGCACAATCTCCATGAATGTTATGGAAGAATGTTACTCAAACTTTCCCGATGATTCTCAAGCCAACGCATTTTGATTTCACAGCTGCCTGCCTCTCAAACATCACATGGTGACGACGCCGACGCTACTCCTATGGGGAGAGGAAGATGCGTTTATGGAGGCTGAGATGGCTGAAGTCACAAAGGTTTATGTTAAAAACTATTTCAGACTCACCATTTTGTCAGAAGGTAGCCACTGGCTTCAGCAAGACCAACCTGACATAGTGAACAGGCTGATATGGGCATTCCTAAGAGAAGAGACGAGAAGACAATGACTTTATCTCCGATGAGGAGTCTAGAATGGAATCTCGAAAACCTCTTAAAACTTATTCATCAACTTACATTCTATTAGAAAAAAAAACCCTGTTTTAATATGCTTGATTATAAATAAATATAGTGAAACATGGTATTGAAAAAAAACCTATGTAATTTTTTTCACTGTCTATTTCTGCACAGAGAAACATCTGCCTTAAAATACATAGTTGTACAAAAAGGTAATTGGGAAAAATGGCTCAGGTTTGGCTTCTTGCTTTCTTTATCATATTAACATATGGTGCCTTTTATAAATATACATGAATATGAGCTGTGCCGTAGTATAAAAGGCAGATCTGCAATGGCAAACATTTTAATTTCATTGTTAAAATATTATTTTTTACTATTTTTTTAGCCAATAAAATCCCACCATCAACTCCTGTGGATTTATAATATATAAAGGAATTTGAATGTAAACTTAGCTAGATGAGTATTTCTGAAAATGGGTCTTAAGTTCTATTTATGATGAATGATTAAACTATTTGAAATTGGTACATGCTATAACAACCAAGTAGGAAAACATATTTTTATCCCTTCAATGCAGTTAGAAATGAATACTGTAATTCCTTTGTACACTAGAATCCAAATTTTACACGACAAGATTTTTAATTTTTTTCAAAGCTGATGTACATTGTCTAGAATAAAGGCCTGCTACATTGTAGACATTCAGATAATTTCTTAGTGAATAAATACAGTCTCAAGACCCCAGCTGATGCCAAACTGTAGATGAACAAACCCTATATGATCAATAACTTCTCATCTTAATTAAGCCCTCACCATCTACTGTGTCCATAACTCTTTCAGTCTGAGGTGTGATAATCAAATTTAGCATTAATCTCTTTTTCTCTCTCCCATGTTTACAGTATTTTTTTTTCATTTGTCATGGAAACATCTCCCTTTTCAATTAGAAGTAGTACTACGGCTTCTCTTTGGCATTTTGGGGGCCATTAGTGAGTGAAATTAAGTAACATTGAGCAAAATGCAGATGTTATTTTACACAAGTGCTGCACATCGGAGCGGTCAATCTGAAAGTTGACTGGATAGAGGCACACTCAGCCTGACTGTCCCAGAGATAATTTACATCCCCAGAAGGGATGAAGCTGAACAGTGGCAGATTTTATCACACCACTCAGACTATTGTACAGTTTAAAACACTTATGCATTATTTCTGTGTTCTCACTTAATTTTTTAAATTTCATTTAATATTTTTAAACCCTAGTGGACCACAGATAACTGAAACGACGAATGAGGGGGCAGGGACTAACTAATGCAATATGTTATAATCAAATATTACACCACACCACATCGGGCACGTGGAATATAAAAGAAAGATGGCGTGATAACGTTTTCTAAGAACTATATACAGAATGCAATTAAGGAAAACTGAAAGAGGGGCTGGAGAGATGACTTAGGGGTTAAGAGCACTGGCCGCTCTTCCAGAGGGCCCAGGTTCAATTCCCAGCACCCACATGACAGTTCACTGTCTGTAACTCCAGTTCCAGGGCATCTGACACCCTCGCACTAATACACATAAAACAAAAAATTAGTAAATTATTTTCTTTAAAACAAGAAGAAGCTGAAGGTAGAAATGAACATTGTAGAGTAGGAAGTCACAGGAGAGGGGGCAGTGTGAGTCCAGTCACTGCTGCTGCCCACTGTCTTGGGGTGTCTTCTTCGGCAAAGGAGACATTCATTAGCATTTGGCAAGTCACAGCACCCTAGTGAAATTTCCTTCATTACAGACAGTCCTGATAGTGACAGGAGAGTGTGGAGTGTCCTCAGAATTCTTACTGTGCCATAGCAACAATAAAAGCTCAGTTTGTTTACAAA
Organism: Peromyscus eremicus; assembly: GCF_949786415.1. Taxonomy (NCBI): domain Eukaryota; kingdom Metazoa; phylum Chordata; class Mammalia; order Rodentia; family Cricetidae; genus Peromyscus; species Peromyscus eremicus. The sequence goes on from NC_081426.1 coordinate 95,566,967, forward strand.
CATTATGCTGGAGGCTCATAACAAAAGCATAAGGTAGGGAGTATCATCAGCAATGGAAAGATAAGAGAATAAGTTTTAACATGTGACTTGTCAATTCCCCATGTGTAAATGTCGGCACCTGGAAGTGGCCTTCCAGTGGCTCACACCTTGCTTATCAAGCTTTGGTATCCATAGCACTCTTCCTGTTGTATGGTTAACCTAATGTATGTCAACAGACGGAAACTCAGGGGCTTAAATAATCATTTTAATTCAGGGAAAAGGAATTCAAATTAGAAATTAGCAAACATAGCAGGAATCCTCAATACAGCATTGTCAAAGTCAAGAATGCTACCAGGTCTAGAAGAAAGCCTGGTTCGCACTGACTGGGCTTCCGAAGGACAGTATCAAAGAAAAAACATGTCCTGGAGACTGTGTTGACATAGTAAAGTAGATCTTATTTTATTCAAAGCCCACTTACTGACAAAGTTGGTTTTACAGTTTTTTTTTCTCATGTAATATCAGTTTAGGGTGTTGACTGGTTCATATAGGCTGATCTTAACATTGTAAACCAGCACAGCCATAACTGAATGGAACAGCAGAAGTCCCAAAGCCAGCACAGCTGCTTGACAAAGATCCAGCAAAGCTGAGCCACATCATGGCTGCCATGCCACCTTTGGTTTTCATCTCCACCTGTTACATACTTGGGTAACTTTTAATATTTGTACAATTGGAGGATATTGGATCAAGGGAAATTTTCTTATGAATCATTTATGCCTTCTCCCAGGGGTATTGCTTCTAAGCCTCCCCAGGAAAGTCCTGAACATAGTACCACTCCCTCTTGTAGGGAGACATCTTTATCTACTTGAAGGTCTTCCTTACACCTTGGAGGTTATAATACACATAAAGAAGCCAAAGGTCTCTTTATGAGGCTATGAGACATTCTTGAAACACTTGTCCATGTATTTACTCAGGAACAAGGTAATCAAAACAAAGTAAACTTGAAAAGGTCAACAAGATTTGGTGGGCTAGAGGAGTTGCCCACAGATCAGATTGCAAGCCTCTTCCCACTGTACACTCAGGCAATTATGTGGCATATACAGCAACAAAGTTAGATTAGCTGAAGCTGCCTCCACCCTACACAGAAACTTATTAATAAACAAAGAATGATGTAAAAAAATGATATAAGAATGAGATGTTAGGACCTCCCTTTCTTAGAAAAATTAGCACATGCAGACCCACTGTGGTGTCATATGACTAGGGAACAACAGAATGGCAGGATTAGACATATAAAAATTTTATGAATATATAAAATGTAAACATTGTATTATGCCAGAATTCGAATAGTAACTGCAGTAGCTTTGACTTGAGACTTTTCTTGGGCACTCTGACCACTAAGAGTTAATAATACACTGCTTAGGACATGGCAAAATGCCCAGGATATCTTGAAGATTTTTTGTTTTGGTCTAGTGTCCTTGTAGCAACCAGAGCTACCAGCCTGAGAACAGGCTGTCATATACCTCTAGATTCTTAAAAACTGGATTATGGGTTAATGAGTAAAAATGATAACTCTGTTTATTAATGATGCCAAAACTTGAGGGAAAATGATTGGAAATGACAACTCTGTTCTGTCATAATTTATTAATCATGACTAAAAGTTATGCAAAAGAAAGTAAAACACATGTCCAAAACTATAACTGATCTGATCTATGTTTTGGAACCATATGAATCTATCCCTGCTTACTAAATTCTTTATGTATAAAGAAGCACTTTGGCTGCTAGTCAGTCAGGCTGCAAGATTCTCACCACCACCCTGGCCTGGCTCACCTCCTTCCACGCCAACTCCTCACATCCTCCTCTGGTGGGACCTGTCCACTGCTGGGGATGGCCTCTGGTAATAAACCCCACGTGCATGGTCAACTCTGGCCGACTAGAGTTCATGTACTCTAATTTTTCCTTTTTGAATTATTAATTTTCTAAGTGATGGGTTTCATTATGGCATTTCACTCACATATGTCATGCTTTTTTTCACATTCATCCTCCTCGTCAACTACTACCTCATCCCCTTTGTCCTCCGCTTCCTGCTGGTCCCCTTCCTTCCATACAAAGCCCTTCTACCCTCAGGTCACAGAGCCATTACTCTCTCCCCCACCTCTTCCTCTCTTCAAATCTATTCCTCCCTAAATTTCTATGTGTATGGAAAAGTGCTCATGATCCAAATGTTTAAGGTGCCATTACTTAGCCTTCTTAGCCTAAAGAGATATGACCATCAGCAAAGAAATCATTCTGTAGGGACAATGGATAAATTTCACTAGTTTTCAAAGCAGCCCATAGCAAAACTTACTGGCATTATCACTTAAATTTGAAAGTTGTAATTAATATTTATTCATTCAAATTAATATCACCTTAGTAAGTATATATGAATAAGTACCAGAAATTGTTATGTGAAAAAATTTAAAGTGTACCTGTCAAAACAACACACTGTGGTGTTGTCTTGATGAGATCCTAATGCCTCTGTGATTTTTTTTTCTGATTTTTAAAGGTAATGCATCATTTCCTATTAACCAACAATTGGCTGTAAGAGTGCTAATTATGTGCAAATGGAAATGGTTCCCGAATGTGGGGAAAGGGATACTCAAATGCTGAGAAGCAGGCTTCATGGCTCATCTGACCCAGCGCAGACAGACCACAGACACCACCGAGTTGGAGGTGTGGGACAGCGGGATTGCCCGGGAGGTGAACAGGTCCTTATACTCGCCTGCAGTGGCCAACCCCTTCATGCAGCAGACTCACCTCAGTGCTTGGCGCTGGGCCTGCACCATCCTCCTGGGGACTGTGCTGGTACCTGTGCGTGTGTCCTGCATCGCCTTCCTCTTCATCTTTCTCTGGCCTATGGCCACACTCACCACCATCAACTTGCCTACTCAACCTACCAAACCCATGAAGAGTTGGAGGAAACATCTGATGAAGCCGGCGCTCCTGTTCTTGTTTCGTATGACGTTCTTTTTTGCTGGGTTCCTGATTAAGGTGAAAGGGAAAAGGGCCACCAGAGAGGAGGCCCCCATCTTCGTCACCGCGCCACACTCCACCTTCTTTGACGCCATCGCCGTCGTTGTGGCGGGGCTCCCTTCTGTGGTCTCTGCAAGTCAGAATGTGCAGATTCCATTGGCTGGGAAATGCCTCCTGTCAACTCAGCCTGTGCTTGTGAAACGCGAAGACCCGAATTCTAGAAAGACTACCCGGAATGAAATCCTGACTCGAGTGATATCCAAAATGAAGTGGCCGCAGATTCTGATTTTCCCGGAAGGAGTATGCACCAATCGCTCCTGTCTAGTCACGTTTAAACTAGGAGCCTTCTCCCCAGGCGTCCCTGTGCAACCAGTGCTCTTGAGGTACCCCAACACCCTGGACACCGTGACCTGGACCTGGCAGGGGTTCACAGGCTTCCAGGCATGTATGCTGACTCTGAGTCAGCCCTTCACTAGAGTGGAAGTTGAATTTATGCCTGTTTATATCCCGAGTGAAGAAGAAAAGAAAGACCCTGTCCTTTTTGCCAACACAGTCCGAATCAACATGGCAAACGCTTTGAGACTCCCTGTGACGGAACACACTTTCGAAGACTGTAGACTGATGATTTCTGCTGGTGCCCTTCAACTACCCATGGAAGCTGGTTTGGTGGAATTTACGAAAATCAGTCAGAAATTGAAATTAGATTGGGACAATATCCACAAGCACTTGGACAAATATGCTGCAATTGCAGTCTCCTCAAAAGGAGGCAAGATTGGAATTGAAGAGTTTTCAAGTCATTTAAAACTCCCAATCTCAGAGCCATTGAGACAGCTTTTTTCTCTCTTTGACAGGAATCACGATGGCACCATAGACTTCCGAGAGTATGTGATAGGTCTAACTGTCCTGTGCAACCCTTCCAACACGGAGAAGATTCTGCAAATGTCATTTAAACTTTTTGATCTTGATGAGGACGGCTATATAACAGAAGCAGAGTTAACAACTATACTCCGTGCAGCTTTTGGAGTGCCAAACCTAGATGTTTCCACACTCTTTCAGCAGATAGCTGGCAAGGATTCAGCTCAAGTGTCATACATGACCTTTAGGAAGTTTGCCCTGAAGCATCCAGCATATGCCAAATTATTTAATTCATACCTAGACCTCCAGGCAGCCTATGTATATTCATTACCACAAGAAGTAAAAGTGCATCTGTAGCATTAAAAATGTTCAGGTCATTTTGGAAACAGGGGAAGAACTTTTAGGTGGAAACCATGAACTAAATAAAAAAAAGTATCAATTGTGGAAAAGCTCAGTGGTTTTTACTCTAAGTGGCATAGATACTGTCCTCAAAAAGCAACTTGGGGAAGAAAGTGTTTATTTGACTCATGTTCAGATCACAGCCCATCACTGAGGGAAGCCAGGGCAAGCATTTAAGCAGGAGCAGAGATGAGAATCATGGAGCGGAGCTGCTTACTGGTTTGCTTCCCCATGGCTCACTCAGCTTCCTTTCTTATACAACTCAGGACCACTGGCCCAGGGAAGGCAGCATTCAGAGTGGGCTGGGACCTCCCACATCAATCAGTAATCCAGAAAATGCACCACAGACTTGTCCACAGACCGGCCTGATGCAGAGAATTCTTCAGTTGAGATTCTCTCTTCCCAAAGGACCCTGTTTGTGTCACGTTGGCAGAAACTAACCAACACAGATATTTAATCATATTTAAAATACACTTGAGGAATTTCAATTAGGTTTTTATAATACCTTTTGTCCCCCTTAAGATAATGTTTGTTGGGCACAATGGCACATGCCTGTAGTGCACAGAAAATAGAGGCAGGAGCACAGCTTTGCAACCTAATAAATAGATAGAGTGAAAAGATTTATAGCTTGCTTGCCCCCAGGGTTTTCCTTTAAATCGATAATAAATGGTCCTCAAGCTCCTGTTTGTTTTCATTCTTAAATTATTTTAATAAGATTAAGAACCCCAATGAGGGGACCCTGATTTGCCAGGTATCATATAATGTCTCCACTGGGACTCCCTAGGATTTCTGGTAACATCTTTCTTGCCTTTTAATTCTTTAATTGACAGAGAAAACATCCCTAGGAGGCATTAAAAGAATTCTATATCCTACCATAGAGATATGTGCTCAACCATGTTTGGTGCTGCTTTATTCACAATGTATAAGAAATGGAATCAGTCTACATGTAGAATGGATAATGAAAATGTGTATATACACGTGAGGACGTGGGAAAGAAACCACTGAAATGGGCACTCCTTCATCAGGGGGAAGGTGTGTGTGTGTGTGTGTGTGTGTGTGTGTGTGTGTGTGTGTGTAAGAGAGAGAGAACAGCCAGAGGCATCTGGAAGAGCCCAAAGCAAAGAGAAAAATAAAACGGACTGGACACAGCTAGGGTTATTTGCTAGAGAAGTGAGAATAGTGAGAGCAGGTGGAAAAAAACCTTGCTTTTATACAGGGCTGGGAGGCTAGTGTGGATACTGAAATGTATACTGGGAACTTGTAAGGAACTGTAGGGGGCTGGAGGCTAGCATGGGTTTTGAAATGCTGATGGGTGCCATAGGCATATGCCAAAAGAGAACCATACATCCCTTCTGCAAGAGGCAAGGGAAATGACTCCTTTTGGCATACAAGGAATCTGTTTCACGAATTCCTGAGAAATTCTGTCTTTAATTTGAGCAGCAGAAATCTTTCTACAGTTCATCTTGAGCTGATCTTAGACTCAATTTTGGACCAAGTCAGTGGGCCTGCCCTTTGGGGGTGCTTGGGATACTCTTTGGACCTGACAATACATAATGGAATTTTATTCAGCTGTAAAGAAAAGTGAAATTATGGAAGAGTCCAGAGCACAGATAGACAGTAGTAGACTGAACATGGACAGCAGACTAGACCTGGCCATGAGAAGCAGGAGCAGAGCAAGAGCGAGGGACAGAGAAAAAAAAAAAAAAGGAACATGGCCAAAGAGCGGGGTTATAAAGAGAATGAGTAGCTGGGGGGAACAGAAGGCTATGAGCTGGAGACATTTAAGGTCTGGGAGGAGGTAAGAGGAGCTAGGATGCTAACATGGACTCTGAAATGTATAAAAGGTAATAATGATACTGACAGAGCGTGGAGGCGAGCATGCTAATAGACACAAAAATAGCCATTTGTCCCTTCCACCAGTGATAAAGGAAATGGCTCCTTTTGGTAGAGAACTGGCTTCACAAGTTCCCGAGGAATGCTAACTTTTGTTTAACCACCGTAATTTGGGGAAATGGAGTTTCCTTTGTACCTAACACACTGAAAGTTTTCACTAATAAAAGTGGATCCTAGCTTGGAATCTTTAGAGTTGTGTGTTCAACTTAGAATACCATAAAAGCCATACAACTTAAAAAGGACTATTGGTGGTGGGGGGGCCTTTAGGGGGACAGATAATGTAACAGTGGTGATAGGAAACAAAAACGGGGAAAGAGGAGTCAAGCAGCATGAAGGTAAAGAGCCATAAACAGTGGGAGGGTTAACTCTCAAGTTTATCTTAACCAAAAGCATGTACTACTCAAAGCTGAGCTTCGGGAAGGTGTCATGAGCACAGTGAGAAATGCCTTTTAGACACGCAAAAATAACTTAGGATCCCCACTACACTCGAGGCTGCACCTCAACTAGAGGCCAGGGACATCGCTTACTCAAGATAACCAGACACAGGCCTAGAACCTCAAGACGCCGTCTGGACAGTATATAAACAGAGACGGAGACCACGAGCAATGATCTGCTCTGCATATCTGGAGAGAATGTCACCGTGGTCTGCCCTGCGGCTGGAGAATCTCCCCCAGGATCCTGAGTCTCGAATCAGAGACTGTTAGAACCTGGAGCCGACCTACACACAGGTGAGCAGCTTTGGGAAGACAGGCTTAGGACCGTAGTTAGGAATGTGAAGTTTCTGTGATGACCCTCCGTAAAATAAAACCTAACTTTTGTTATACCACCTAGGCGTATCTGTATCTCCCTTCTTGCTCGCGACATAGGACTCTACCGGAAAAGTCTGGTGAGCCCGTCCTTCGTAGATAAAGAGGACAGAGGACACAGTCCTCCACAACGCTCCTTAAAGACCGGAATGAAGCTCTGGTGACTTCCTCTTCCCAGACACCAGCCGGCCGCTGTAAACAGAGCGAGTGCGCCTGCGCGCAGAGCCCGGGTCACGTGACCGCGGGCTCCTGGTGCCGCGTCCGCCGCCTTTAGGGCCCGGGCTGCACACGAGGCGAGGCGGGAACTTTCCTCCCGGGGGCGGGCTCCGCGGCGCGGCCGTGCGAGCGGGAACGCCCCCTCCGGTCCCGCGGGGCCTGGCACGCCGGGCTCCGTGGTCGACATGGCCCACTGTGCGGCGGGCGGCGCGGCCCCCGCGGCGCTCCTGAGGTCCCCAGGACCCGGCAGGAAGGGGCCGCCCAGGAAGGGGCCCGGGGAGCGGCGCCGGCTGAAGGCCGTGGTGTCGGAGCAGCTCAGCCGCGACGTGCTCAGGTAGGAGGCGGGAGCCGCGCAGCTCCCTCCCTCCCTCCCTCCCCGCCTCGCTCTGGTCCTGCGGCACCTGTGGGGCGCCCGCCTGGCGCCCCATCTCCCAGAGAGGCTCTGCCCGACCTAAGGGACCCCACACACTGCATTCGGAAGGAGGACAAACATTAAAACTACAGGGATGCGTAGCCGCACCGGTTCGTGCCAAGATTTACACACGGGCAGGGGGCTGTTGTTGAGGTCGAACTGCGTCCAGGCCCTGGAACGTAAACCATGTCTTTAAAAAGTTGTGAGAAAAGGATACGATTAGGAAAACGAGTGTTCACTTGGAATGAAGGACAGAACAACATGCCTCTAACAGGGGCCCGCGCAGGGTCACAGCTACCATTAAGTTCCAGTCTGCCATTAAGGGTCCCCCTCCATACCCCTATTCCCCCCACCCCTCGCTTCTGTCAGGAAAATAATGCCAAGTGGGAAAAATAACCCTGGGTAACAGCTATGCTGAAAGAACTCCACTGGTGTATTTAAAATAATTCTGGCAATATCTTTGCTGTGCAAACACCTAGTCTGCCCAAGAGGCCAGACTTGCAGTCTCTTGTCTCTGTTTAAATTGTTCAAAGTGCAACCCGGGGGCTGGGACTTGATTTAAGGATGACAGTGATTGTGAAATGCATTAATCTGAGGTGTGTACAACATTAGTAAAATCTGTTCAAGGCCAGCTCTTCCTTGGGCATTAATTAGCCGTAGCCAGACACATGCTAAGGGTGGAGAGTGATTTCTCAGTGGGAAGGCTTATTTCGATAACGATGTGGGTGAAGGGAACCAAACTCAGATCCTCTGCAAAACCAGTATGTACTTCTAACCTCTGAACCATCATTTCTCTGACCCATATTCTACAAATCTTTCCTTTGTTTTTTGTTTGTTTTGTGGGATCCTCAACATTGGACTCCATATGTTACCAAGAAAACCAACCTTCTCTTCTTTGGATATATAGTCTCGTTAATAAAATAATTTAAAAACAGACTCAATAGGCAAGCTTTAAAGCTTTTCAGGTGCCAGGGTCCGAGAAAGGTGTCAGGCTCCCCAGTGGAAGACAAGTACCAGGGGATGTGTGGGGTATTTCCAAAGAAGAGTGAGAAAGTCTCGAGTGTCTAGGCCAGTGTCTAAAAGAAAAGGGTAGAAAGCAGGAAAAGTTAATAAATTTGGACTCAGAAAAGCAGGAAAGCTGCTTTCTGCTGTTAGGGGAGCCTGCCGGCCAGAGATGACCACTCAGAGTTTATAGCCAATGGAAACTATTTATTCCTGTGAGCTGGGACTACACTTAGGTGTTCAGGGATCTAAGTGTCATCCTGAGCATTTATAGCAAGGGGCTCTTAAAGGCGAAAACCTGCAGCTGCTGGGGGAGTTTCCCCACAAGCAATCACTGTAACAGAGAGGTTAGCTGCAGGGGGAGGTTTGCACAGTTTAACAGAGGCTATGTTAGCTGGCCCACCTTGACTTCAGGTTCCTGCACTGGAGCTGGGCAACTTTTCATGTGATTTTCTACCGAGGAGATCAAATTCTAGTTAAACCTGAAATGGCGTCAGCAAGGATACAAGATGGAGGAAGCTCTGCCATCATGCTGCAGGTAGCCGCACTGAGGGATGGGCTTCTGGGGAGGAAACGTGTGTCATCTCACTACTACCCCTTCCCTGGAGGAGGGAAGGGGTGTGCGCTCTTAGAGAGCTACCACTTGGTCCCCAGATTATCATAGACTGTCTTGCAGAAGTTACCTTGCTTAAATAATGTATTAAGCTAACATTGTCTTAGTATGCAGTCCAGTTCAGATGAGATAAAGGTGTTGGGATATATGGCAAAAACCAGGGTCATATAAGTAGATTTGACTGTGTCCTGGCTAGTTTTATGTCAACTTGACACAAGCTAGAGTCATCTGAAAGAAACCTCAACTGAGAAGATGACTCCATAGGATCCATGCTGGGCATTTTCTTAATTAGAGATTGATGGGGGAGGGCCCAGCCCATGGTAAGCAGACTGAGCAACACAGAAAGCAGCCCCCCTCCATAGCTTCTGCATCAGTTCCTGCCTTCAGGTTCCTACCCTATTTGAGTTCCTGTCCTCACTCCCTTCAGTGATGGACTACGCTGTGGACTGTAAGCCAAATAAACCCTTTCCTCCCCATGTTGCTTTGGTCATGGTGTTTCATCACAGCAACAGTAACTCTCACTAAGACAGACTGCAGACTGTTTTATCTGGAAGATGTTTGTGGTCGTGGCAGACAAAACAGCAGCATGTGAGGATAAACAGACTAAAACTGTAGATAATAGCTTTCTTTCTGTACTTAAATGTTTGGGGTGGATTCTGCAGGTAGTTTGTAGAGCTATTGGTGTTTCTAAAAAAAATCAAAATTAACATCTAGATTTTGACTTTGAGAAAAGAGAAGTCAGAAACAGGTCAGCTACGAGATTTTATGGTAGTTGGGGATGCCATACTGACAGTGGGAATGGAGGGTTAACAGGGTTGTTGACTGAATACATGTGGGCCAGCTGAGAAAGAAGACAGTAGGCAGAGGCTCCAAACCTTAGGACACTGAATATATACTGAATACTCAGGGAGACAACTAGAGATACATCTGAAGAGATGAGCTGAAGAGAGAAACGGGGCAGCAACTACAGGTTAAAGGTCGGTGGCATCACCAGTATCCAATTATCCAAACCAAAGATTTTTCACTGTCACTTCTATGTCCAGTCAACTCTAGTTTTATTACCTACGTGTTTTTAAATTTCATCCTCTGCCACCACTGACCCTCACCTGACTCGGGCTCCTGGGGTCATGTTTGTACTGTAAAGGAGTTTGCGTCCTCACTTCAAGTCCCGCTCTGCCCAACTAATGACTGATCACTAAGAGGCAGATTACGGATTTCCTCGTGTTTCAAGCTGTTGACTCTGCTCCAGTAGTGGGGTCTGTTAAGTTCTCTCCTCTTCTTCTCCTTCATGTCTGCAGCTGCAGAGTGAGACTCCAGGATGTGGCTTTTGCCTTTAAAAGCCCCTTGCTGTGTACCACCCCAAAGCACCCTGTGGATCATTTGTTCTTACGTTGTAAAGAACAAAGCCAGAAACCCCTTCTGCTTTGTTTTTCTAACAACTCTTACAAAGTCTTTAAAGATCACATTTAATAAACACACTACCTCATATACTGTAACATTTAATAAACACACTACCTCATATACTGTAACATTTAATAAACATACTACCTCATATACTGTAACATTTAATAAACATACTACCTCATATACTGTAACATTTAATAAACATACTACCTCATATACTGTAACATTTAATAAACATACTACCTCATATACTGTAACATTTAATAAACATACTACCTCATATACTGTAACATTTAATAAACATACTACCTCATATACTGTAACATTTAATAAACATACTACCTCATATACTGTAACATTTAGTAAACATACTACCTCATATACTGTAACATTTAGTAAACATACTACCTCATATACTGTAACATTTAATAAACATACTACCTCATATACAGTCTTGTGTGGTATCTTGTCTGGGGTGGATGGGTTGGGGTCGGGGAGTTTGCTTGCTGTTGGATGTATCGTGTTCTTTCAATTTCCAGACCTGGTTTTCTCTTCTATACTTAAAACTCCACGGGGTAAGCACTATGTTTTAGTCTTTTAGTTGTCTTCATGTTCTTGTTACACAGTTCATACTTACAAAATGTTTAGTGGTAACTAAACTTTAATAGGAGTCTGAAATGCTTTATATAGGTTATGCTCTGATTTGAATATTTGTCCTCTCCAAAATACAAGTTGAAATTTAACTATCATTGGAGCAGTAGGTCCTTAAATTGTGATTAGGCCTTGAAGGTTCCATTCTTGGGGGTGAAACTGGGTCCCTTATTAAAGAGTGAATTTGGGGCTAGGGAGGTGGCTCAACCATAAAGTGCTTGCAGTTCAAACATGAAGATGAGAGTTCAGTATCCCAGAACCTATGTAAAAATGCTGGATGTGGTGTCACACACTGTGATCTCAGAGTGAGCCAGCCTCTGGTTCAGTGGACCATCTCTCTCAAAGTGTAGAGAACCATTGAGGAAGAGACTTGACATCAACCTTGACCTGTGTGGATGGGCGCACCCATGTTGGCCCTATTTGGTCTCGCTTGCCCTCTTGCCTTCCACCTTGTGATGATGAAGCATGGAGGACCTTACCAGATATTAGTATCTTGAGATCAGAAGTTGCTAGCCTCTGGAACTATAAGCCAATAAACTTGTTTGTTGTAAATGTCTTGTCTGTGATATACTGTCACAGCAATATAAAATAGACTGTGGCAGGTCAGAACAGTAGATAGCAAAGAAAAAGGAGGAAATAAGCTGGGCATTTGTTCCAGTCTGCTTTTCCTCTAGCTTTTAGTTCTGGGTGAGCCAGTGAGCACTCAGTTTTACTGATGTTTACTGACGTTGCTTCCTTATTCACATTAGAGGGGTGCTAGGGTCATTAGGGAAGCTGGGAGGGAGAGAGGAACAAATTTAGTGTATAATTTGAGTTTTCAGATAAAATTTGAAAAAACACTTCTGTTAAACTTTGAATAAGTTTGATTGTAGTATATTATTGTATGTATTCTATTTTATCAGTAAGTAATACGCCTAATATATAAATCAAACTTTACAGCAGGTATGTATGTCTGGAGAAAATATCCAGGTTTGATGCTGTGCATTATGGAGTGGGCTTTTAATGTATTTGTGAGGATAAGAGGGTTCTTCTGTAAAGTTACCTAAGTGACCAGACTCTTCATCTCCTGGGAACTTGCCACATGAGAAGACTTGGCTTAGTGTGGGCCTCTAGAGTAGGAAGTCTGTGTATCCATGTGGCCAGCAGTAGGGGCTCAGCACAACACACTCTGTATAACTTTAAGTTAGTTACCTTTGAAAATAATCTGTGGAAAAAAAAAACTGACCAAGCTAAAACATGTTCACGAAGTTTCCAAAGCGTCTGTGCTCTGAGGCATTTGTTTCCTTTAGTAAAATGGGATCTGTGGACAAGCAAATACTGAGCTTGTTCTGTGGACTAATGACATACAGTTCTTGCCCTTTGGGAATTCATTATATCTAGTGGGGAGAGATGCATAAAAATAATAATGATGCAATGACAGAAATGCTATAATAGAGGCATGGACCTGGTGTAATGGGATTGGGGAAGGAGCCATTAGCCTGGTCTTAGGGGACCTTGAGTGTCATTGGCTGCTTTCCAAGCTTTCACTGTAATGGATATCTTTACCCAGTCCATGATCCTCCTGTGGTGCATGGGTGTGATTGCCAATTATATCCTGCAATACAGAAGTCCTCTGAGAATCCATACCTTGATGATATTGGTGATTTGGCATAGTAAAACAAAGTATTTTACGTATGTAGAGAGCAGAAATACATAGTAAAAAAGAGGCAAATGAATAGATTATGACATTTTCTGCTATTTTCTGTTTTTCAGTTTACACATACATGAAATCAGTGGGCTTTGCCATAACTACATGTGCACACTAGAGATTCAAGTGGGTTTATCTCCTGACTAATGATTAGAGCATGATTAATTCTGTGGTGGGGATGGGAAAGGGCATAAATGTCACATTCTTGACATCCAAGGCTCCATTTCAGACTTGGTAATTAACAAAAGTGTAATAGTTTCTAACCTGAATTGTCTATTGTTATGTCTTGTTTCTTGGTATTGACTTTATACATTTTTGGTTCAGTTTTAGTATGATTTTTGAACAATTGATTCATTGATAGTCAGAAGCTAAGTTAACTTTCTGCTCTGTGTGTCCATTATAAAACTCAAGAAGGTACATTTTAAAGGAAAATCAATGTAAGTAACTGTCTTAGTTAGGGTTTTATTACTGCATTGAAACACTATGACCAAAGCAATTTAGGGAGGAAAAGGTTTATTCAGCTTACAATTCCACATTGTAGTCTCACTGAAGGAAGTTAGAACAGGAACTCAAGTAAGACAGGAACCTGAAGGCAGGAGCTGATGCAGAGGCCATGGAGTGGTGCTGCTTACTGGCTTGTTCCCTGTGGCTTGCTCAGCCTGCTTTCTTAAAGAACCCAGGATCACCAGCCCAGGAATGGATGGCATCACCCAACGTGGGCTGGGCTCTCCCCCATCAATCTCTAATTAAGAAAATGCCTCTCAGATGGATCTTCTCAATTGAGGTTTCTTCTTTTAGATGACTTTAGCTTGTGTCAAGTTGACATAAAACTAGCCAGGACAGTAGCAGGAAATAAGATTTATTAGTAGAATTAAGAAAATATTTTTTATCTTTTAGTGAAATCCTTTTTGTTTTGACTATAGGTTTTTAGAAAATCAGAGTCAAAACCAATATTAAGTGTAGTGTTCTTTAAAATGAACTCAAACAAACCCAGTTTTTCTATAAATTATTTCTGTAAAGTTGGTTTCTCCTGCCTTTATGTGGGTTCCAGGAAGTTGAATCACCAGCCTCACATGGTGAGCACCTTTTCCCTCTGAGCCATCTCGCTTGGCCTCTGTTATTTCGTTACTTATGCATTTCGAAGTATGTAGGTTGTTTCAAAACCTGTTACCTGTTGTAAGCATCACTAATCCAACTGTAACCCTTTTCCCCAACAGGCTCTTAAGGGAAGAAATCCACACAGACACTGTTCTTTCTGTTGGTGGTTCTTTGTTCAAAGTGCACAGGGCAGTCTTGCTAGCCAGAGCTCCTGGCTTTCATTTCCACGTCATTGGACAGACGTCGAGGGGCCTAACAAATGAGCTTGTTCCTGTGGACAATGTTGAAGCTTCAGAATTTAGAGCCTTTTTACAGTAAGTGCCTCATCTACTTTCCTCTTACATCTGAATCTGATAAACATTTGTCTTTTAAAAAATATGTGTGCATATTTTCCTTATTTCATAATCTAAGAAAAACCTATTCATTAAAATTATTGTATTGCCGGACAGTGGTGGCGCACGCCTTTAATCCCAGCACTCAGGTGGCAGAGCCAGGCGGATCTCTGTGAGTTCAAGTCCAGCCTGGTATACAAAGCAAGTTCCAGGACAACTAAGACACAGAAAAACTCTGTCTCCAAAAAATAAAAAAACAAAAACAAAAACAAAAACTGTTAATGTTAGAGACTTAGTGTTGGCAAAGGCAAACTCGACTGATCCACAGCCAGATGTATATGTGCCTGTAATCTCAGCAATAGGGAAACGGAGACATTACATTATTTTTAACCTTTATTTGCCATCATTAAAAGTGATAGATAAGTGGGCTGGAGAGGTGGTTCAGTGGTTTAGAGCACTTGTTGCTCTTGCAGAGGACCTGGGTTCCATTCCAGGCATCCACATGGCAGCTCACAGCCATCCTAACTCTGGTTCCAGTGTTAACAACACCCTCTTCTGACCTCTGTAGGCACCAGGCACACACATGGGGTGCAGACACACATGCAAGCAGAACATTCATACACATAAAATAATATAAATCAACACACACACACACACACACACACACATATATATATATATATATATATATATATATATATATATATATATATAGTGATAGGGAAGAGGCAAGCCGTGGTGGCACTCACCCCTAATCCCCCGCACTTTAGAAGCAGAGGCAGGTGGGTTTTGTGAGTTCGAGGCCAGCCTGGGCTACATAGGACAGCCAGGGCTACACAGAGAAACCCTGTGTCTAAATTAATAAATAAATAAATAGTGAACGGCGGCGAGGAAAGATCGGCTCCGTGGCAGCATGGGGGAGTGAAGAGAGCTCAGCCTTCCGCTGCTGTGTGGTTCCTGTCAGCTTCAGTTTTCTCAGAAGAAGGAAGTTAGAGGAGCTGGCTTTGTACTTTCTCTCTTTCATGGCCTCCGTGCTGGGCGTTTACTCACTCTGTTAGCGTTGAGTAGTCATGGTGTGTCATGGTCATGTCAGCTTCTTGGAGTCGGATTGTCTGACATGTCACTTCACAGGTGACACCTCAGCCAGTGCTCTGCATATGGAAAGTGCTTATATGTTGCCCCCCCCCAAATTTTTAGCAGATTACATTGAAGTTTGTCATTCATAAAGCATAAAGGGCATATTATAATAGAAAACATTGGCTTAGATTTTCTTTTCTTTCTCTCTCTCTCTTTCTTCTTTCTTTCAACAGGGTCTCACCCTGTAGCCCTGGCTGTCCTGGAGCTAGCTATGTAGACCAGGCTGGACTTAAACTCACAGAGATCTGTCTGTCTCTGCCTCCTGCATGCTGATATTAAAGACATGTACTACCATGCCTTGCCTGATTTAGACTTTTTTTTAAAAAATAAAACTTTTGATAAAATAGAATTTTGAATTTTTGCTATATGGAATTCAATCGTTTTTAAGTTGTTTCACTTTATACCCTTTCTTCTGGTCCATGAAGCCCCTGAAACTCTTTTATGTTGCTCTTTACTCTACAATAAGTACTTTACCATGCACTCGAGTTAAGAATATAAACAGTTGAAACCGTGTGTGACTCAGGTGTCATTTGAAAGCAGTGCTTGTTTTATGACCTCAGGATTACAACTAAGATCATAAAATATCTTTGATTTTCCAGGAGGTTTTAACCTTGTGTTTATTGTGAAAGTGCATATGCACATGGAAGAGAAAGAAAGAGGACCTTGGTATTTTCAGTCTAACATCAGTAACCGAACAGTAGCAAAGTGTCAGTCAGTTCGCACCCGACATAGCATGGAGGTTCCCACTTCCTCCCTGCTTCGGACTAGAAGTGAGAGGGTCGATTCTCCTTGTTGTGTTAGCTGTGTTGTCTGCATTTGGGGGTATTTAACCCAGGGCTTTGTTCATGGAAGCTCACATTCTCCCACTCAGGTACATGTTCCAGCTGTGTATGTATTTTAATTTATTTACTTATTTACGTATTGAGAGGCGATCTCACTATGTTGCCTAGTCTGTCCTTGAGTTCTTAGGCTCTGGTGATCATCCCCTTGTCTGAGGTTACAGCAGATGCCTCTTAGCTATAGCCATGTATCTTTTAAAAATTACTTCTGAGATTACAACCTTTAGCCTGTAGTCTTGATGCTCTGGTATCTGGAGTCTCACTGAGTTTCTCACTACATCAGAGGAGAGACTGCCCCTTCCAGGGTTAGTTAATTCCTGATGCAGCAAATGAGTTGCCTGTGAACACACCTTTGATTTGCAAACCAGCCAACCATGAGTCCCTGTACACACCAACATACCTTCTGTTTCCATCTGGTTCTTACATTTTAACATTCCCCTCTCCTGCATATCCCAGGCCAGGTAACAGATGGCAAGAGAGCAGCCCTCACTCATGTGCCTGCCTACGTTATCCAAAGCACCGAACCCTAACCCTGTTCAGTTACCACCTCATCTTGCTCCTTCCCTCCCACAGAAGCCACAAATGAGGCTTTTGTCTGTGCTTTGTCCTACCCGACCAGCTCTTGCTTCCCACACAGCCCTGTGCGGGTGCCTACACCTGTGCCTTGCCCACACCTGTGCGGGTGCCTACACCTGTGCGGGTGCCTACACCTGTGCTTTGCCCACACCTGTGCTGGTGCCTACACCTGTGCCGGTGCCTACACCTGTGCGGGTGCCTACACCTGTGCTTTGCCCACACCTGTGCGGGTGCCTACACCTGTGCTTTGCCCACACCTGTGCCTTGCCTGCACCTGTGCCTTGCCTACACCTGTCCCGGTGCCTACACCTGTGCCTTGCCCACACCTGTGCTGGTGCCTACACCTGTGCCTTGCCCACACCTGTGCCTTGCCCACACCTGTGCCTTGCCTACACCTGTGCCTTGCCCACACCTGTGCCTTGCCTACACCTGTGCCTTGCCCACACCTGTTCCTTGCCTACACCTGTGCCTTGCCCACACCTGTGCAGGTGCCTACACCTGTGCCTTGCCCACACCTGTTCCTTGCCTACACCTGTGCCTTGCCCACACCTGTGTGGGTGCCTACACCTGTACCTTGCCCGCAGGGGCCAGAGGAGGCATCAGGTGTTTCCCTCTAGCACTCCACTTACTTGAGACAAAGTTTCTTACCAAATCAGAAGCTTGCCATTTTAGCTAGGCTGGCTGGCCAGCAAACTCCCAGGATGCACCTGTCTGCACCCTCGACGTTGGTTATAGGCGTGTGCAGCCATGCTCAGCTTTTTTAAGTGTGGCCTGGGTATCTGAACTCAGATCCTCATGCTTGTGAGGCAGGTGCTCTACCCGCTGAGCTGGCTCCCAGCCCCTCAAGTCCTGTATCCTTTAACGCCTCCAGTCTTGTGTCCTCATCATGCCAACCAGACCTACTTTAAACTCACAACATCAACCTCAAGTAGGTACTTAGTGCCAAGTATCAGCCTTACTATGTGGATTTTTGTCCTTTACTCTGTCTACATAGTGTATAAATCTGATTTTCTTTTAACTGCTCCTGAGTCCCTGAAGTACATCGTCATTGGCTATGTTGTATAATCCTTTTATATGTTGCTACTATTTTGTTGAGGGTGTCTTCTTCTCCTTTCCCTTCTTCTTTTTGAGACAGGGTTTCTCTGTGTAGTCCCAGCTGTCTTGGAGATTGCTCTTAGACTAGACTGGCCTTGAACTGACAGAGGTGCTCCTGCCTCTGCCTCCCAAGTGCTGGGATTAAAGGCGTGTACCACCAGGCCCAGCTGAGGATGTTTTTCTTATACTAATAATGAACAGTGGCCTATTCTTTTTTTCCTACAATACCTTTGTCTTCTTTTATACCTGTCATACTGGCTGTAGAGAATGAGTTGGGACATATTTCTCTTCTACTTTTTGGGGAAAAAAATGTGAAAGACTAGTGTTAATCTTTAAGAATTTGGTAAAATTTACCAAGGAAGCCATCTAGTCCTGGGTTTTTTGTTTGTTTGTTTGTTTGTTTGTTTGTAGAGCCTCAAGCATGTTAGGCAAATGGTGTACTACATCTTCAACACCACATAATCAGGATGTGATGATACATGCCTATAAACCCCAGCACATGAGCAATCAGACTTTCAAAGGTCATCCTCTGCTACATAGCGAGTTCAAAACCAGCCTGGGATACAAGAGACCCTGTCTCAAACAAAAAGACAAATTAAAAAAAAATCACTTTTATTTTGATTAATATTTTATGTTTTGTCTTTTAGGATTATATATTCATCAAACAAAAGCATACAAAACTATGAAGAGGAAATTCTTAAAAAAATGAAAGTGGAAAATGTAATGCCAGAAACAAATCCTGACTTTAGCTTTCAGGGCTGTGGAGATTCGTCCACTTGTTTCCTGGGGAAGCGTGAAATTCCAGAGGATATTACTGGTGGAGGCAGCAGTTTTATTTCCAGTGGTGAGATATTTTGCTAGATTTTTAAAAACTTTATAGCCACAGATTTAATTATATTCTGATGTAGTAGAGAAAAGCATGCTTGTAAAGCTGCTCTCCCAGATTTGGTGGTTGTTTATTTTAATGAGCATTGGGAAAGGGAAAACACTACTGTGGTCCCTTTATCATTTCTCCAAGTCATTGGAGACAAATATATTTACATATAATTCCACATTTTCTTTCCAGCTACTTCAGCCTCGGTGTTACTGCTTCTCATTCTAATCTATTCCAATAAGAAGAGAAGTTTTAGCTGAGAGTTAGGTCTAACACAGCATATATATTCCTTAAACTACCAGGAAGCATAAAAGTTGCCATAGCATGAAAACTTTGTCATGAGTCATTTCAAAAAAGATTATGACCTAATAAAAGTAGTAGCCTAGTTTTATGTGTTCAGTGGTTAAGAAGCACATAAGTAAGTTGTGTGTAATGTTCATTGTACATAAATACTACAGTGCATATGGTATTGCCTCTTGAAAATGAATAACTGTTCTTGTGGAAGTAGATGTCAGAATTCTTGCAGATTGAGAGTTAATTATTAATTGATGGAGAAAAGAGATTAATTAGATAGGCAAACATTTCAACAGGAAACCTGAGGACTTTGGATCATAGAGTAGACTTTATATTGTTCATGGAGCACCTTAGTGCCAGGTAGCTGCCATCAAATTCATGAGACACTAGAGAGGCCTCATGTTACCCTTCCTGTGCTGTGAAATTTCACCATTAAAAACAACAACAACAGCAACAGCAAATTAAGAAATGCTAAGAATTTACTGTAAATGAAATGATTGTGTAGTATCTTATTACTAGCGTTTTGTGAGGAATAACAACCAAACTGATTGACTCTTGGTTAGAATTCTTCCTTATTACATTCACCATACCTAATTATGAATAAATGAATATTCTTGATTTTGAAGGAGGCCCATTTATACTAGAATCTCAAAATCCTAGGAACTGCTTACAGAGTGACTGATATTGTTGTTTTATACCGAGAGATTATAAGGGACAAAGGCCACTCAGAACAGTGGACAAGTTAATGTCTGGTAGCTAGTCATCCTGTAGATAGAGAACTCTGCCAAGGTTCATTTACCCCTCGACCCCTTTCTCCATCATGCCAGGGAAAACCTATAATCCGCTTCTACACTGAGAGTCCTGTTAATTACTTGATATTTTCCCCAAAGAAATGTGCCCTACCACATAAAGACGTCTTTAGTCTGTCTCTTAATGAGTGTCATTTTGGTTGTCTATCACATCTTTTAATTGCGTACCTGCTTTGTGTACTTAAACACACAAAAGTAAAACAGGTTCCTGCCTGAGCCTAGTAGGCAGCACCAGTGGAATGAGGTGCAGGTTGCTGAGAGAATACAAGTAGGAGCAAGTGTAACCTGAGCTCACTTCCAGAGAAAGGTGCACGCGGGAGGGAATGTCTTTCGCTTTGTTTTGTTCTGGGATCAAAGTGAGTTTACACTGCTAGGCAAGTCTAACCCTGAGCTGTGTCCCCAGCCTTGTTACGCTTTTGGAGACAATGGCTCACTAAGTTGCTTAGACTGTCCTTGAACTCACTCCGAAGCCCATACAGGCCTTATACTTGCCATCTTCCTGCCTTTAGCAGGAATTCAGGCCTGTGTGGGCCTGTGCTGTCAGGCCCTGCAGGAGTACCTTTCAGTTGAATCCCAAAGAAGAACACAAATGAATGCAGCAGAGCTGCCTTAAGAGAATAGTCCAGCAGAGTGTACATGACTGACTGTGCCTGGAAGCAGAGAAGTGGGATATGTGTGTATTTGTCTATAGTGGGAACAGGAAGGGTTAGGGCACGGGGAGGGATGCAGGTAGAGACTGGAGTTAGGAGAGTTGTATGGGAAGGATAACTCTGTGATTGTCCAAAGTAGAATAGTTAGAGACAGTGAAAGGCTTGCTACTAATGTGTAACTGGAGTTTTCCTGCCTGGCCCACAGTCAGGACAAATCTCTCTCACCTGCCAGTCCCACAGCCACTCAGACCCGACCAAGTAAACACAGAGACTTATATTGGTTACAAACTGTATGGCCGTGGCAGGCTTCTTGCTAACTGTTCTTATAGCTTAAATTAATCCATTTCTATAAATCTATACCTTGCCATGTGGCTCGTGCCTTACCGGGATCTTCACATACTGCTTGTCATCATGGTGGCTGGCAGTGTCTCTCTGACTCAGCCTTCCACTTCCCAGCTTTATTCTCCTCCTTGTCCCGCCTACACTTCCTGCCTAGCCAACGGCCAATCAGTGTTTTATTTATTGACTAATCAGCAACACATTTGCCATACAGAACATCCCACAGCACTAATGTCTTGTTATTCACGGAGGATTGGTCCCAGGACCTTCTCTCACCCAGGATACCAAAATCTGTGGATGCTTACATGCCCTATGATATAAAAGTGTGTAGATTTGTGTATAATCTTTTTACATCCTCCTGTATGTTCACATTTCTAGATTACCGAGAATTCCTAATACAGTGTAAATGGTTATTAAACTGCATTTTTTAGGGAATACTGACAAGAAAAAAAGAGTCAGTGCACATTTAGCTCACATGTAAATATGCTAGCCTTAACTAAACAGTGATGGGAGGTGAAGTAAGCAGTGTGCAAATGAATGCTGGAGATACTGAGGATCTATCTGTGAAATGACTGGAGGCCCCTTCGTTTTGTGGATCCAGGCTGCTGCTTAGTACTTGACAAATCCCCTAACTCTGCCTAATGTTTGGCTGTGGGTCTGCATCTGTTTCCATAAGGTGCTGGATGATGCCTCTCTGATGACAATTGGGCTAGGTACCAATCTGACCACAGGTGATGTCCAGTTCAGGCTACCTATCTGCTATTGTTAGGAGTCTAAGCTAGGGTCTTCCTTGTAGATTCCTGGGAGATTCCCTTGCTCCAGTTTTTAACCTGACCCTGAAATGCACCCCCTTTCTGGTAGTCTCTTTCAGTACTCTCCACCTCCATCCCCCCTGCCGAACCTGATTGCTCATGTTCCCATTCTGACCTGCCCTTAGTCCACTCATGAAATCTCTATTTTCCCTTCCCAGGGAGATCTGGGTGTCCCCCCATGAACCTTCCTTTTAGCTAGCCTCTCTGAGGCTGTGGATTGTAACATAGTTATCCTTTATTTTACAGCTAATATCCACTTATGAGTGAGTACATAACCATGTTTGTCTTTCTCAGTCTGGGTTACCTCACTCAGGATGATTTTTTTTTTCTAGTTCCTTCAATTTGCCTTCAAATTTCCTGATGTCCTTGTTTTTAACAGCTGAGTAATACTTCATTGTGTAAGTGTACCATATTTTCTTTATCCATTCCTTGGTTGAAGGACATCTAGGTTGTTTCCAAGTTCTGGCTATTACAAATAAAGCTGCTATGGACATAGTTGAGCAAGGTCTTTGGTATGACTGAGCATCCTTTGGGTGTATGCCCAAGAGCAGTATAGCTGGGTCTTGTAGTAGGTTGATTCCTAATTTTCTGAGGAACCACCACACTGACTTCCAAAGTGGCTATGCAAGTTTGCATGCCTACCAACAATAGAGGAGTGTTCCCCGTGTTCCACACCTTCTCCAGCATGAGCTGTTGCTTGTGTTTTTGATTTTAGCCATTCTGAAGTGTAAGATGGTATCTCAGAGTCATTTGGGTTTGTATTTCCCTGATGACTAAGAATATTCAACATCTCCTTAAGTGTTTCTTGGTCATTGGAGATTCTTCTGTTGAGAATTCTCTATTTAGATTTGTACCCCATTTTAAATTCAGTTATTTGGTTTGATATCTAGTTCCTTGAGTTCTTTATATAATTTGGAAATGAGCCCTCTGTTGGAGGTGGGGTTGGTGAAGAACTTTTCCCATTCTGTAGGCTGCCATTTTGTCCTATTGATGGTGTCCTTTGCCTAACAGAAACTTTTCAGTTTCATGAGGTCCCATTTATTAATTGTCGATCTTAGTGCCTGTGCTATTGGTGTTCTGTTTAGGAAGTTGTCTCCCGTGCCAATGCAGTCAAGATTATTTCCCACTTTCTCTTCTATCAGGTTCAGTGTATCTAGATTTATATTGAGGTCTTTGATGCACTTGGACTTGAGTTTTGTGCAGGGTGATAAGATATGGAACTATTTACATTCTTCTACGTGCTGACATCCAGTTAGACCAGCTCCATTTGTTGAAGATGCCTCTTTTTTCTATTGTATGATTTTGGTTTCTTTGTCAAAAATCAGGTGTCCATAGGTATGTGGATTTACATCCAGGTCTTCAGTTTGATTCCATTGATCCACCTATCTGTTTTTATGCCAATACCAGGAGGTTTTTGTTACTGTAGTTCTGTAGTAGAGCTTGAAATCAGGGATAGTGATACCTCTGAAGTTCTTTTATTGTACAGGATTGTTTTAGCTATCCTAGATTTTTTGTTTTTCTTTCTTTCAAGGTCTGTAAAGAATTGGGTTGGGATTTTGATGGGGATTTCATTGAATCTGTAGATTGCTTTTGGTAAGATGAACATTTGGGAGATCTTTCCATCTGGCCCAGGGCCAGACAGTTTTAACACAGAATTCTACCAGACTTTCAAAGAAGAGCTAATACCAATACTTTTCAAATTATTCCACAAAATAGAAACAGAAGGAACATTGCCAAATTCTTTCTGTGAGACCATAGTCACCCTGATTATCCACACCACACAAAAACTCAACAAAGAAAGAGAATTACAGAAAATTTCACTCATGAACATTGATGCAAAAATACTGAATAAAATACTGGCAAACCAAATCTAAGAACACATCGAAAAGATCATCCACCATGAACAAGTAGGTACGGATGGTCCAACATATGAAAATCTGCAATGTAATCCACCATATAAGCAAACTGAAAGAACAAAACCATATGGTCATCTCCTTAAATGCTGAAAAAGTCTTTGACAAAATCCAACATCCCTTCATGATGAAAGTCTTGGAGAGATCGGGGATACAATGGACATACATAAACATAATAAAAGCAATAGACAGCAAGCTGATTGCCAACATCAAGTTAAGTAGAGAGAAACTCAAAGTAATTTTACTAAAATCAGGAACAAGACAAGGCTGCCCATTCTCTCCATTTCTATTCAATATAGTACTTGAAATTCTGGCTAGAACAATAAGACAACAAAAGGAAATCAAGGGGATACAAGTTGGAAAAGAAGAAGTCAAAGTATCATTATTGGCAGATGACATGACAGTATATATAAGTGACCTAAAAACTCTACCAGGGAACTCTTACAGCAGATGAATACCAGCACACATATCTTGTGGCTCATAACCACAGTAACTCCAGATCCTGGTGAGCCAATGCCCTCTTAAGGCTTCTGTGGCCACTGCACTGCACCACATTGCACTACACACACACACACACACACACACACACACACACACACACACACACTCTTGGGTTCATGGCTTCGGGGTTCCAGACCCTTACTGTGTACCTCTGGTAGACAGAGTGAACTGAGTGATGGAGCCCACCTGGCAGAACAGACTGCTGACCTCATAGCTGGGGAGCAGATGAGGAAAAGGAGGGATGGCCTTGAATTCAAAAAGTCCTGGGTTTGACCCCCAGTGCCACATAAACCGGACATGGTGCAGTCCTGTAATCCCAGCAGACCAAAGGTAGAGGCCAGAGAAATGTGAGTTGAATATCATCCTTACCTATGTAGGTGGAGGACAGTGTGGCTGCATGAGATTCTGTCTCAAAAAACAACAACATGGGTAAGGGCAAGAGAAGCAAGGGTCTGACACTTGATTTCAGGTGACTTGAGAACCTCTCACTTGTTCCCACCCCGTCAGTGACCACAGTATCTCCATGAGAACCATCCTGTATGCCAGGCCTTTTACAGATGGACCTCTGGAGGCCAGTCCGTGTCCACTCTGTAGCTTAGGAGGTCAGGAACTGAGTATGAAAAAATAACATCAATACTGCAGAAATTGCTCTTGCTAATTCAATTATTCATGAAGTAAATTCGTTTTTGTCATATAGTATTAATATATTTGAATCTAACTATTTTAAGGTTTATATTTAAGGTATATTTATATTTAATTAATACATATTTCAAAGTAGGAAATATAAATGATTTAAAATTTTTTACTTTATTTTTAATTAAGATAATTGTGAAGAAAGCTACTTGCAAGCATTAGAAAATGAAATTTAGTGATGTTTATAATATTAAAGAAGCTATTCCTTGTCTTCTCTTTTAAAGATAATTATGACCTGGAACCTGCATCTGAATTAGGAGAAGATTTGTTGAAGCTTTACGTGAAACAGTGTTGTCCCGACATCGATATTTGTGTTGATGGGAAGAGTTTCAGAGCTCACAGGTAAAGACATGGATTGATTGGTATTGTGGTGTTGGGTCAGAGAAAAGTGGTATCTTTTCGTGCCTCAGTGCTTTTCAAGCCACAGTTCCTGCAGACACAGGGCTCCACAGTAGCTGCTCAGGGTCAGAATCTGGCAGAGGAGAGGTCAGCCATCACACAGGCCTTGTGCCTGAAGGTTCACACATGTGCAAGTTTCAGCCTGAGTAAATCTGCGCAAATCCACATGAAGCTAAGATTTAATCAGAAGAAAATATCCTGCCTAAAATAGGTTTAAAATCTACTGTCACAGAAAATGTATTTAAAAGCAGTTTTTATTTTGTAGGCTTTATAGTAATAAATATAATTTCTACATGAACAGCATATATGAATGCATTTTGGCTTAAGTTCTGTGATTCTAAATAGAGGATGTTCATGAATAGCATTGGGTAGGAGATCTGATGTTTCCTTGTACTTTTGAAAAACTTCGTGTTTTAGACTAGACTGCTTAGATAGTCCAGGCTTTTTATGTTTCAAATTAAATTCTGCTCTGTTTTGGCCAGGGTTTTTCATTGTTAAGTAGCTAAAATCTGCTTGAAAGAAGAAAAAAATTAACAAGAAATACAGATTATCTGTAATCTGTAATACAGAGACTGGAGGGAAAGAAACATTGCCAGGTCTCAACTGTGGGCTAGAATCAACCAGAAGCCTGAGAAGGCCAGACAGTCTTCCCTCCATTTGAAACAGGAAGATTGATAAGAAGTTCCTCTGTGTGTTCCTACTGAGGACAAAGCAGACTTTGTAGTGGTGTGTGTGTGTGTGTGTGTGTGTGTGTGTGTGTGTGTGTGCACATGCATTCTTGTGTGTCTGTTGTCTGTCTATCTTTTGCCAATACTGTTAAATTTGACTTCATTTTGTACCCAGTTTTTTCTTGAGTCCTTATGGGCACCAAAGTTCTGCTTTTGGATTCCTGAAGCTATTCCTGACAGAGAGGAGAGGCAGGCATGGCTATTTGCAGCTTGTCCTCAGTGCTTGCAGGCCGTCCTATGTGCACCGCGAGTGCACTAAGGTCATCCAGGAGCTGGAGCTAGAATATTAGGTTTGTGAGCCACCATGTGGACACTAAGAACTGAACTCGGGTCCTCTGGAAGAGCAACAAGTGCTCCTAACCTCTCCATACCCTAGAAAATAAACTTTATGACATGGTTTTTATTTATGGTATGGTTTGTCCATGTAACAGAAGGAAATTTGAATTAATAGAAAAGCAACTTCCTAAGAATATGTTTTAAAACCTGACTTGTTTCCTACTTTGTTTTGCATATTATGATAGAAATTCTGAATCATGTTATCTTCCCAGCTCAAATTTGAACATTTCTGTTTAGTTCATAGAAATATTTTTATATTCAAATATTTGAGACAAATAGCTCAGAAATCACATATTTGTGTACTGGCCATATTTTTATCTGTCCTTATTTATACCCAATACTGACACCCCAATCAGAAGTGAAGAGAGTTTTTTATTCAGGGGTAGGAAGTGATGTAAAATACAAGTCTAGTAGCCTCCTAGGGTCTCATTTGTTAGTTATGGTCTATCTTTCTGACACTATTCAGTGTTAAGTAACACACTGCTGCTTATTGTGGAACTCTGTAGCATCAGCTTCCTGTCTCAGTTTCACCGATTACCAGATGAATCCCATCTCCATATTGAGTATTTCTATTTGCTCCTATTTCCTCCTGTCACCTTGAAGCTACCTCCAAACTACAACCATCTGTTCCTGACCTCCCATTTTAAATGTCATTTATTTTAATGTTTAGTCAGATAAATTGATCGCTACATTTTTAAAGATTGTTTATTTCTGAGTCACGTAATTAAGATTCTGTTGCCTTATTGAAAAAGCAAGGTAGTGATTCCTAATTTTAGTTTCATGACACTCAGGGTCTGATATTTTCTTCCTATCAGTGTTTAGTGTATAATACTAGAGATTCGTTGTTGGATTGTGATGTTGTCCAGTCCTTCTTTAAGATTAATAAATTGCACAGCACCACAGGGTCAGCATACTACTCTGGACCAGGCCACTATCTGTGCATCTTTGGGTACATTAGCTGAAAGCTTTTTCAGAAGTGGTGAGCCTTAGTAAGTTGGGTCTATCTGAATTTGTATTCTGATGTAAGCATTTATTAATAGTGCAGAGATAGTTTAATCTCTTGTCTCAATTTCTTAATTTGTAAAAGTAATAATAATAGTATAGAATAAGAGGCTGTGTGAATTGAATCAGATAATCACACAAAGCATACCTACCTGTGTGTGGCTGGCATACTATAACACTTTGAAAGCAAATGTTAGTTGCTCTACACTTTAGATATCTGGAGAAGTTTGGTATTGTCTGGTACACCTCCCACACTGCAGGAGTCAGCAAACTACAAGTATGAGACAAGACAAAGAAGCTGTAAGGTGGACATGTAAGCCTAAGATATTTACTGTCTGGCTTTTCACAGAATAAACTTGCTATCCCCGTCTTTATAGGATTTCTACTTAATGATACATATACTTAATGAAATAATTATAAGATTTCATATTACTGTACAAAAGGAGGTGATTAACATCTTAGTATTACTTTATTAGTGGTAGATTGTCTTAAAATAATGATAACTTAGAAATGTGAGCAGTAAAGGGAAAGAGGTAAAATCCCTTGGTCCCACTAGCCTTGGAGGTTCTGAAGGGGAAACTAAAGGCAAAAAGAGGCACCTGGTGCCTGAAACAAACAAGATACGCAGGCTAGAGGGTCTTAGCTTAGCTCTGCTTCAGGCTCCCCAGGGGCCCTCTGGGAACCTTGCTGCCCACAGTTAGCTGAACACACACACGCCCAGCAGATTGTTTTCCTACTGCACCTTACTTCTGCTTTAAGTTTGTGCCTTCCAAAAATCACTTGGGTTTATTCTCAGTATACCCATCCCATTTGGATCCATCAATTTGATGACATAAATTAATGAATACTGTTTAATCCAAAAATATGTAAAATACAAAAAAAGTTATCCTTTCCAGTAACATCAATGTGGATACTTTGAAAAGATACTTAGGGAAGGGGCACTTAAAGTTGCTATTGAATTTAGTGAAAACAGTGTAACGCTGGGAAGACAGGTTCTGAGATATAACAAAGTAGTACACCCAGATGAACTCACCAAAGTTTGGATCCCTTTCTTCACGTTAGAGAAATTGGAGTTAGAAATCATGATGCATACATGTTTTATTCTTGCAAGAAAAAAGAGGCCCTGGTAAGTGAATCCTCATTTTTAAAGAAAGATTGACCTTGTTGTGAAAGATAAGTAAGTGAAGGCACTTGAGGTGCTGTGGATAGAGCCCAGAGCTCAGCCACTGAGCTGCGTTCTCCGTCCTGTGCATTCATTTCAGGTCTGTGGTGTATGCAGCTTGTTTTAAAATCCTGATAGTTTTCATTGATCAGCTGTGAATTTGGCCTTACTGTATCGGCTGATAGGACATTTGTTACACTTTACAATTTAACTTAAAATGGCTAGTCCCATGAAAGCCACAATCAAAAGACATTCTCTAAAATATCTGTCAAGAATTAGAGAGCATAATGGTGACATCTTTAGAGGATGTTTCCACTGTTCTGTGTTTGGTCCTTAGTCGGTTATGTGTCCCTTCAAGCAAGAGCACTTAGAAGTTATCTCGTCTAGAGCCGTTTTCTGAGTGATCCAGGCCATTGTTCTGCCTGGAATAGTGAATCTAGTTCAGCTAACCTTGGGAAACACTGAGTAGCGTTGCACAAAGCATCAGCAAGGGGGAAACTGGGGCATCTGGACAGGGCCGGCAGCAGCACTGCCAGTTGAAATTAGTCAGAAGAAGAAAATAGTTTCTGACATGTTGGAAAATAAAAAGGATGCATCAAAGATTCTTAATATGCCATACCATCCATGGCATTACTTTTTAACCGGAGGCAGATGTCCTAATTAAAAAGGAATCTTTTCTAAGTTTCTATTTTAAGATCAGAGCAATCACTTAATCCTTAGACGCTCTTAATGCTTTCTCTGGAAAGAGCTAGCATGCTGAGAGAGTTAAATCTTGTGATGCAGACGCAGGATTAGATTAGACTGTAGGAAATATGTACAGTAAATATGAGAGAACATGGGGCGGAAGCCAGAGAACCCTGAGGGCTGTTGGGCTGCAGTGCTGATCTGACCTTGGATGACGGGAATGGACTACGTGCACTTTAGGCTGCTGTGTATGTCTGGGGAAGTTCTCACAAGGCTTTTGGGAATTGTCCAAGCAGAGTCACCCATCAGAAAAGCCCCGTCTCACAGATGCTCAATCACTGGCAAGAGTGATTTATGAGAAGGTGGCCTCAGGATTAGTGTGGTTTAGATTCCAGAGTGCTGTCACTGGGGCTGTATGTGAGTTACACAGTCAGAGGTCGAAGGGATGCATTCTCCAGGAATGTCCGGAGACGCATGCTCTGTATTTATGGGTCTTTATGATTAGGCTTAGCCAGAGAAACTGTGTAGATGGATTGTCAGAATTCTAATGGTATTGTTCATGAGGAGTGTCTCAATGAGTTGGGCATGGTGGTGCACATCTAATTCCAGCACTCAGGTGGCTGAGGCAGGAGGATCACCAAGTGTTTGCAGCCAATCCTAACCAATCAGTTCAGATAAACCTGAGAAACTTAGTGAGGCCTCTCTCAAAAAGTACCCCGCAACAGTTGTTGGATGAGCACTCACAGACTGTGGGTGTTGTGAGACTGAGATCCACAGAGGAAAAGGGATGAAGCACAGAACAGAACAGAGTGCACACATTTAAATTTAGTGAGAGGCTGCCGAGGCAACGTCCTGGAAGGACAAGTCAGTGCGCTGGTTGTTGTTTTGGTTTGGTTTGGTTTTTGATTTTTTTGAGAAATAGAGTTTCTCTGTGTAGCTGTGGCTGTCCTGGAGATCAGGTTGGCCTCGAATTCAGATCTACCTGCCTCTGCCTCCCGAGGGCTGAGATTAAAGGTGTACACCACCACTGCCTGGCCTCTATGGCTGACTAGTGGCTTAGCTCTGCACTCTGATCTTCAGGCAAGCTTATTTGTTAGATCACGAACAAAATATCACCACGTTACTACAAACATCTCGTAAATTAAAGCTCTTGCCATTTGTCTTTCTGTCTTTAGGAAGGAATCATAAACTGTAATGCATGTAATCTGTTCATTAGACTCTGTCAGACTTTAAAGACTCTGCCTTTGTCATACTTCATGCTTTTTGTTTTGTTCTATCTTTTAAGATAGTCTTGTTCTGTAGTCTTGGCTGGAATTGTTTGTGTAGACCAGACTGGCAGCCTTGCACTCTCTTCCTGTCTGCCTTCCCAGTGCTTGGATTACAGGCATGTGCTCCATGCCTGGCTCCTGTATTTCTTAGACCATGGATAGGAACCTATGAGTCTTTTTTTTCTTTCCGTGCGTGTGTGCGTGCGTGCGTGCGTGCGTGCGTGTGTTGCATTTTCTTACAAGTATGCTTCCTGTAGGTACAGTTTTGGAGGTCAGAGGTCAGCCTCAAGTATCTTCCTCTGTTGCTGCCTACCTTATATTCTTTTAAAAGTACATTTATTTTTAGTGTGTACGTGCATGCATGCATGCCTTGGCATGTTGGTGGAGATCAGAGGACAGTCTATGGGAAGCAGTTCCCTCCTTCCACCATGTGAGTCCCAGAGATTGAATTCAGGGCATCAGGTTTGGTAACAAGTGCCTTTACCCACGGAGCCATCTTGTAGGCCCACCACCTTGTATTTTGAGACAAGGTCTCTCACTGAATCTAGAACTTTCAAGTAGACTGGCTGGCTAGTAACCCCTAAAATCTACCCGTCTCCATCTCCCTATGCCTCTAAGGCTGGGGTTACAGGTGTGTTCCATCATGTCTGGTGAGAAGAAGGTATCAGATCCTTTGGAACTGAAGTCTCAGATGTTTGTGAGCCACCATATGGGTGGTAAGAATCAAACCTGGGTCCTCTAGGACAGTAGCCAGAGCTCTTAACCACTGAGCCATCTCTCCAGACAGTGTGAGTGCTGGTGATTCAGACTCAGGCCCTTACATTTGCACACCAAGCATTTACACACTGAGCCATCCTTTTTCCAAGATGGAATTTAAAAGCTAAAGGTTTTCTGAGCAATGCTTCAGCCGAGTGCCACAGATTGTGGTATGTTCCTGAGACAGGTTTCACTGTGTAGCCCTGGCTGGCCTAGAACTCACAGAGATCCTCACCTGCCTTTCTCTTGAGTGCTAGGACTAAAGGTGTGTGCCACTGGGTCCGGTGATGTATTTTTCTTTCTTTAAATTAAAGATGTATTTCCTAATTTTTTTGAAAGTTCTTTACCAATGTATTGTATAGAGTGTGGGAGCCCGTTCTCGGGTTCCTCGTGGCTTTACCCAGCAGGTCCTCATAGAGGATGATTAGACCACGGGCCTGAGTGCAGGTGTCTGAGATGGTCTGCACTTGGCTGTGCTGGGGGAGGAGGTCTTTTGCTCCACCCCTTGGCGTCTCTATAAAAACCCTGGGGCAGAGACAGTCAGGGCCGTTGGAATAGGTTCCAGGCCCTCTCGAGGCTATCCTTTATTTTCTATCTGTTTATCTCCGCAAGATTCTCCGCAATAAATCCTTCTATTTAATATTTTCTGCTGCTCACACTCAAGAAAACTCTGGGGAACTGTGGGGGTGGTTGGGTAAACGCCCTACAATAGAGTGTGTTTAATTGTCAAATACTAGGGAATTTTTCACTGCATCTCCATTACTGAGTTCTAGTTCAATTCCTTTGCAGTCCTAGAACATTGATTATTTCAGTTGAGTTAAATATGGAGATTGTTCTGACGGCACAGAATGTCTGTCCTGGTGAATATGCTAATGTACTTGGAAGAGTTCCGTATTGTGCTTTTTGTCCTCTGAGAAATCTCTGTCCATGGCTGGAGAGATGGCTCAGTGGTGGCCC
Organism: Peromyscus eremicus; assembly: GCF_949786415.1. Classification (NCBI taxonomy): domain Eukaryota; kingdom Metazoa; phylum Chordata; class Mammalia; order Rodentia; family Cricetidae; genus Peromyscus; species Peromyscus eremicus. The sequence continues at coordinate 95,599,144 of NC_081426.1, forward strand.
ACGGCCCTCTGGGACTTCAGTCCCACGTGATCCGATGCCCCCTCTCACATACATGTAAGCAAAGCGCTTATACACGTAAAATAAAGATAAATAACATAAAAAAATCACCGTCTACTCCAAAGTTAAAAGATTTCCACCTGTGTTTTCCTTTCCTTGAAGATTTTATAATATTAACTTGTACATTTAGTGGTGGTTCTATTGTTAGTTGTTTTCTGTAAGTGGTGTGAGGTGTCTTGATGACTATTGATTTCTAGTAAGTGACAGTGTGTTGTTTGAAATTATGCCTCCCGTTTTTTCATTTTTTTCTTTTTCTTGGTGCTTGTTTGAGGTATATGTTTCGTGTGTGTGTGTGTGTGTGTGTGTGTGTGTGTGTGTGTGTGTATACACTGAAATGTGTATATACACTGAAAACACTTGGCAAATCCAGAAATAAGATAAAAAGTCAAATCAATGGGTGGACTTTAGCTCTCTATTAGCTCATTCTGAATTTGTCTATACTATTCTGTATAAGTTTAGTATAGAATTTTTATATATTTTTTTTCTGCTACATTTGTTCCTATGTTTTGGAACCTTTTCCATACTAGTATAAGTGGAATTTTTTTTTACCTCCCCGCTTCACTAATATGCAGTTTGCGGTTTTATTTCTGGATTATTTCTTGTCATTTTACCAAAAATTTATACTGTGACCTATGTTCTAGTTAATGTTTCTATTTCTGTAATGAGACTCCATGACCAAAGCAACTTGGGGAGGAAAGGGGGCTTACACTTCCACATCATTGTTTGTCATTGAAGGAATCAGGACAGGAACTCAAACAGGGCAGGAACCTGGAAGGCAGGAGCTGATACAGAGGCCATGGAGGGGAGCTGCGTACCGACTTGTTCACCATGGCTCATATACTTTCTTGTAGAACTCAGGACCACCTGCCCAGGGGTGGCACCACTCACATTTATGCTGGGCCCTAGCCCATTGATCACTAATTAAGAAAATGCCCTGCAGGCCCAATCTTAAAGAGACATTTTCTCAATTGCGGTTCTGTCTTGTCCAGTGATTCTAGCTTGTGTCACAGTGACATAAAACCATCCAGCACAGGCATGTGACTCTTGGGTGATGCTATTTTAATATAGACAGGATTTCTCTTGCTTTTGGATGGCAGGTAGACTAGATCACTTTGTTGTCGTCAGGTATTGACTGATTCAAAGCTGTCATTACAAGGACATGTTTGTTTCCTGACCTCTTCATCCTAGAGTTTGACTTTGAGGATTCAAACTCAAATCCTGGGTTGTTTACCAAAACTCCTTTTTAATGTGCCAAGTTGTAATAGTGCCCATCAAGCCTATGAAGACTGCCAGGATGCCACCCTGCCAACAGTGGTCATACAGATGCCTTTAACACATGCTTATTTTTTAGTACATGTACATACGTGTGCATATGCATGCATATGTGCGAATAAGCCATTGACAGAGTGCCCTTCCCTCCCTCCTTTCCACTCCAGCCCATCCCCCACCAGAGTTAACACTGTTCTCTATGTCTTACTCAGTGCACATTCTCAGACCTGCAGTAAAACCCAATACAGATAAAATCATTGGGTATTCGGAATTAAATAATTGATTAATATTTTATTTGAGAAGATCTCATGAAAATTCAAAAGGAAATCTCTCTTCTGTCATTGTCTCAGGCCTAGAATACAGCTTTTATCAAACACAACTGTGGTGAATTCTAAGCCAGATCTCAGAACCTCTATTGAAAAGTTCCTCTTAAAAAAATCATTGACAGTGATTTCCACATCTTTCCCTTTTTGTAAAATTTATTTTTATTTTTATATGTATGAGTGTTTGGCCTATATGTGTTTATGGATACCATATGTGTGCCTAGTGCCCACAGTCCATAAGAGGATTTTGGATGCCCTGAAACTGGAGCTATGGACAGTTGTCAGCTGCCTTGTAGGTTTGGGAACCTAATTTTGGGCTGCTGCAAGAGCAACCAGTGCTCTCAACCAATGAACCATCGCTTCAGCCTGTCTTTTTCTTTTCTTTTTTTCTTTTTTTTTTTTTTGTTGTTGTTGTTTGTTTGGGGTTTTTTTTTGTTCTTTGTTTGTTTGGTTGGTTTTTTTCAAGACAGGGTTTCTCTGTGTAGCTTTGGAGCCTGTCCTGGAACTCACTGTGTAGACCAGGCTGGCCTCGAACTCACAGACAACTGCCTGCCTCTGCTGTCTGAGTGCTGGGATTAAAGACGTGCGCCACCACTGCCCGACCCTTGTCTTTTTCTTAACAATGCTCCTGAAAGTTAGTAAGTACATCTTTGTTCTTTATTTCCCCATTTGTAAATGGCTTATTTTCTTAGTCTTGTAAGTATAAAGAACTTTTAAGAGGAAGTGTTTAAGTGATAATAAGGGCACTGTAACTAGTGTTTTACTCAATTTGTTTGTTGGTTGGTTTTGAATTTTGAGACAGGGTCTTATGAGGTAGCCCAAGTAGATTTTGATCCTCCTGCCTCAGCTTTTCAAGTGTAGGATTACAGGCATGTGCTATGAAGCTTGACTTTTGAGTTAGTTTTAAATAGACAAAATGTTTAGCTATAACTATGTTTATAGTTTTTTGTTACAGGAATTCTGTCAGTGAATACAAACCAGACAAGTAAGGCTGTGTTGGTACAAGCTGAAGTGAAAGGTTGATAAGATGTCCGCTTGCGCAGTATGTGGATGCTCACCTGCTTTCCTCCTCTTTCTGCAGGGCCATTTTAAGTGCCAGGTCTGGTTATTTTGCTGCCATGCTGAGTGGCTGCTGGGCTGAAAGCTCCCAAGAGTGTGTTACTCTTCAAGGGTAAGTGAGTGTGATGTTCTACGAGGCAGTGTGACTGGACTCGATTACAGAAGACACACAAAGCACTCACTCCTGTGTGCTCAGTAGAACTCAACAAATGACATTTTCTGAAACAAAAGGCAGTAGAGAGCATTTAGTAGTAGAGATCCTGTATGAATCTGCTCAGGCACTGTAACAGAGTACCAGAATTGAGTGGCTGAAATAACATAAACCCGTGTTCTCATAGTTCTGTGGACTGAAGGTTCAAGATGTTAATAAAGCTGACATCTACCAGGGCTTGTAGACAACGGCTCTCTGCATCTCACATGGCTTTTGCTATTTGTGTGTCTCTTAAGAACGCTAATCCTGTTCTACCTAGGCTCCATCCTCTGGCATAACTTTAGCTTATTTATTTCCTTAGTAGCCTCATTGCCACATGCTGAAGGTTGGAGCATCAACATTTGAATTTGGGGAGGACACAGTCACTTCATAATGGGTGCATTCCAATTATGGGGTATTTAAATGGCAGACTGGAAGGTTTATAGCCTGTGGATAAGAGGAGTGAAAAAGTAGATCTGTTGGTGACATTATCCATGTTGATAAACAGCTTGAGGGGACTGGAGAGATGGTCCATAGGTTAGAGACCTTTCTGCTCTACAAAGGATCCCATGTCAGTTTCCCTGCACCCATGTTGACAGCTCACAGATGTGTGTAACTCCAGTTCCAGGAATCTGATGTCCTCTTCTGGACTCCGTGGGCACTAGCACAAATAGACACATAAATAAAAATTTAAAAAAATCTTAAAACAAAACAAAATAAAACAACTTGAAAGATCTGTATATCATACTGATGAGATCTCTTTCTTTGAGATGAGTTTAAAATGCCCTCTGAGTGTAGGAAAGGTTGAGCTAGCAGAAGCCAGACCTTTTCAGTGTGATGGTCTTAAGGGTAGCTGCTTTTGTGTTAATTTTGGAAATTGGCTGGGCCTGTTTTATATAGTATAGACGTCTGCCTTTTAAAAAAAAACTGTCAATATATTCTATGAAAACTGAATTCAGTGAGAATTCAAGTTAAGGAATAATACTAGTTTGATTCAGAATTCAACTCTTTAAAGCCTTTTTTCTACATTAGTGTGTGTGTGTGTGTGTGTGTGTGTGTGTGTGTGTGTACATGTAATACCACAGCATATGTGTGGAGGTTAGAGAACAACTTTTAGGAGCCCATTCTTTCCTCCTGTGGTGAGTTCAGGGGATCAAACTCAGGTCTTCACTTTGCATGGCAAGGGCTTTACCTACTGAGCCAACTTTTTGACATTCATTTAAATGACATGGTTTTTTGTTGCTCAGAGTCAAAGAACTGTATCGATTAAGGGATTCCTCAGCAAAAGAAAGTAATTTATAGAGTGCGTGTCTAATGGTTTTCCTGTAACAAATCTTAAAATTTTGTGTAAGTTGGTGACAGTTTTAACCAACTGGCACATATCATGTATGTCTTTGTTCTTCTCTGTCCTCAGCCAATGTGTAATAATCCCATTCATGCTTTCTGTGTTTCCTCCACATTCACCACGCCAGTCATTCTTTGAGGTAGAGTATTGTAGCCTGAGAGATCAGCTCCAAGGCTGCAGACAGGGCTCAAAGAGAAAGCTACAGCTTAGCGAAACTTTGGGCTTCTTATCTGAGGGCTTTTTTAGGAATAGAATGAATTCGCACGTGTTCTGATGGTTTCTCTCTTTATTTTCTCATGTTTGAATACTCTTTATTCCCTCATATTGGCTCCCCTTTATTCTCTCATGTTGGTTACCCTGATTCTCTCACATTGGTTCCAAATCTCTTTGTCTTTCACAGCTATATTTACCCAACTGACCCTTTCATGATGAATATAGGAGTTACATTTTAAGGTCACATTCTATTTCTTAAGTAAATGATAAGAAACAGAGTCATCCCAACAATACACATGTAATAAATCTCAGCTTCCTAATTGGTGGGCTGTAATTTGCAGCCACAGCTGCAAAGAAAGAACTAGTCATTGTTATCTAACTGGAGAGATTGTCTTATAAAGGATTTTAAAGGAATTATAAAATTGAACTATTGAGGAATCTAAGAAAAATAAGGATATTGTGTACTACATCCTGTATTTCTGAGTGTAATAACATTTTAAACTAACATTTTGTCATTAGTTGTAAATGCTGGGCTCTGTCGGACTGGGAGTGTTTACAGAGAGAGCTTTGTCTTAAATGCTTTGGTTGGAACTCAGGTTTACCTTAATTCTCTTAATATCAGCTCACTTTGGCGCTCTCTAAGGCACAGTGACACTAAAGCATTTTAAATCTTAAAATATATTTGTCTGTTGTAGCTGGAGTTTTCCTGCCTGGCCCACGGTCAGGACAAATCTCTGTCACCCGCCAGTCCCACAGCCACTCAGATCCAACCAAGTAAACACAGAGACTTATATTGCTTACAAACTGTATGACCGTGGCAGGCTTCTTGCTGACTATTCTTATATCTTGAATTAACCCATTTCTATAATTCTATACCTTGCCACGTGGCTCGTGGCTTACCGGCATCTTCACATGCTGCTTGTCATGGCGGTGGCTGGCAGTGTCTCTCCCACTCAGCCTTCCACTTCCCAGAATTCTCCTCTCTCCTTGTCCGGTCTATACTTCCTGCCTGGCCACTGGCCAATCAGTGTTTTATTTATACAGAATGATATCCACAGCATGAATCTTCAGATGAAGTGAGAAAACAAGACAGTGTTTATATCTTACAGAAATCTTTTATAGTGTTCCATTGAACTAATCCACAATGTACTTTACTGCAAGAACCGATCAATTGTTATCTACCAACCAGATACATTGATTCCCTTTCAAATAGAGTGGTGTATATTGGGAAAGGTAATTCTTAACAATGCCATCAACAAGATAGTATTAATGAAAGTTTGAGATGAAAAGGGAAGAAAGTTGTCTTTATTTTCTGTTGCTAATAACAATCCCACAGACTGGTTAAATTAGAGTCAAACAGACAATCTGAGCCTGAAGCAGGAGGATGACCAGTTTGAAGCCAGCCTGGGCCATGTAGTAGCAGGCCAGTCTAACTTGCATAGTGAGATTCTGACTTCAAAATGAATGAGAATGGTATAGAAAAGGAGATGAAGAGAGGGAATAAAAGGGGAGAGAAAAGAAAAAATTAAGGAAAGGAAGGGAGGAAGTAAAGAAAAGGGGAAGCCTTATTAACATTCTGCTTGGTTGAACTGGGGTATTCTGGTCCAAGATTGATGAGATACGTCTGATGATTGCTTTACTGCTAGCTGAGCCCCAAAGTGTCACAGACAAGGTCACCCCCAGAGACCTAGTCCAATTGGTTTTTATAGTAGACCAGCTTTAAAGATAATCCATTAATCCTCATGAATGCACAATCCTAAACACATGGCTCTGTCTTTAATGTCCTATAGTGGAGATTAAATTTCAACATAGTAGAGGTCGTCACCCGAGTCAGTAAATCGTACAGTTACTACAAATGTCAATTCTTGAGTCGTGTCTTTATTCTTTCACCTAATTCAGGACACCAGCCAAGCTAGAGCCTTTGATAAGTTGTAATTAAGAAGTTTGAGCCTGGCAGTGGTGTTACACACCTTTAATCCCAGCACTTGGGAGGCTGAGGCAGGCGAATCTCTGCGAGTTCAAGGCCAGCCTGGTCTACAGAATGAGATCCAAGACAGTTCCAAAACTACACAGAGAAACCCTGTCTCAAAAAAAAAAAAAAAAAAAAAGTTTGTATGTATAGCAAGGAGCCTTATAGTGAATAAAAGTGTTCATTTTAAGTAAAGCCAGAGGCTACTTATCAAAGGTGCTGAGGAGAGATTATATCTCGTGTGTGTGTGTGTGTGTGTGTGTGTGTGTGTGTGTGTGTGTATAGTGCTGGAAATGGAATCCAGGGGCATTGCATACTCTGTCACTGAGCTACACTCACAGCAGTAGATAGGACTGAATGAATAAAAAATTTGGACAGCAACCTCTAAAATCCCTTCTAACTCAAAAATTCTGGAAGAAGATGCAAGAAAAGTCTTTGCCAAAATCAAAGATCCTTTCATGATAAAAAGTCCTGGAGAGATTACAGATACAAGATACATAATAAAGGCAATCATTCTAAACAGAAAAAACAACAAAAAATTCAAAAGCATTTCCATTAAAATGAGGAACAAGACAAGGATGTTCTCTCTCACTTACCTGTTCACTGTTGTGCTTGAAATCTTAGCTAGAGCAATAAGATGACTGAGGGAGACCAAGGGGATACAAATAGAAAAGGAAGAAGTCATCCTTATGTGAAGACAGTACAATTTTTTACGTAAATGATCCTAAAGACTCCATCAGGAAACTTCTACAGCTGATAAATACTTTTAGCAAAGTACTAGGATACAAAGTTAACATACAAAAATTCTATATACACATAACAAATAGACTGAGAAAGAATTCATGGAAACAATAACTTTCACAATAGCCTCAAAAATATTATCCTATGGTAACTCTAACCAAGCAAGCAGAAGACTTGTATAATAAAAACCTTAAGGCATTGGAGAAAGAAATTAAAGCAGACACAAGAGAATGGATGCTTATGGATTGGTCGGGTTGGTTTAGTGAGAATGGCCGTGCTACCAAAAGCGATCTGTGCATTCAAAGCAATTTTCATAAAAATTCCAAAACAGTTCTTTACAGAAAATGAAAAGATAATCTTTAACTTCATGTGGAAACATGCACACAAACAGGCTAGCTGAAAGAATCCTGAAAAATGAAAGTACTGCTGGAGGTATTACCACCCCCAATTTTAAGTTGTCCTATAGAGATATAACAATAAAAAATAGCATGTATTGGTGTAAAAATGAACACACTGATCAATGTAATTAGAATAGTAGAATAGAAGGCCTGGACATGACGCCATACAAGCTACAGACACCTGATTTTAGACAAACAAGCTATGGTGGTTGTGGAACTACTAGAGAGAGGCACTATTAGGAAGTGTAACCTTGTTGGAGGAAGTGTGTCACTGTAGGGGTGAGCCTTGAGGTCTCTTTTGCTCAAGCTTCCCTCAGTGTGACAGCCAGCTAGCTTCTTGTTGCCTGTAAGATGTAGGACTCTCAGTTCCAGCACCCTGTCTGCCTGCACACCACCATGCTCCCCATCGTGATGATAATAGACTGAACCTCTGAAACTGCAAGCGAGCTACTCCAGTTAAATGTTTCCTTTCTAAGAGTTGCTGTGGTCATGGTGTCTCTTCACAGCAATGAAAACCCAAATTAAGACAGAAGCCAAAACTACATACTGAAGAAAAGACAGCATCTTCAACAAATGGTGCTGGCCAAACTGGAAGTTGCATGTAGAAGAAAGATAATAGATCCATATTTATCATCCTGCACAAAACCAGCTCCAAATAGATCAAAACCCTGAACATAAGACCAGATATTGTTAATTCAATAGAAAATAAAATAGGGAATAGGCTTGAACTCATTGGCACAAGAAAAAGACTTTCTGAACAGGATCCCGATGGCACCACACTAAAACCAACAATAAATAGGGCCTCATGAGACTGAAAAGCTTCCACAAAGCAAAGGACACTATACTTTGAGGAGAGGCAACCTACAGAATGTGAAAAGGTATTTACCAATTATCTGACAGAAAGCTAGAACACAAAGAACTCAAAAGAATGGAACATCAAGAAAACAGCCCGATTTAAAATGGGGTATAGAACTAAAGAGAGTCCTTAAAGGGCAAACCACAAATGGCTCAGAAACACTTTAAAAATGTTCAACATCCTTACCCACCAGGGAACAGGAACTAAAAACACACTGAGATTTCATCTTATTCTACTCAGAATGGCCAAATCAGTGAAACAGATGACAGCTCGTGCTGGTGAGGATTTGCAATAGGAGGGACATTCATCCATTGCTGGTGGGAGAGCTAACTTGTCAACCACTATGAAAATCAGTGTGGCAGTTCCTCAAAAAGTTAAACTACTGACAGATCCAGCTACACAGCTCTTGGGCACACACTCAAGGAAATCTGCAACCTTCAACAGAGATACTTGCTCATCCATGCTCATCGCTGCTCTACTCATAATAGTCAGAAATTGAAACAGCCTCGATGTCCAACTGATGAGTGGGTAATGAAAATGTGGTACATTTACACAATGGGAAATTATTCAGCTGTTAAAATGAAATTTGCAGGTAGATGGATGGAACTAGAAACAGTCATCCTGAGTAAAGTAACCCAGACCCAGAAAGGCAAACATGTATGTTTTCTCTTATATGTTACCATTTATGCTTTCGAATATGTATGCTTTATTTAGAGAACCCACAGAGGTTAGGAAGCTAGTAAAGGATCGGGGAAAGAAGGGACTTAAGGGGTCATAGAATGTGGTGTTATAAAAGACAACAGGGAAATTAGAACAAGAGAGTTAAAAGGGTGGGAAGGACAGGGTAGACTTGGAAATGTGGGGACGGATAGCTAACACTACAAGCCTTGTAAAAAGCCGAATTAAAACTTACTGCTGTAGGAGCTTCCTAATACATATACATATATAAAAGGATTTTAAAAGACTCATTCATATAATGAGGAAGACAGTATCCCAACTAGATATCATATGATACCAAATAAAAACCCCAGTACCGTGAGTAGGTTGCATTTTTTTTGAATCTTTGGCCAAAAGGGCCCCTTAGTCCCTCCCCAGACACTAAAGGGTATTGCCAGTTTCACTGGTTACCCTCCACAACCTGATAGTAAGACCCTGTTGCTGAAGACACTGCATACTTGTAGCATAGAACATGGGAAATGTAGCTAGTACTCAACTGGAGGCATCATCTCCATTGGGCAGCTGTCATAGCGTGAGAAGACGCTAAACCTACAACTAGGAGAGAAAACTAAGCCTCAGTCTCACCCAGCTATGAACCTTGGAAGCTATAGTAATGACCCGCCTGAAAGATACTCTACCAATGCAATAGTGGTACGAATATTACGGGAGTAATCAACCATGTTTAAAAGTTAAGGCCCACTCCATGAGGTAGAACTCATACCTGATAGTGTTAGTGAAACTGAGGCTAATTATTGTGCTAAATTAACACAGCAATAAAATGACTCCTGTGACACACTGCTATACCTGTAGATCAGTGCATTGCACAGCCCTCATCAGAGAGGCTTATTCTTGCAGTAGGTGGTAATTTACAGAGACCCACCACTGGACAACATGCAGAGAGTGAGAGACTTAGGAATGCTCAGCCCTAAATGGCGTGTCTTTAGCACACTCCTCCCCTCAAGGCTCAGAGATCTATGCAGAAGAGGGGGCAGAAAGATTGTAAGGGCCAGAAGTGGTTCATGATTTTACTAGACACAGCAGAGCAGATCCACACACACTGACAGAGACTCTGACACCATGAGTGAGATGCACACAAGCTCAAGCCAGACAAAACCCCAGCATGAAGGAGAGGCAGTGGGCACAAAGTCCTATCCCCTCAGGAAGCTGTTCACAGATGACAGCTGCCAGGACAAGGAGGTGGAGTGTGGGAGCCCATTTCCAGGTTCCTCGTGGCTTTACCCTGCAGGTCCACATAGAGAGATGATTAGGACCACGGGCCTGAGTGCAGGTATCTGAGATGGTCTGCACTTGGCTATGCTGGGGGGAGGTCTTTTGCTCCACCCCATGGCATCTCTATAAATACCCTGGGGCAGAGACAGGGCCCGTTGGAATAGGTTCCAGGCCCTCTGGAAGTTATCCTTTATTTTCTATCTGTTTATCTCCACAATCTAAATCCTTCTATCTAATATTTCCTGCTGCTCCCGTTCAAAAAAACTCTGGGGAACTGTAGGGTTGGTGGGTAAACGCCCTGCAGTGGAGTGACTGGACAGATCAGCCTTACCCCAGGGCACGCCCCATGCTCAGGGCATGCCTCGTGCTCAGAAGCACTTTCCACATAGATCACTCCATGTTTTTAGTTTTTCTTGTTTTTGTTGTTGTTTTAAGAGAAAAAAGAACATGAAATTGGGGAGGAGTTGGGGGATGCAACAGAATGTGGTAAAAATTAAAATATATGAAATCCTCAAAGACTAAGAAAAAGACTTGAAAATATATAACATTTTAAACTTACATAAAAATCCATAGCTGCTAGAGATGTTTTGTTTTAATTTTTTTAGATTTATTTTTATTGTATGTATATGAATGTTTTGCATATATACATGTTCATACATATATGTATATTGTATATATATGTGTGTGTTTACGTGTGTGTGTGTTTACGTGTGTGTGTGTGTGTGTGTGTGTGTATACCCTGTGTGTGCCTGGTGCCTGTGGAGATCAGGAGAGGGTGTTGGATCCCCTAGAACTGGAGTTAAGGATGGCTGTGAGCTAACATGTAAATGCTGGGAACTGAGCCAGGTCCTCTGCAAGAGCAACAGTATTTTAACAGCTCAGTCAGCTCTCCAGCCTTTGCTTTATTTTCTGATTCAGGGCTTCACAGTGTAGCTGTGGCTGATTTAAAACTTGCTACATAGACCAAGTTCTCGAACTCAGATCTCTCTGCCTTTTCCTCCCAAGTACTGAGTTTAAAGGTGTGCACTACCATGCCTAGCAGAGCTGCTGATTTTAAATTAATGTTATACTGACATGATGTTATTTGAAGAATAGAGGTTAGAACTTCAAGTTTATGGGAAAATAGGATGTGTCATTGATATTAATTAAACCCTAACTGTTTCTAGATTTGAGTGTTATTTTCTTCTTGCAGTATCACCCATGTAGAAATGAATGTTGTGATGCATTTTATATATGGAGGGACTTTGGATTTACCAGACAAAGCTAATGTTGGGTATGTATTACTTATTAAAAGTAAGTTTGAACATAAAAGTTATATGGGTTCTGTTTTGTTGAACTGTTTTGCAAAGTGTCAGTGAAGTAGCAGCTTAACTTTTATTGTCTATTTTGTTCTGTTTTGATTATGTTTTGGGGGGATACCTAAAAACAGTAAGTGTGAGACTAGAAAGATTAAAAACTCACTCTGTAGTTAAAAGTACTTGTTGGTTTTGAAGAGGTTCACAACCATCTGTGACCCCAGTTCCAGAAGATCCTGTGCCCTCTTCTGGCCTCCAAGGGCATCAGACATGCATGTGGTATACAGACATACGTGCAGGCAAAATACTCACATACATAAAATAAAATTTTTTTACAAAATTATAGCCTTTAGCCAGGCGGTGGTGGTGCACACCTTTAATCCCAGCACTCGGGAGGCAGAGCAGGTGGATCTCTGTGAGTTTGAGGCCAGCCTGGTCTACAGAGCGAGATCTAGGACAGGCACCAAAACTACACTGAGAAACCTTGTCTCAAAAAAAAAAAAAAAATTATAGCCTTTAAAGCACTTTTATTCTGTATGTCACAACATCTCAATTCTTCCTCCCTCCTTGCCACAACCAAATCCTGTGTCTGTGCCGACAACTTTGACCTATGTATGTAAAGCAAATAGAGTTATAATTGAGATTTTTTTCTGGACATACTATATTATCAAGAAATTATTGTGTATTGTACTTTGATTTTGCATTTGAGAATTATCAGCTGACATGTGTTTTCTTTAGTCAGATACTGAACGTGGCTGACATGTACGGCCTGGAAGGGTTGAGAGAAGTAGCAGTCTACATCTTAAGAAGAGACTACTGTAACTTCTTTCAGAAGGTACTTGTTACATCTGACACACCACCAGTTATCACACACCCGACTGGGAACGGTGAACACAGTCATGCTTAAAAATGCCACAGTCTAGCTAGTATGCACTCTTGTTGAGAAATAACATGAGATATGCTTGTAAAAACCAGAAATTGACTGTAATGGTTTTAAAAGAATGTCAAATGATGAGGGGGTTTACTGACAGTATGTAAAGAATCCTGTGTAATTCAAAGATAGCGTACAGCTAGGACTCTTGCTGAATTTGACACACAAAAAAAGAAAGCTGTTTCCGTCTCCATTTAGCAGAGCACACGAGGCTTTATTGGTTCTTTGTTTTTCCTCTGCCACATCAGAGCATTTCACTGGGTTGGAGAACAGTCGTTTTCTGAGGGGGTTTGAACATGTTTTGGTTTACACAAATTTACTGTCTAAAGAAAGATCCTGTACTGTGCATTTCAAACCCATCTTGTACTTTATGCTTTGACTGGTCATTTCTTTAATATACTTTGTGAATGTAAGTTAATTCATGTATTTATGCTTTTTCTTAATTTATACATTTTCTATAATTCATTGAGCATCTATTTATTTAATAATGAACAGAACAACTCTTTATTTTTTCTTATTAGGTACTTGATGCACTATAACCCATTTGTCTGAGTTCTAATTTTATTATTTTAATAACATTTAAATCAGTGTCTATGTTGAGTAAAGCTTTTTCTGTCTCCCTGAATTAAAGTCAAGGACAGTTCCCTGCCATCTTAGTTTCTGCTTCCATAGGAATTAGATCCAGAGAATGGAAGAGTGAACTGTTCTCTACTCCATATTCTAAATCTCCCCAGAGTTTTAGTCTGAGAGGAGGGAAAGGCTGGAGTCAGATATCACAGAAGTATTAAAGCGACACTCTGGGACACCATGTCTGGCAGATACGGTTTAAAGTAGTAGCTGAAAAAACAAACATTCTGTGTCAGTGCCCATTCTGAGCCGAGACTGCTTGAGAAGCCGGTTCCTGTCTACATTGTAAGTCTCTTCCATAAGGAATCTTTGCACACAGTTGCCTCTTCTCCATATGTTCACGAGCATAGGAGTCAAATGCACCTTCTTGTGTTATACTTTCAGTACAATATACAATAATATACAGTAATCCACTTGGTATTTTTTTTAACTGGACAGTTCATTTGCTGACACTGAATGGGTTTGAGGGCAGCACGCTTCACATAATAGTGTGAGAACCCAGTTATCACACCAAGAACCACAAAAGGATTAGCATTTAAGTGTCTAAAAACAAAGGGGGTATTTGTTTTTATTAAGATCCTGGGGGAATTCTGTTTATGTGGTATGCCATTCTGTGGAACATCTTACTGTAGACTGGTGCTGTGTTTAAGTATTTGAGATGATTCCTGCTTCTGCTGAGCTGGCTCTTAAACATTACTGCTTTTGTAGACCTTAACATCTATTTTTATAAATGAAGTTTTGAATGTTACCATTTTTAACTTCAGTCTTTATTGATGCATCACAGTAACTTAAACATCATAAACTTCTAATAACACATTTGAATACATATGATGGACAGCTGGCTCCAGATCTACTAAACCTAGTTTTAGTCATTTCATTAATTTTCTATCCAACATTTTATATAGTTAAACATATTTGGACTTCCTTAGTAGGGTTATGGTGGGCTTTGCATTGTGATTTTTTTCTTATAATTATGTCTTCCCAAATTCCATTAACAGGTTCTGAAAATGACTGGAGGCCAGTCATTTGCTTATAAAAACACTTGGTAATCAGTACGTAGTTTTTATTTTAATCATTTTTATAGAAATTATTGTTGGCCAGGCAGTGGTGGTGCACGCCTTTAATCCCAGCACTTGGGAGGCAGAAGCAGGTGGATCTCTGTGAGTTCGAGGCCAGCCTGGGCTACAGAGTGAGATTCAGGACAGGCACCAAAGCTACACAGAGAAACTCTGTCTAGAAACCCCTCCCCCAAAAAAATTATTCTTGTTATACATTAAATAGTAGATTTTGTGTTACATAGGGCTGGTTCTTCCTAAATAAAATTGGACTTCTAGACTTTTTAACTCTTGTGCACACTTTATGGTTTTTCAGACATCTGGGTGCTTTTAGGCTGTCAAGTGTGTACATGCAAGTCCTTTCCACCATACTGATCTGATGTCCCTTATGAGGTGGATCAGAAAGCCAAATCATTTCATTTCATGGAATTACCACTATATAATGTATATAATGATGGTAACTTCTGATTTTAGGAAAACCTAGAGTATCAGTTATCTTAAAGGGATCTTGTTTAAGAAAAGCATTAAAGGGCTGGAGAGATGACTCAGTGGTTAAAAGCACTGGCTACTCTTCCAGAGGACCTAGATTTCCAGCACCCATGTGACAGTTCATAACCACCTGTAACTCCAGTTCCAGGGGATCTGACGCCCTCTTCTGGCCTCCACAGGGAAAACACCACACACATAAAGATTAAAGAATAAATAAAATTTAAAAAGAAAAGCATCAATGAGCAAAGCAAAATATTTACATCCAGTTATTTATTTTTATTAGTTTTTGAGACAGGATCTCGTGTAGCCTGGACTGGCCTCAAACTCACTGCGAAGCTAAGAGTAACCGTCTGCCTTCCCTCCTCAGTACTGGAGTTACAGGCTTACACTCACATGCCTGCTGTATGCAGTGCTAGGGTTTGAACCCAAGGCTTCATGAATTTCAGACAAGCTTTCTACCAGCCGAGCTACACCCCAAGCTACGTTCAGTTCTTAAATACTGACGTATTTAAATACTTCAACAGTTGAAAAATCAAGTTAATAGCAGGTTATAGTTCAAAAGCTTGAAATCACTGCCCTGATTAGAAGGAAATGTTTCCCAGAGCTCCACCTGGGGCTCAGCCATGGATCTCCACATCCTCTTTCATCAGACAGTGGAGCTCTGGGAGTCCAGTCGGTGAGAGAGAGGAGGGATTGTATGAGCGAGAGATATTGAGGCCGTGGTTGGAAAAGGCACAGGGACAAATAGCCAAACTAGTGGAAACACATGAACTGTGAACCAATGGCTGAGGAGCCCCATGGAACTGGACCAGGCCCTCTGGATAAGTGAGACAGTCAATTAGCTTGAACTTTTTAGGAGGCCCCCAGGCAGTGAGACCTGGACCTGTCCTTGGTGCATGAGCTGGCTTTTTGGAACCTAGGGCCTATGCTGGGACACTTTTGCTCAGCCTTGGTGCAGGGAGGAGGGGACTGGACCTGCCTTGGCTGAGTCTACCAGGCTGGGCTGACTCCCCAGGGGAGACCTTGCCTTGGAGGAGGTAGGAATGGGGGGTGGGAGGAGGGAGGACAGGGGAATCCGTGACTGATATGTGAAATCAAGTTAATTATAAAATAAAAATATTTTTTAAAAAGCACATGTTTTTAAAGAAGCCTTGTTCTACTTGTAGAGCAGAGAGTATTCAAAGTTTGCTGTAGGGATAGGTTGTTGATCATCTTTAGTAGTCTATAAACTCCCAACTAACAAATGAGTGTTGGTTTTCCCAGATTGTTAGGTGTAAATGATAGCACAGTGAAACCACCTCACCAGACCTCCCACTGGGTGAAAAGAAAGGTTTCTGGGAAATAAGAAACTGCTACATGGCTGTCTCTCATTGCGGGGAGTCCAAAGCTGCCATGGCTACCTCCCTGGGACAGAGAGGGTGGCAAGGAAAGCATTGCCAGGTACAAGGTAGCTGTGGTGAGGAGGGAGCTGTAAACTGGAACAGCCTGAGGTTTGGGGTAGCAGTGGAGGGTGGGTGGGGTTGCCGGCCAGAGGACCCTGGTGGCTTTGATGTGTGTCCATGTTAACAGGGACCAGTGGGGCCCAAGGAGCCTTGAGGTTAGTGCCTTTAGCCGTACACATCCCATCACGGTTGCTTGTCCCTTGCTGCCCCCGCTTTAGACCTCTTCATCCTTTTCGTAGTCCTTTTCTATTTTGATGTGCTACAGAAACACACACACACACACACACACACACACACACACACACACACACAGATGTATATGAATTTAAAGTTACATCTGCATGTGTGAGAAAGCATGTATAACTTATTGTTCTGAGTCTGGATTGTTTAATTTTACATAATGATCTCCAAGAAGTGAAATTTTAAATTTATCAAATTTTGAATTATACGTATTTATTCATGGTTTAAGTATATAAATCCGATTTTCTTTATGAACCAAATACTTTCAGCCTCTGTAAATTAATAAGACTGAATGTGATATTTTCTGTCAATTTTAGCCTGTTCCCAGAACACTGGCATCGATTCTAGAATGCCTAATTATTGCTCATTCAGTTGGAGTGGAAAGTCTTTTTGCTGACTGCATGAAGTAAGTCACCTTATGCAGTGCCGTGGTTATTGTGTGTCCTCTATATATATGTATACATAACATATACTCCTACTGTCTAACATTCGTGGGCAGTTTTAGTCTTGGTCTGTTTTTTCAAACACAGTTCAAGTGCTTAACTAGTTGTACCAATTGAGAAGTTGGATTTAGATGTTACTTAAGACACATGGGGTCAGTTTCATCGAAGATAAACCAGGGCTATGTAAAAATGTACACATAACCAACATGTATGTGTTTCTGTGTGGGAGTCCCTTCAAGCATCACGGCAGCCAGAGAAACAAACCATTAAGAGGTGAGAATGAAAACTCCATTCAGCCTGATTTAGTCGGTCTGGATCAAACTTAGGGAGTCTGGTGCCAGGCAGTTTATTATAAGCATATTTATACACAGTACCATTTGGAAAAGAGTTTCCAGGCAGGAATCATTCCAGTTCCAGGTGTACAATAAAGCTTAAGGTGTGACTACTTAGAAACTCCCTTACAAAGTACATGTGACTGTGGGAGCCCGTTCTCGGGTTCCTCGTGGCTTTACCCAGCAGTGCACATAGAGGATGATTAGAACCACGGGCCTGAGTGCAGGTGTCTGAGATGGTCTGCACTTGGCTGTGCTGGGGAAGGAGGTCATTTGCTCCACCCCTTGGCGTCTCTATAAAACCCTGGGGCAGAGGCAGTCGGGGCCCATTGGAAAAGGTTCCAGGCCCTCTCGAGGCTATCCCTTATTTTCAATCTGTTTATCTCTGCAAGATTCTCCGCAATAAATCCTTCTATCTAATATTTCCTGCTGCTCATACTCAAGAAAACTCTGGGGAGCTGTGGGGTTGGTGGGTAAACACCCCACATGTGACCACAAGGGTGGGTTCTATAGGTAAAGGGCCTAAGATCTAGTGTGGTCTCTGACTGAGACAGCGTAGAGGTCAGCAAGCTATAAAGTGCATGTGACATCCCCCTAAGGATGGGTTCTATTAACTAGGAGCTAAAGATAAAGGTCTAAAGAGGGAGAGTCTGGAATAGACATTCTGGGGGATTTGGGTGAGGTCTGACTCTACAGATAGCAAAGGTCACCAGGTTATTAATAAAATCCACTCCTAGCTTTCTGGGTGGAAACATATTTTATTTCCGCCACTGAGGAGACAGCCCTGTGTGATAACATTCCTGGTTTCTCCAATATTTATCCATGAGCATGATGACCTCATGCCCTCTACATTTCTGAAAGTGAATATAGTTAAGTCCATCTTAGAGCCTATAAAATTAAGTGAGGGTTGGTCCCAATATGTGGTTTATATGTGCTTATATGATTGAAAAAAATACTGACTTTTACGTTTTTTCATTACTCTAACTTGGATTATTTACTTTAACAGCTGGATTATAAGCCATTTTGCAAGGTTTTGGTCAGAAAGAAGCTTTGCAAATGTGCCTCCTGAAATTCAGAAAACGTGTCTCAGTATGCTGATTCAGTCCTTAGTAAGTATAATCTAAATGCTTTATGTGTACCATCAGGTAGCTTAGTCAGTGACTGGAATGCAGAAATTGAATGTTAATGTTTCTATAAAAGCAAAGTGAGAGTCACAGTTCAGATAACTCAGGACCAAAGTGGAGATCCAGCCCTGAAATCCTGGTCTTCGGAAGCTACTCTCAAGTGCTTACTTCACTAGTTTGGGGTAGAACCATTAACATAAGGGTTCCAGAAATGGAGGTTGTGCATTGGTTCAGCAGTGCAGGGAAGCTGACATCGCCAGGGTGATTCAGAACATAACACTAGACCTTCTCAGGAGCATCCTCTTTCAAGGGATGGTTCACCACCTGGTGACAGGTTGTTCACAGGAGGCAGCTTTCCTCATGGAAAAGATACATTTGTTTTTACTAGAATAGATGTTTACTCTGGATGTGAATTTACCTTCCTAACTCTGTGTTTCTGCTAAAACTGCTATCCATGAATGTATGGATTTCCTTGTTTATCATCTTTGATTCTACACAGTACAGTAATGACTAAGAAGTTCACATCAGAAATGAAAATCAATGGATTCATGCTTGTGTAATTCGTTGAACTTGCAAATTTCCCTATTACCCTGAAACTCCTGGTCTGATAGAATGGAAGAGGGCCTTTAGAAGATACGTTACAGTGCCAGCTAGGTGGCAGTACTTTCCCAGGCTGAGGTAGTGTCTCCAAGATACAGTGTGCACTACGTCAGCTTTGCATTTAAGGTGCTGTTTCTCTTGTAGTCAAAATTCCTGTACCCAGAAATCAAGATGGGGAGGTGGGATTGACCTCACACAGAATTGTTCCTATTGACCTACAAGCACAATTTTGCCTCTCCTCTATGCAGTTTTGGGCGCTGCTGATGTAGAGACCTTAGCACCAGTGAAAAGAATGCTTCCATCAGGAATACAGACAGGAAGGATTCCATTGAGCTGATAGTTGAACCAGCCTTCTCTAGCTGGTCTGCAAATCCATGTAGCCAAGAAGTAGCTTGGCTGTTAGGGAGAGACTGGGCTGCCACTCTCCATTGTGGATAAGGAGGACTACATCGGAACACATCTGGAATGCAGTACACCCAGGTTCTGTGCATCAGATCAGCAGGAAACAATAGCAGTTTATGAGCAGTGACAATAAGGACCCAGGATTTTTAACAGTAACAGTCTAGCCCATTCTGCCAGTTTAGGAGCCACACACAGCAGAGGCGGCTGCTAAAATCAAAATGTGGAATCAGGAGTGGAGGAAGGTGATTATAAAAACAGAAAGAAAAAAAAATGACTGTGTCAGTTCCAGAATGAGCCGCAGTTAGGACACATGTGCAGTATTCACACTCTTCTGTTTGTCTGATTAGTAGTCAAATATCCTAATTTTAACTGTGACTTCATTGCTAAGGTCTAAGACATGCTGGTACCAGTTCACTTTGCGCCTCCATATTTGTTGGTAGGCCCTGAGAACTGAGTCTGTTTGAAGAGTATCACACACAGCATATACACAGACTCTGTCTTTATTTTCTCCTTTTAGAAAAGGGTTAGCGTGTTGTATGGTGAGTGACACCTGTGTCATTTTAGGAAACAGCATGACTTATTCTTTCCACTAGGGAGCAAAGCACAGTTCGCAGTTACATTCAGGTCCCAGGTTGACAGGGTTTGGTGGTATGGTGTTGTAACATTTGCCTGGCAGTGACAAAGTCTATATCCTGAACTTTCTTCTGTGTCCATATCCAGTTAGAGTGACCACAAAATTGGGGTTTTTGTTAGTTGTCTATTACTGTGATAAAACATCATAACCAAAACCAATTTAGGAAGGACCTTTCTAGACAGCAGTCCATCACTGAGGGAAGTCAGGGCAGGAACTCAAGGCAGGAGCTGATGCAGAGGCCATGGAGGGGAGCTGCTTACTGGCTTGCTCTCCATAGCTTGCTCAGCCTGCTTTCCTATAGCACCAGGACCACTGGCCCAGGGATGGCCCCTCCCACACAAGTGAACCGGGCACTGCCACACATTAGCAATTAAGAAAACATACCACAGGCCTATCTGGTCTGGGAATTTTCTTAATTGAAGTTTCCTCTTGCAGAATGATGCTAGCCTGTGTCTGGTTGACATAAAACTAGCCTGCGCAAGCAGAGTGGAGTGAGATTTAGAGAGAAGATGTGGTAAAGGCAGATGCTGTTGCTCTTGGCTTCACAATTTGCTGCATATTTGCTGAATCGTTTTGTTGACACTGAAGAGCCTGTAGCTGTCCTCTCCTTCAGCCTCTCTTGCCTTAGACAAGGAGTGTCTCCCCCCCCTCTCTCTCTCCTTTCCTCTCCTCTCCTCTCCTCTCCTGTCTCTCTCTCTGTGTCTGTCTGTCTGTCTCTGTATGTGCGCGTGTGTGTGTGTGTGTGTCTGTCTGTCTGTCTGTCTGTCTGTCTGTCTGTCTCTCATACACTTTAAGCAGCCCTGCTCCTGTGATTTATTCATGGTTAAATGATAACATGAGCCTGGGTGGCACAGGTGAATAAATCTAACTGGGAAAACAAGTGTAGCTCATGAGGTGACACTCATGGACTCTGAAGGCCGGGCTTTGTCACTTGTCACTGTTTTTGTGTTAGTTTTCTTCATTGTTGAGTAGTTACTCCCAGTCATGAAGGGAGTTACTCCAGCTGTAATTCAGTTCAATAGAAATATTATTTACTGCTAAGTACAAGTAGTACCCCTAAGTAGTGGAGTGTTTTTATCAGACACATAGAGTTCATATATTGTTATTTTTGTGAAATTTAGTATAAGACAGATACTGTTTTATCTGTTTCATAGACGAGAAAAGAATGGTCGAGATGTTTTCTTTTATGCTTACATCAGTAAATGACAAAGAAGATTTAAAATATATTGCTGCCATTCTAAAGATACTAGTGTTTAGGGTCATGTCAATTTTATTTAAAATTTAGACCCAGCCTTGAAATAGTACCCAGCATATATTAGGTACTTGGTATATTGTCAAATAGACGAATGAATGAGTGTGTATGGGAGACCACAGAGACTAAAGTAAATGTGACTGGAGGAAGAGAGGTGGTTTGAGCCAGAGGGTAGAGAACAGATTCAAACTAGAGAAGTAGGTTGGGGGATTGCTGATGGGGCCCCACGGTGCTGCGTCTGGAATAGAGGAGATGAGCCTGATGCAGGTCCGTTAACACCCACGCTGGAGGAGGTGTTAACTGAATCAAATGTCTTGTAATGGGTTTCATTTTGATTTTTCATAAGTGGTAGCTGAGTTTAATTGAAGAATAAGCCCATCAAACCATGCTGCTCCTTCTTCTTTACAATTGTATTTTTATTCTATAGGCCTATTCATAACCTTATGAATAGGGTATAAGTATACCAATGGGTATAAGTATCAAAATGAAATGAAGGGTCACAGATCTCTCACTTTAAGTCAAAAGCTAGAAATGATTAGCCTGGCTTTCAAAGAAAGCATGTCAAAAGAAAGCCGAGACAGCTTTGGTGCCTTGGTGTATGGTATATGTCTGCAACTCCAGCACTTGAGCATTTGAGACCAGCCTGAATTACATAGCAGCACGCTATCTCAGAAATAGAATTCAAATAAACAACAACAAAAGAGGAACTGAAACCCAGGCCTGTTGGACCAGGTAGCCAAGTTATGGATGCAAAGGAAAAGTTAATAAGGAAATGTAAAATGCTGCTATCGGAAGCACAGAGGAGACAAGAAAGCAAAACAGCTTTGCTGCTGCTGCAGAGGCTGCTGGGCCAGAGCCTCCTTAGGAAATTACCCAGAAGACCTAGCTAAGATGCTTGATTGGTGACCACATAAACAGTTTTCAGTACAGATTACACAGCTTTGTGCTGGAAGAAGATGTCATATAGGATTCCACAAGCATCAAATGACTTTCTGATTCTGTTAGGGACTCATGCTCTGATTACTCTAAACTGGTGCTTGTGTTGACCATTCTGAAAATTTTGGGGCCCTTAAGAATTATACCAAACCCATGCAGCCTGCACTTTGTAAATGGAACAACAAAGTCTGAAGTAGTGTCTGTTCATGGCGTAATTTGATGAGTATTTTAAATTCACTGTAGAGACTTCTTCCTCAAAAAAGAAGGAAAAGACTCCTTCCAGAATACTACTCATTGACTATGTACTTGGTACTTGTTCACCCAAAAGCTCTCATGGAGATGTGTGATGGATTAGTGTTTTATACTTGCTAACCCAGAATCCATTCTGTGGTCCAGAATCAAGGAGTAATTTCTATTTTCAAGTGTTATTGTTTCAGAAGTATGGTTTATAACACCGTGCTTCCACACATAGTGACCCTCTGATGCATCTGGCTAGGCAAAGGACATTGGAACATTCTTGGAAAGCATTTATCAGTCTAGATGCCATTAAGAGTATTCAGAGTCCTGGGGACATGGTTCAGCTAGTAAAACGTTTGCTGCATAATTACAATGACCCGAGTTTGAGTCCCAGGACCCACACTAAAAAGCTGTCATCTCAGCACACCACTGTGTTTTTAACATAAGCATTGCTGCTTATCTTTTTTATTGTTTTTTTTAAAGATTTATTGTGTTTGTGTACCTGAATGTGTGTCTCTCTCTTTCTCTCTCTCACACACAACTCACACATACACACAACTTTAGCAGACATTTGGAAGAAACATACTCTAATCCTCCTGGTTGAATGATTTGGAGGATTTAAAACTCAGTGAAGGAAATAAATGAAGATGTGGTAGAAATAGTAAGAGAAATGAAATTAGAAATCAAGTCTAGAAAAGTGGCTGAATGGCTACAACCTCTTGATGCTACTTTCATGAATGAGTAGCTGCTGCTTATTTTTAAGATGAGCAAAGAAAGTTGGCTCTCTTTTTTTTGGAGGGGGGGCGGGGGGTCAAGCCAGGGTTTTTCTGTGTAACAGCCCTAGCTGTCCTGGAACTCTTTATGTAGACCAGGCTAGCCTCAAACTCAGAGATCTGCCTGCCTCTGCTTCATGAATGTTTGGATTAAAGATGTGTGCACCACCATGCCCAGTCCTGAAAGTCAGTTCTTAAGGTGGAATCTACTAGAACAGATGCTGTGAACAGTGTTAGAATGATAGAGCGTTCAAATGGTACGTAAATGTAGTTGGTAAGAAAGGGACAGAGTGTTTTGTTTGTTAAAATTTTCTTAATTAAAATATAATTGCCTCACTTCCTTCTTCTCTGTCCTCCCTCAACCCCTCCCATATTCCCTCTCCCCAGCCCCTCCCATGTTCCCTCTCCCCACCCCCTCCCTCTCCCCAGCCTCTCCAATGTTTCTTCCTTACTGCTCCAATGTCCCCTTTTCCTCACCCCTTCTCAAATTGATGGCCTCTTTGATTATTGTTACACACACATATATGGGGTGGTGGAGAGAGGGGGGTTAGAGATGCATAAGTGCATCATATGTGTATGATGCATACACACACACACACACACACACACACACACACACACACACAACCTCCTGAGTCCATTTAGTGTGGTTTGTATATATGATTTCAGGGCTGATCACTTTTTATTAGATAACCAGTTAGGAGACTCATCCCCATGAGATGCTAGTTCTTCCTCTCAGGGTTTGAGAGTATTGACTCAAAGGTTAAAAGTTCTGTGGCTAAATGTAAAGTATTTGTAGGTGAAACAGCATCACATTCTACAGAGAAATCTCTTGGAAGGAAAGGCTAGTGTGGCAAACCTCATTTTCGTCTTATTTTAAGAACTTAGCAGTCTCCCCAGTCTTCATCAGACACTGTCTTGATGAGTCAGCAGCCATCAGCCTTGAGACAAGGTTCTACCAGAAAAGATTCTGACTCACAAAGTCGCAGGTGCTCATTGGCTCCTCAGTAGTACAGATCTTTATGATATATGCATTTCTTTAGGTGTGATGCCATTGTGTACTTACTAAACTGCACTGCAGTATAAGGTTTCCATGTTCTTCAGAACAGAAATTAGGCTCTTCTTACTGTGAGGTAGGAGGACAGTGCTTTCTAGGGTGACTGACTGGCTTTGCCATGGTGCTCACTCTTGTGTGGTCTGGAACTGACTTCAGCATCTCGGCTGCCTGTTCTTCATTTAGTGTAGACTGGTTTCTAGAGACCCACCTTGCTTTTTGTTTAGAACTTACTTCGTTGATTATTTTTCATTTCTCTTAATTCTGTGTTAGTGTCTGCATATTAGACAAGCTTGACTTTCTATTGTGTTAGAAAAAGCAGCCACCTTTCCTGGTCTTCATGGAGTGGCCTCCTGCTGGAGACTGATCAGCCCATCAAGTTGTGATCTACTCAAGTCTTCTTGCTAGTCTCCTGTTTCTTTGTTCCTAGTGAGCCCAGGCATGCGGCCTGTGCTAACTCCCATTAGTGTTCTGAGTCAGTGAGACTGACATCACCCCAGAAAGTTGAGTCCAACTTCTAAGAGAGCCCATGGTAACCAGATCTAAGCTAGCAGTGCTAACATATCTGTGGTCTGTGTTCTGATGGCCCTCAGTTGACTAGGGGATGGTGGACCCCATTGTCATTCAGGGAAAGGTTAGGTTAACAGTCAAGACCTTCATCGGAATTAGGACTTCAGGTTCACAGTCTCTCTCCAGGAGATGCTGAGAACTTTTGTTTGTTTTGTTTTGTTGGCTTTCTGCTGAGCCCCAAGGTGAGAGATTCTTCAGAAAGTCCTGAACAGAGGTGAGCCCCAGTCATTCTCACGGTGAATATACCAGTAGACTACCAGTGCTTCTCAAACTTTAAACCCATCAAAAGCACTTACGGATTTTAAGTGTGTGGACTTTAACTCGCTAAGTCAAAGGAAGAGCCAGGGATTCTGTATTTCTAATAAGCTCTGGCTAATACAGTGTCACAGGTCACACACTGAATAACAAGTAGCTAGTAAATGTGTCCAGCTTTCCTCATCGTAGTTCAGGTGACCTTGAGGTCACTTCCTGGTGATCTAGTTCTCAGTCTCAGTCTTTAGTAGTCAAGTAGTATTGACCTATCAACTCTATTTCTAGGAATGTATCCTATATCTCTATTTACATATGTATAAAATATTATATGTAAGGTAATTCATTATTACATAACAATAAAACATTGGGAACCATGTAGATAAGTAGAGGACTGTCTGTGTATTTATTTTGTTAATTTATTTCTTGACAATTTCAAACAAGTATGTAATGCATTCAGGTCATATTCATACCCACCCCCCACTGGTGGTCCTCCTCACCAAGTTCATCCCAGTTTCATGTCCTTCTGTTTGTTTTTGTTTTTACCTGGCAACCCACTGGGTTTACCCAGAGTTAACTGTGTGGGCATGGTCCTGAAGCATGAGTAACTCAATGAAGACAATGACTTCCTCTCTTCCAGCAACCTTGGACTGCCAGTTCCTCCCCTGGGCAGGTTGGGCCCCATGAGCCCCTCCCCTATCTCTGACTGAATATTTATGGGTCCAGCTTTGTGTTGGGTTTTTGCAGCAGCCATAGCTGCTGTGAATTTGTTAGTACCATGGCCATGTCATGCAGCTCTTACATTCTTTCTACCCCCTCTTGAGTGATGTACCGTGAGCCTTGGAGTAGGTGGTTTAGGTGTCCTGTTTAAGGCTGAGAATAGTAAAAACCTAATGAACATAGAGTTTCAGTATTGACTCATTCTGTAGTAGGCCCTACAGTACAGCAGTAAGCAAAACCAGATGTTGAACATACAGTGCAGATGTTATGTTCATATTTGAATAATCTTATCTGAATTACATGCTTTAAAGAAAAGGGACAAGTTTTCTGATAGCATGTACAAAAAGTATGTGGTAAAGGTGTAAGGATCAGGGAAGCCGGTCCTCAGTAATTAAAGAATGTCCAGCATCTATGCTAAGTACTCAGTCTTCCATTTCATTGCTGTGTAAGAAACCCATCTCACAACTGAATGGCTAGAAACTGTAATTTGTTATTTCTAAAATGATGGGGGTTGACTGGCTGACCCGTGGCTGATATTCTCTTAAGATGGCTCCTGTTGCTACAAGGAGCTGTGGGCCGAGCTGCTGCTGGCCACTCCACATAGTCCTCTATAGATTGGCAAAGGTAATAGCTACCTGGGATTGTGTTTCTCATAGGAAACATCCCTATGAGAATGATTTGATTTGCTTATGAAGTTATTTTATGAATAGTAATACTACCTAATTTTTCCAAATGTTTTTAAAATTCTAGAATCACAGGAATGCTGCTTTTCTTCTGATGGAAAGTGACAGGCTAATCATGGGTTTACCCAGAGTGAAGTGGACAGAAGCAGCATTGTCGATGGCATCCCAGCTGCAAGAAGAGTGTGTGGCATTTATTGTAGAAAACTTCTCAAAGATCATTGAGAGTGAAAATTTCACTCTGCTCTTACAGGTACCGTGTCCAGAGGCTGTGTTCTACTCAGCCCCATCTTGGTGTTCTGGTTTTAATTACATAAGTGTTTTTAAAGTCAGGTTGCCTTTGATTAAAATATTCTGACAAGTAAATTCCACAGCAGATGGCATGTTTGCAACAGATTTGGAGCATGGTGGACAGGATTTTTGGCTCACAGATGAGAAAGCAGGAGGGACAGGTTTGAGTGCCCTGGCAAGGCACATTGTCACTTGGGCCAGCTCTGTTCCTTGGTCACCATGAGCACATTTTAGAGACCCAAGTTGTAAAGATGGTGGTTCTCTAAAACTCTGTTTTTATAAGGAACTACTTTTTCTAAAATTAGTCACTGAATAAAGATGTTGTCTTTATTTCTAGGTTCAATTATTAGGCTATATTGGCTCCTGAAAACTCTGTGTGCACACGTGTGCATGTGTGCGTTTGTGTGTATGTGTGCGTGCATTCATGTGCCTGTGCATGTGTGTCTTGTTCGAGTGTGTGTCTGTGTGCACATGTGTGTTTGTGCATGTATCTCGTGTGTGTGTGTGTGTGTGTGTGTGTGTGTGTGTGTGTGTGTGTGTGTGTATGTGTGTATGGAGGGGGTGGTGGATGCTCGTGGAGTCTTCGAACAGAAAAGGAAAAGCAGATGTGTTTCCAGGTGATGTTATGTACCCAGCCGTGACAGTTGTACTGCTGTTACACTAGACTTTAACATTTTTTGTATATTTTACACGTATTTCATTAAATGTCAAATTCTGTGTTTTGTAGTCACAAGCAATGAGCAGCACAGCTCATCTGTTGGACAAAATTTTTAAAGCAATTGAAGACAATATTACCACTGAAAATAGTTGCTCCCTCCTTATGGCTCTGGACACGTTACTGAATTCTGAAAGTACAAAGGAAATGGTACTGAATATAACAAAGTTCATTAAAATATGTAATATTGTAAACAGTTTGAATGTTGCACAGGTCATTGTAGTCAGGTACTGGACACCTTGGGACTTGATACAGTTTCTTGTATCTATTTGGAATATTTCCTAATAAAAAATTTTTTTTCAATTATGTTTGCTTTCAAATTAACTTTTTATTAAAGTTTAGAATTAGGCAGTTTGGATCCTTAATTCTAAGCACAGCTTGGGACTTAGCAATTATCTGGCACAATGTAACTTTGGTATTTTTTTCTGATAATTATAATAAACTTATACATATAAAATGTATATTTTAGTATTTTTCATCATTAGTATTTTATTATATGGTATTAGTAATTCCTTATTTCTCAAAACCAACCTTATTTTTAAATTAGATTGAGTAGGAAAAATGAAAAATTTAAATATCAGTTCTTTTTAAATGCAAAATCAGTGACAATAGATAATTACTAATTATTGCATTTTTATTCTACAAGAATGATAAAATGTTTCATCAAATTTATTATTATCACATAAAGTATTTGACCTTGTCATGTCATAGTTAATGTGAAAGGTTGTGGAAGGTGTTCGTATAAAGCCCATTGCTGTTTTAAAATAATGTTTCAAGAGTAGCATTCAGCTTCGTGTTCACTGTAAAATTCTGTTAATGAGTGAGCCTTCATAAATAGCATGTGCTCGATAATCTTAGAAATGTAACTGATGACATCATTGATCTAGCTTAGGAGTAAGTAGATTCGGAAAGGAATAATGACTGGTTGCTATGACAATGTGGCTCTCACCAGCTGCTGATTTGTTGCTGGAACACAGGGCTTTACGTGCAAGATCCAAGCTGTGCGTGATAAGCTGTGGACCTTCCTGGTTCAGTCCTTCTATGCTGTTCGTCACACAGAAGGCTGGAAACGGATGCACATAGATGACCAGCAGAAAATCCAAGCAGGTATGTTAATCTTCAGAGTTTCTTGTTGTGATCTTTGTGAGAGCAGATATTTTGAAGGCATTCTGAATTCTGGTTAATTAGCATTTGTGAGCTTCTGTTCAGTAATGGAGTGCCACCCAAAACTAGTGATGATGTGTTAGGCTGCTTTGAGAAACCATGCTTTATCTGCTGTTCTTAGAAAACGTATGTAATTATCAATTTTTAATCCTCATATTTTTTAGCCAAATTTGCTTAAAAAAAAATCCTTGTGAAGAGCTTAGATTTGTAAAAGGACATAATCTGTACAGTCAGATCACCAAGCATACTCTCTCCCCTATGAAAACGTATTTCACCATGAAGCTTCCCATCTTTATCATAAGAACCTTTCTTGTGGTTTTGCTGAGATTAGATGGCTTTATTTCATGAGTGACTGGTTCAGGGATGCAGTGTGTGCTACTGCGGAGGGTCCCTCGGGTGCCGCACAGTGATCTCTGACATTTACTAGTTACGGTTTGAAGCATTAGCATTAAACAAAAGATGTATATCTATCAGAAAGTGTGTGTGTTTAAAAAGTATTGAAATAGAATTTTGAGGGTGTGGAACTAAAATGGCTTCATGACTATTTTTAGGTTAAAGCAGGTGCCTCAGAAATCACACTGGCATGTTAGCAGCTCTACATTTTTATTTATTTATTTTTTTTGACATTAAGCTAAAAGACTGTATTTTATGGAACAGACATTTTAGTGTTCTAAAACATGGAAGCTGTGTATGATAAAATATATCTCAGCTATATAAAATTCTTAAGTGATATATTTATGTTGAGACCTGCTTACTAAAGCAGCTAGATGTAATTTAAAGAACAATTTTCAAAGATAATTTTTTTCATGTAATAAAAATCATCAAACCTTTAGAAATTGAACACTTTTTCCTTGTGACTTTTCTGTGCTGAATTTTAGACATTAGCTTTCAAAATCTGCAATGTGAAGACGCAAAGATGAGCGTCCCATCAGTGGGTGTCCTGTGAGCTCGCTTCTGATTGGTAGCAAACTTTGTTTTTCTCTTTTTTAGAGGATTTCACAACTAAGTTGAATTTCAGTGTTCTTTATAGTACTAATTAGAAATCTGAGTAAGTTTACACGTACTCATATACATATGTAGACAAATTGTCCGTGGCCATGCAGTTAATTATCATATGAACCTCTCATTGTGTTTCCTTGCATCAGGGTAATCTTGAATTTTAAGTGGTTGAGGTGTAGTGCAGCCTGACCTGTGTGTGGTTACTGTTGTGGCTCATCTTTGCTCTAACGTTCTCTTGCTGAGTTACTGATGGAGAATTCTTTATCTTCTGTGTATTATTGTGCGGTCATTTGATTGCTGCAGACCCGTCTTTGCTCTGTCGTGTAGCATGCATCCTGTGGAACAGACATTGTAGAAGATGCTCGATAGCTGTTTACTAAAAGTAAATACATTTGAGAAATTGTATGTGCCAATACATTCCTTCATAGTCAAACCTCAAGCCCTGTAAACCTTGGAAATCCAAACTGGACGTCAGCCCTCGCCCCTCAGACTCTTTCTCTGCATTTTCCTGGTGCCGAGCACGAGGCCCCCAGTAATTCCCGCATAACCTTACAAAGTGAATCTTTATTTAGCTCCAGTGAGGATGGATGAGTTATAGGATTGTCTCCTGCTGTGTTCTCAGAACTACATGCTTCTCTTCTTTCCACCATTATAATCAATCTGTAAACCAGAAAATATTTTTAATTTCAGCAGAATATTTTTATAGTATTGGATATTTTCTCATATTAAATTATGTGTAAAATATTATTTTTTAATTTAGAAACTAAATGAAACCAGATATTCAAAAATTTATAGTTTGTGAAAATTCTAGATTTTTTAAATGAATGTATGTGATTTTACATTTTCATTTATTAACTTTAAAAACAAAATTTTCCGGATCAGAGAATAAGATTGAAGAATAGGTTCTTTATTCTAAAATGTGATATAAATTGTTTTGTGTACTGGTTTGCTTTCAAGTTGTTTTTTTTTTTTTTTTAATATATATCAAAATCTAACATTTTCTCCTGGCATTCTATTTTTCCTGGGCTTCTCTGGTAATAATAATGTTTTTGATAAAAATAAAGTGCTTGGTTTTTTCCCACAGCTGCATTTGACAAAGGTGATGATCGAAGACTTGGCAGAAAGCCTGTGCTCACCAGTTCTCAGGTAAACATCCAGCACTGGACGGGTCCCAGTGAGAAAGCTATTTAAATTTATTATTTTATATTTCAAAATAAATCTTTTATTAATTAAAGCTATTTTTAAGAGGAAGTAATTTTGAGTCTAAAAAAATCAACTAAGCATTTAATATATACATTTTAAATTATGTAAATTTCTAATATTCATTTGGTATAGGAAATATGTGCCTTTTTCATTTCCTGGAAATTTTTTTTGGCAAATTAACATACTGGAGCTGTTCCAGTAAACCAGGAGTTGTTTAGACATCTATGATCCTGTTTGATTTCTGCTTTTAGACTGCCTTCCCATTACCAGAACATGACAAGGTTCTAGAGACTTCCTGTGTAATCATCAGAGTAACCTGACTGCACCCCATTCTTAAAACATTAAAATGGCAATTTTGCTATTTTTCCTTTTTAAAAAAATTATTTGATGATTTTATTATAGCCTGAAATGTATTTTTCTTCCTTTCAAATGGTATTATATTATACAGATATTCATGTAATCAATAAAATATGTAAGTACAAAATGAGACTGTGCATATTCCAGTGATAATGTGGACTATTCATTTAGCATTCTAATTTAGAATGTAAAAAACATATTTCCGTTGAAAATTAGATGGGGAATACTGTTTTCTTCCTTATAACCCATTAGGTAGGAACTACTACTTCTGCAGCCGTGATATAACCCCCTAAATATCTCTGATTGGAAACTGGGACATGGGGGTTTGTCAGCAAACCTCCTGGGATTGCTTTCTGGAGTGCTTCATATTCTGCTGTGCATCGCGACCTGAGCCCCCAGCATCTAATAAATTGAGAATTGCACCCCACATTCCCCAGCGTCTAATGAGAATTGCACACTGCAGCCCCCTCAGAGCCAAGAGTACTGGTGCACTCCTCCAGTCCCAGCCCTGGGAAATGGATGTAGTTCGAAACCAGCTTGGCTAATGAAAACCTGTCTTCAAACAAACAAAAAAAAAAAAAACAGACAAAAGCACTTTTGAACTCTCCTTCTCACCTAAAATTTCCGTTCTGTGAGCATGGGAGCCCTGACTTCCCAGCCTTGCTGAGTGTGTTCTGTGCCCCCTCACAACCCGCTCTTGCTTGCTCGTTTTTCTGTGTACTTTCCCCGGCTTCTTTGACTGGGTTTTGTTTGTCTGGTTTGGTTTCTTTTCAGTGCTGGAAATCTACCCCATGGTGTGCTAGGCCTTGTCCTGCTGCTGAGCCAGCAAAATAGAACAAATTCTAATTGTTGTTGCTTGTTTCAAAATAAATTGGGGGCGGGTACAAACAAAATATGAATTGGTAATTGGCCATGAATTGGTAATTATTACTGCTGGATATTAGATACATAGTGACTCATACTGTTCTGTCTTGTAAGTTTGTTTATAAACTGGGCATTGTAGTCTAAGTTAGTAATCCCAACACTAGGGAGACTGAGGCAGGAGGATTGTGAGTTCATGGCCAACACAGAAAAACCTTGTCTCAAAAGAAGTCTGAAGTACCACTAAAGTAGAAAAGATGTCGAACAGAAGTAGGTTTCCTTTGAGAAGATGGGTCCTCCGTTTTCATTTTTGTCAATAAACTGGTGACCACCTCCAGTTGGCTGTGCATTTATAAAAATGTATATGAACTTTGCAGACATGTCTTTTTTTTTTTTTTTGGCTTTTTTTTTTTTTTTTGTTTTTTCGAGACAGGGTTTCTCTGTGTAGCTTTGCGCCTCTCCTAGAACTCACTTGGTAGCCCAAGCTGGCCTTGAACTCACAGAGATCCGCCTGGCTCTGCCTCCCGAGTGCTGGGATTAAAGGCGTGCGCCACCACCGCCCGGCTACAGACATAAGTCTTAAGGCTGCCTAGAAACGTATAGAACTGAGTCCTTATCATGCTATATGATATTAATGTGAAATTTCTAAAGGATATATTTATCTCATGTAATACATAAATTTACCCACAGCATAACAGTTCAAAGTTCACAGAGATAATGGTACACTGACCTAAGTGGGATCAGTTTTAATTAAGCATGGGGAAGAGGCCTTACGGCAGAGCATGCTAAGTTGTCAGTGTTAAAAATAGAGAAATACGCCAGGCACAGTGGTGTGTGCCTTAAATCCCAGCACTTGGGAAGCAGAATCAGGTGGTTTCTGTGCATTTGAGGACAGCCTGGTCTACACAGTGAGTTCCTGGACAGCCAGGGCTACACAGTGAAACCCTGTCTTGAAAAACAGAGGCGGGGAGGAATATTATGTTTCAAGTTAAGATTTGGTCAAGAAAATAAGAAATGAAGAAAAGTTTACAACAGTTAGAATTCTGGAACACTGTTCTGAAGAAAACCATTCTCCACTCTACAGATATACATAATCTAAAGACAAAATATGCTTAAAATTTCCAAAATATCCCAGGCCCAGTAAGCCAAAGCTGAGACAATAATCTACTGATTCCATTATCACTATACCTGGCTTTTTCCTAGATTTAGCCTTTATTTACTCTTTATACATATACATGTATGCATATACATGTGTGTTGTCCAAGTATTTCCATTTTCTCATATACAGAGCCTTTATATATTTAGAAATTAAGCCTTGAATGATATATCACTACATGCTTATTTTAACAGCAGTTACAAACATTCTTGGACCCCGCCAGTATGTTGTGGAATGTAAAGGGGGTTTAATTATAAAAGATAAAGACAATATAAGCTCTGCCTACAGTCTCACTCAGCTTTGCCAAGGGGAAAAAATCAGCATTGTTTACATATGTTGATGTTTTTACAACATTTTATTCTAAAATTCCCACCATCTTTGAGGTCAGGCCAGAGAATGGTTGAGTAGTCTTCTCTGTGCCTTGGGTTCTCCTTTTCAGGTGTTTTCAGGATGTCTTTTCCTCCACAGACTATAGATGGCTAGTACTGTATGACCATCTAGGATTTTTTTTTTTTAAACCTACTCTCTTCCTGGCATTGAGTTGAAGAATTTTTAGTGAAAATTTTTATAATGTCCCTTGATTATACCATTTAGATGACTACATCCTAATAACAATAAATCATGAACTCAAGTCCCAATTCTGTCCTTTCCAGGCATGTGACCTTGGGTAAGTCACATGTCTGCTTTAATACCTAATTTCTTATCCAATAAATGAAGACAGCCACAGGAGCTATTTCACAGGGTTACTTTTAAGGATGAAAGTGAAATGATAGATAAAAATGTTAGCGTGGACCCTGACAATGGGCTTCAGAAACTCTCAAGTGTTATTTACTCAGGATAGCCTGAGTCTTCGGGGATTAATTTCTACTGTAACACCATAAATTAAATAAACATTTAGTACTGCACTTCAGATTTGATTGAGGTAATATAGTTAGAAACCTAAAGTTTTTATGAAAAATGATTGAAAAAAAATGATGTAAAAAACATTTTGGGGGCTGGAGAGATGGCTCAGAGGTTAAGAGCACTGGCTGCTCTTCCAGAGGTCCTGAGTTCAATTCCCAGCAACCACATGGTGGCTCACAACCATCTGTAATGAGGTCTGGCGCCCTCTTCTGGCCTGCAGTCATATATGCAGGCAGAACACTATACATAATCAATAAATAAAAATAAAATTAAAAAAAAAAAAAAAAAAAACATTTTGAGTGATCCTAAATCCTCATAGGAATTTAAGAGCCAGGACTGTGCCGTTCCTTGGGAGAGCGCTTGCCTAGCTTAATGTGAGCTTTACTAAATTGTTCCTTATAAAAACTTCACTGAAGCCATGTATCATGGTGCACACCTTTAATCCCAGCACTGGGAGGCAGAGGCAGGTGGATCTCTGTGAGTTCAAGGCCAGCCTGATCTACAGAATGAGTTCCAGGCCAGCCAGAGCTATATAGTTAGACACTGTCTCAATAAATAACAATAACAAACCCAAAACTTTATTGAAACATAAGGTATTCTATATCAAAGACTTGTCAATTTATAAGATTTTTCTCTTTTTTTCTTTTTCTTTTAGCAAAGGAGACAAGGCTCTGAAGTTGATGTTATAAAAAAAAGACCTTGGACAGAAAATAACAAAACACCGTGTCGAACATATCTCTCTACTAATCAGAAGATGAAATCTGATGGGTTAGGAGCATCTGGACATACATCCAGCACTAACAGAAATAGTGTAAATAAAGCATTCAAGCATGATGATAGTACAAAAATATCCAAAGTTACAAAAGAATTGAAAACTGAGGGGAAAAATGTTTCTGGCAAGTCTAAAACTATAATAAAGCCCCAGATAGAAAACAGTGATAACACCAAGTTGGAAGATCTGTCATCCAAAGTTGTGGGAAGACCAGCAAGAGTGGCAGCAGATGGACAGAAGGACGCGGTGCATGGGAAAGGAGTAAGGCGCCAAGAAGCGCAGACCACGGGGGCCAGGCCCAAGGTCCTCACTGCAAACCTGAACGTGCAACCCAGAGCCAAGCCTTTGAAAACAGTGGCAAGGAAAGATTCTTCATGCCGCACCACTGTGGGACCCTCTAGTAGATCTGCAGATTCGAGTATGGAGCTTCTGACTTCCACTGGATGTGTGGATGAGCCCGAAGAAAACGGATCGGTGGGAGACAGGTCATCTGACGAGAAGCCGCATTTGAGTGACTCTCCAGGACAGGCGTTGAGTAATGGAGTCGTGTCAACTGTAGGTGGGTTAGCACTCTGTGTGTGTGTGTGTGTGTGTGTGTGTGTGAGAGAGAGAGAGAGAGACAGAGAGACAGAGAGACAGAGAGACAGAGAGAGACAGAGAGAGAGAGAGAAAGAGAGAGACCCCATGGCCCTGTACATGCTGGACAAACAATCTACATCACCAACTCGAAGTGCCAAAGTTTTTTTGAGCCGGGCTCTCTCTAGTAGCCCATGCTGGCCTCAGACTTGCTGTGTCGCTGATGACTCTGAACTCTGGTCCTCCTGCCTCTACCTCCTGGGTGTTAGGATGACAGTTGCGTCCCATCATGCCTGGTTCATGTGGTGCTGGAGGTGAAGCCCAGTGCTTCCTCTGCGCCAGGCAAGCACTCTGCTAAACAAGCTGTACCCCAGCCCTGAAGCCCTGATTGTTAGTAGGTCCCAGTACTTAAAATTTCCCAGAAAGAGCGATCCTTGAATGCTTTAATCACTTTTAAGTGATAAAATTGTGTTTTTAATGCATATGTGCAAAATGAGAGAACATGGTCTTTCCCCAGTCAGCACTTGATTTTTAGTGTCTAATCTGTATATTTATCCAATTTGTTACTATTTTTAATGTTCTCTTTCTCATGGCTGATATTTCTTCTTTATAGCTGTAAAATCTCGACCAGTTTCAAGAATTACCAATGGAGCACCCAATAAAAAAAGCATTCATGAACAGGACTCTAACATAGGTGGAAGGTAGGACTCTTCACCTGTCTCTGCTGTTTATAAACTAAGTTCTAACTGAACATTCTTAAAGACTTTTCTTCATTTAAATGTATTAGTGAAAATATATTTTTAAACTTTATTTCATATTTATATAAAATGGTGCAATGCAGTAAAAGTTTCCTAGCTATACTAAATGGCATGTGAAGTTATGCATTGTCTTATCATATATGGTCTACTATTTCAAAACTTAAAGGTTTATGAACATAGGTTTATTTTCAGAAGAGATATATATTTCTATTTCTTGACAAGATCTGTGGTCATATGGGGCTGTGGTCGTATACGGTGTTTGTAAGTTCCTGTGTTGGAGTATCACTGTGATGCTAAGTTCAGTCCTTTTCCTCAGTGTAATAAAAAGGGTGAGTGGTAAAGGCCTTAATGACCCAGCACCACGGGCAACTGTGAAGAAGAGAGGGAGCAGCAATGGACACACAGCAGCTCAGCCACGGACAAAGAGCGCCCCTCCCACCCTGGCTCAGATTCAAGGTAAAGCTGCAGCGGCCCTGAGGATTCTGGGTACAGTCCTGTGTCAGCTAGACAAGCAAAGCTCTGGCTGGACCTGTAGTCAGAGAGGAACAAAGTGGGACGTAGTTCAAGTTTATGGTTTTCCTATAAATGTTTTGTTGTTGGGGGATTGATTTTGGTTTTCCTGTCCTTCATTTAAAGGAGTCATTGTCTCATCTGTGTTTCTGGTCCTTTTGTGGAGATGCTTAGGTTTCTTGGAAGTTTCCTTGGTGACTAGGGGAATTCTGTCTGTGAAAAGCACTGAAGGGTTCTTAAGGAGCAGCAGGAGCTGGGGGAGTTCCTGCAGAACCTGTCCCCATGCTGTTGTTTTCAGTGTTCTGAGAAAGAAGAATACTGATTAGGTCACGTAATCTGCATAGAGCAACCATTTTTAAATCTTTCTTTCTTTCTGGGCTAGTGGTACAGACCTGTAGTTGTTCCACTGGGGAAATAAAGCTAAAGTCATCCTTGATCAATACAGTGAGTTCAAAAACCAGCCTGGACTACATGAGATACTATCTCAAAATACATAGAGGGGGAGGAAAGGTGGAAGGGGGCTGAGGGAATGTCTCAGTACATAAAGGTTGGGGGGGGGGAGCCAAGTGTAATGAAGCACATTAGAATCTTAGCCCTGGGGAGGCAGGATGGATGGATGGATCTCTGAGGCTCGATAGCCAGCCAGACAACCTAGCCTCATCAGTGAGCCCCAAGTGCTGCTAAGAGGCTCCTGGGGAGTAACAACTGAGATTGACCGTTGGCGTGCACACAGTCACACACAAGCACACACACACACAAATAGTTGCTTTTTATGTATTAAGCACTCATGCGTTAGAGCAGTTCTAAAATCAGAAAAATGATCTTTATTTGCATAATGAATTAATACTGAAAGTCAGTTGGAAACTAAAGCAGATAAAATTACTCATATTCTAGTACTAGCTGGAAATTAGACATAAATGACTTCATAGGACTGGGTAGCTCAGCGGCAGAAGACTTGTTTACCTTCCACATGTCCCTGGCCAGTCTAGTCCCCCATACCACTCCACCCCAAACACACTCAGAAATAAAGCTGGCAATTGGGGTTGGCAGATTTGAGTGCCCCAAATTTTATTTTTAAGACTTTAACCAGAATGCATAAATGGGATTTTTAATGAAAAATTAATGAACTTTACTCTGAATTTTCTGTATCCGACAGTCTGGTTCTCATTACAGATCTGGGTCGTTAGCCCTGATAAGCAACAATTGTCATCCTCTAGTATAAGTTTATTCCAGTTTGAAGAAACACTAACAATTTGCATAAATGTCCATTTTATTTTAGGTCGGTTCTTGTTTTTAGCTGTGTTGTTTTTTATTCCCCTCTTCCCCAAAAAAACACTTCAAAGAGAGGGCCTTTCTTGCTGCTTTGATAAAAGAAAATCAGATTTTCTACTCTTACACACTTATGTAAATTCAATTTTTGAATAATGATAAAAATTCTTGATGAAAAGAGATTCTGCTATAAGGGTTTTTACTCAGGTCTTGGAATAGTCCCTCTATATTGTAAATACTAATAGAAAAGTTTTTTTACTTTCTTATTGTTCGTTATTCCTTGTCTGTCAGTATTATATGTCTCCCTTTGGTTGCTTTTATTGATTTTATTTCCTCTAAAGTGATTTGAAAACATTGAATTTCACTCAGAATTTGAGAATACTTTGCATTTCCAACTCTCTTAGGATCCCATGGCGAGTCCCCACACTCTGTGAGATCTTCAGTGTCTTCCCGGCAGTCTGATGAAAGTGTGACAAAGTTGAGGCACAGTCCAGCTGCAGATAAACAAATACCTAAGAGGAAAATTGTCAGGCAAGTACATGGAACTTTGCAGAAGGTCAATGCAAAAGTGGTGCCCATGCCTAAAAACCCAACTCAGTCCAAGAAAGGTGGAACTCTGAGTAACAAAGATCCAAGACAGAAAGTGCTTCCTGGAGAAGGGATGCTACAAACTCAGGCTTCTCAGAGACCTTCCAAAACCGAAACAGCCACCACACAGAAGTGCATACTTCCCAATGCCAGTGACAAGAACCATGTTCTTAAACAGAGGTCTCACAGGTCCCTGGTTAACCTGGCTTCTGAGACCAGTGGTGCAGAAGCACTCCAGTCACTGTGCAGACCACACCCACAGAAGCCATTAGACAGTCAAGAAAAAAGGAAACCCGAGCTAGAATGCCAAAATAGTTCAAAGCTGGAGGAATCAATAAAACATGAACTGAAGCCAAAACAAACTAGTGTAGATCAAAGTAACACATCCAGTTACAGAGACTCGAATCATTGCAATGCAAATTTGAATTGTCATAGCATTACTGTTCTAAAATCTGTGATTTCAAGTCCAAATGAAAACTCCATAAACTCTAACCCAGTTTGTGATTCAGACTCAGCAGAGCAAATCTATATACTATCAGATAGAGAGAAACAAATAGGAAGAAAAAACACAGACACTAAACCAAGTATGAACTGCGTGAAAATGAAGGAAAGTTTACTGTGTGTTCCTGAAGGGACAAGTGGTACCGTCAACTCTGTTCAGGACGAAAGAAAATCATCAGTTCAAAGCCAGTTACCCGGTGACTCTGCTACCAAGGACAGTAAATGTGCTACAGTCAGCTCAGCTGTCTCTTCCAGATGTCTTTTGGGATACCCATCAGAAAAAAATTATAAAAATATGGAAACATCAGAAACCCCAGAGAGCCATGAAACTCCAGAAGCTCCGTTCTTGGGTCCCTGGGATTTGCGCACCAGTGCCACACATCAGAGAGAGAGCCCAGAGTCGGACACTGGCAGTGCTACCACATCTTCGGATGACATAAAGCCCCGCTCTGAAGACTATGATGCTGGAGGGTCTCAGGATGATGAGGGTTCCAATGACAGAGGCATCTCCAAGTGTGGCACTGTGCTGTGCCATGACTTTCTCGGAAGAAGCAGCAGTGATACCAGCACCCCAGAAGAACTGAAAGTGTATGACACTAACCTAAGAATTGAAGTCAAAATGAAAAAGCAAAGTGGGAACGACCTTTTCCAGATTAACTCAACGAGTGATGATGAGCTTCCCAGGAAAAAGCCAGACATTTGGTCTCGATCCACGATAATCCATCCCAGGGAAAGAGAAAGTATCCCACGAGGCATTATCCCATTTGCTCAGGAAATGGACCAGGTTTCTTCTTCAGCAGATGAAACAGAAGATGAAAGATCGGAAGCAGAAAATGCTGGGGAAAATTCCTCCCCGTCCAACTCAGGTACTCAGCACGTTCAGGGAATAATTAACTTAGCTTTTGAAGATGGGACTGAACATGAAAGTCGTGAGTTTTCTGTAACGAAAAGGTTTAGAAGGTCGGTGTTGCTCTCAGTAGATGAATGTGAAGAAGTGGGGTCTGATGAAGGGGAAGTTCACACCCCCTTCCAACCCTCTATAGATTCTCTTTCACCTTCTGATGTTTTTGATGGTGTTTCTTATGAGCACCATGGAAGGACAGGCTACTCCAGATTTTCAAAAGAAAGTGAAGATACTACTGTACATTGTAAACACAACAATAAAGGCTGTTTATATAAAAATGAAAGCATTCTCCTGGGTCCTAGTAGCAAAGACTCTTCAAGAAAAGATAAACAGAGTGTCTCAACAGACCAAAAGAACAGGTTAGATGTTCCATCCACAGGAAGCCAACAGCTTTCTCCAGAAGATGAAGAAGTAAATAATAGAAGTGAGGTGGCTAATGACTTCCAGCAGCACAGCATGCTCGTGGATGGTGACACGAAATCTCAAGAAAGACCGTGTCATCTGGAGCTTCATCAGAGAGAACTCAGCTCCAGCATACCAAAGATCAGCTCAACAAAATCTCTAGACTCCTATTCGAGCCAGGTTCTGCCTCAGGAAGGTCAAGTGAAAGAGAGCCATTCCACAGCTCCCAAGAAAGCTAATAATGCTGTGTTTTCAGGTAATGTACAGAAATAGATATGCTAGACACATAGGAAAATAAGTTCATAGAAGTTTAGAGTGGTCTGTAGCCCTGGATGTTATATTTTAATTAGAATATTTAAGCTACAGTTCCAGCTTTTAAATGAGAATTTAAATTTATTAATAATATCAAAATGAGCTAGCTGTTCATTATTTATTGTTTGCTTACAATCTTAGTGAATAATTAGTATGTAGTGGAAAACCTTGTTTACTAGACACAGATAACATACTAGATCTTACCTGGAAAAAAAGAGGAACTTAGCTTGGTGTCGTTTCAGTTGTTATGTCTGATTTAATACAAGCATTCTTCGCTGTTGGAAGTTGTATTCTACACTGGATATGTTTATGAATTTTCTAGATATATCTAAGAGGGCTGTGCAATAACTATAGCAGTCTGTACTGAAAAGCACTCAACTATTTTAACTAGATTAATTATTATAATTTATATGCATTTTACAGAAACTAAGACTTCTTCAGTATCAATATAATTCTATTCTAAATTTTTCAAGCAAAAAGATGAGTTTCCTAAAAGAGATTATATTTAGAAGCAATGATAATATATGAAAAGGCCCAGTCTTCTTTCACATGCTAAGATAATTTCTTGTCTAATTGTTTTGTGTTTTTGTCTTCCTTATTTCAATAGTTCAGACTAATGAGTTAAAATATGCAATAGTAGCTGGTTGAGTAACTATTGTGTATCGTAATTAAGAAAAATATTGACCAGAAATCCCTATTCAGTAAAATGATAAGACTAGGAGGTCTTCCAAAGTTGTATTTTTGTTTGTTTGTCCTGGCTTGCATCCTCCTTTGCATGTGCAATATACACATAAGCCTTTAGATACAGTGTATTTATCCCCACCCCCGAAACCCGGTCATTTTTAAGGTATCTCCAAATGACTGTCTTTTTTTCCTCCTTGAGTTTCTATTGTAGTGAAGTAGATTTGTCTGTACTTTTATGTTTATGTTTAAATAATTTATGTTATTTTCTGTATTCTAAGTTTTCAAACTAAAATGTGGAAAATTATTGTTAGTTACCTATGTTGATTTTGCTGCTAAACATTACCCTTGAATTTTTTAACAGAAAAATAAATGCCTCAAAAATTTTGTCAATTTTGTAAAAATGTTATTTTTTTCCATGTTGTGTTTTTCTGAGGGCAGTTAATACTGTTATATGGTGTTACTATTCTACAAGACTCTGAGGGGTATCGATGTGCAATTTTTACATTGTGTAGTATTGTGAATTATTTCAGGAGACATAGAGGATTGTGGCACACTGGCACAAACCTGCATGTATGACCACCGGCCTTCACAAACCCTCTCTCCAGTCTATGAGGTGGATATAACAGAAGCATTTGAGCAGAAAGTGGGATCAGAAATCC
The DNA here is from genome assembly GCF_949786415.1 of Peromyscus eremicus. Taxonomy (NCBI): domain Eukaryota; kingdom Metazoa; phylum Chordata; class Mammalia; order Rodentia; family Cricetidae; genus Peromyscus; species Peromyscus eremicus. The sequence goes on from NC_081426.1 coordinate 95,641,180, forward strand.
ATGTCATAGACAGGGACTCTGAAGACGGTCAGCACTTTGCCAAACAGGACTGGGCACTCCTGAGAGATCTGCTCTCTGAACAAGACGCAAACTTAAATGTCACAAGTTCTCTTCCTGAAGACCTGAGTTTAGCACAGTATTTAATCAACCAGACACTCTTTCTAGCTCGAGATAGCTCAGACCCTCAGGGTTCAGCACGTGCTGACACTTGGAACAGATGGAGTGAAGTGTCATCCCCACTGGATGGTTCCTCAGCAAGTGCCACCATGGCCAGTGTCCCCTCTGAAGAGTGTTCACCTCTCGGGGAGTGGACAATCCTGGAACTGGAAACTCAGCATTAACAGTTCCAACATTCGGGAAAATTTAAACTATGCCGCCCCTGTATTTTTTGATGCCTACATTATATTTATAATTTCATTAGCCAGATATAGACTGCCCTTAAAACTGATGAAGTCTTTTCAATTTATTGAGGTAAATATAGCTTATTTATTAATATGTCTAATGTTAAAAATGTTTTTCTAAATTTTTGAGCATGTTTTCCATAACTATTAGAGGGATTAGAAGACTTATAGAAAATCTTTGCTCCAGTTTTCTTTCCTAGCTGATAATTTGTTCATTTATTCAAGAATTTCCGTGTCAGTGCACAAGGAGATCAACCCCTTACTTCTTACAACCCCTTGATTCTGCATATGGTACCATAATAATTTAACAATAAACTTACTGTGTGAATGTGCATTATATAAAATCAATCTGTGAGTAACATTCAAACTCAGGCTGAGTGCTGGGGTTGGGGAGACAGAGGGCCCCTCCTCAGCTTTCACAGCATTTCAGGAACAGGACATTGAGAAGTGAGTGTACCTTGGGTTTCAACCATATTTTTTAATAAACTAGGAGAAGTGGGACTTTTTGGATACATCCAGGGATAGCCACTAGAAACTGTCTTGTCTCTGTGGACCGTAACAGTTAGTCACTTTACTTTGCATGCCATGATAAGAATACTTTGGAGCTGCCCTGCACTGAGCTAGCACTAAGTACTGATGGAAATGAGTGGGTGAGGCAGCGGAGTCCTGATCTTATGTGGGCACATGCCTCCTAGTGATCCTTCTTTGTCCGCCAGACTTCTCTGTCTGTGGTCTTGCAGGAAAGCAGATACACAAAGCTACCATACAGTACACACTTGGATCTTAGATGCTGGTGAGTACGGCCCTTTAAGGTAATGGGGTTTCTCTGTGTCTTGTAACTAATTCATGTTTCTCTAGAATATATCAGAAGTAAGGGAATCTTTTAAGTTCAAATTTTTCTAAATTAGCAAAATTTTCAAAAATAACAATAGGATGTATAAATATATTGAACGTAACAACCATGCTAGTATAGAATTACTTGTTCTAACATAATAGTTATACTTTCATTTAAGTACTAATCTGTTATACCATAAAATTTACTTTTTTCCTGTGCATTTGCCTGCATATATGTCTGTGTGAGGATATCAGATCCCCTGGAACTGGAGTTCCAGACAGTTGTGAGCTGCCATGTGGGTGCTGGGAACTGAACCCAGGTCCTCTGGAAGAGCAGCCAGTGCTCTTCACCATGGAGCCATCTCTCCAGCTCAATTTTTTCAAATTATTTTACATTTATTTATTTTGTGTGTTTATGTGGGTAGGCTGTGCACATGTGTCACAGCACATGTGGAGGTCAGAGGATGACTTGTGAGAGTTGGTTCTCTCCTTCCACCACGACAAAACTCAGGTCACTGGCCTTGGTGGCAGATGCCTTCACCCACTGAAGCCATCCCTCCATTTCTGGTTTTATGCCTTTTTAAGAAGCTAGACACTCTGTACAAGGGCACTTTGTCATTTAGACTTAGTTATTAACTTGGTTGTCTAAGGTAGAGAAATAGGCATTGATTGTAAGCACTCAAGTGTGAATATGAATACAATAAACATTTCAGTGTCTAGTGGAGGGCAGGAGAATATAAGATCAACATTTCAATATGAACACACACACTTTGTACTTTGAAGCTGGGTGGGAATTTAAAGATCAGACTGATCTCTTTAAATAGTAAAGGAAGGCTTTTGTGACCAGAAGACTTAGAAGGTTCTACAGCTAACTTGTGGGCTAGAATCCACTATTTCCTAGTTCCAATTTGCTGTTATTTCTACCACACAGAACACTTGATTTTCTCACAAAGCCGTGAGCAAACATTTACAAGTAGTTTGTCATATGAAAATGTTTTACATGGTAACAATTAAAGCACACATTCATTCCCAAGACATTTGTGGGGGTTTTTTCCTCTGAATGTGAAGATGTTTTACATGTTACTTTTAATAAACTTCTCCCAAAGTTTAGAAATTTATAATTGAAGTTGCATTTCTTTCCCATCCTCAGATCTTAAAACTTTCACCTTAAATTATTAAGACTTAAGCCGTACTCAGTTACACATCACTTCTACAGACAAATCACTGGAGGGCATTTTGCCGAAGTGGTGACCACTTAGGGAATTTGAGCAGGTGTTGCGTTTGTATAGCTGCTCTGTGAGCATGCATTCACCACTGTCTGCTGCAGGACTCTGCAGCAGTACTGCTTCATGTATTGAAGCCGTACCCAGGCACAGAGATGCATGTACTACTGACACTCATCTGCTGCAATCACGTTAGAGACTGCGTCAAACGCAGTATACACCAACACATGTAAATGTGCCAACAGGTCTGTAAAATATGTATTCTTCACTTTATACATAGGAAATGAACTTTAAGATTTTTGTTAATATCCATTCGTTGTTAGGGAGAGAGCGTCCTTGTCACGGGTGGAGGTCAGAGGAAAACTTGCAGGATTCAGTTCTCTTCTACCATGTGGGTTCTGGGGGCTAAATTCAGGTTGTTATACTTGCTCACAAGCACCTTCACCTGTTGAGTTGGCCCCAGAAACTTAAAAATTGTATAGTCTGTATTTTCCCTTCTGGATGATCTGATGTAATGGAAGAAACCAAAGAAAAATAACAGACTGTTATCATACGGTAAAATCACAGTTGGGGATATTTAATTAGGAGAGCCAGGAGAAGCCACCAACAGCTCACCGGGAAGAGGTCAGAGGTCAGACCTTGTCTGATGCGCCAGCTAAGCTGAGGCTGGAGTGCCGTGGCTGCCGACCTGGTGCTGCACATAACAGGTAGGTCGTCGTTTTATTTAGTTTGCTGCAAACCGTTAGGGTATAAACTTTTTAAAGATGGTGTTTGTTCATAGTTTACTTTGACTTGGGTTGTTTAGAAGGATGAGAAAATGTTTGGAGGAAATTTCTTGGAGCAGCCAGATAACATCTGTCCCATCACTTATATCAGTTGTCTTGTCAAAGGAGCAACACTGGGGACACGGATGGGGACTTTATCCATCTGGTCCTCCTGTCATTGCTGGGAGCCCTCTGGCTCCCGCATCCTGTGGTATTCCCGTCACCATGGAGACACCACACACTTCCCACCCCTGCTGGTGTGTCGTTGTTGGTTTGGTGTGGTGGTGGTCGGGGGGGGGGGGGGGGGGGGGGGGGGTGGTGGTTTGGGTTTTGGTTTTTTTGTTTGTTTGATTGGTTGGTTTTTGGTTTTTCAAGACAGTTTCTCTGTGTAGCCTTGTCTATCCTGGAACTCACTCTGTAGCCCAGGCTGGCCTCAAACTCACAGAGATCCACCTACCTCTGCCTCTTGAGTGCCGGGATTAAAGGCGTGCACCACCACTGCTAAGGGTCACCCAGCTAAGGGTCAAGGACACGCAAAGCTGGGCTTTCGCCTGCCATGCCTGCCACTGGCGCCAGCTCCCTCATTCTGATAGGCTCTAGGACAACACCCTGACCTTTGCCTTTCCATCAGCCACACCCAGCTGCTGAAAGGGCCCCACGCTGGGTGAACAACCTTACTCTGCTTTCCTGCACAGGAGAATCAAATACTGTATTCTCTGGAGCATGACTGCCCATCCCTGTGGTGGGCTTAGCCTTTCCACCTTTACCATCTCATCATTTATGCTTTGTGTACGTTATCTGGGCTTTCAAGCATTCAGAAGCTCATTGGCACTACATTTGGTATTCTGTTAATGTTTTCATAGGAACTCCAGCTCAGTATTTAAAACGTCACATTTGCCTTCAAGTGACCTGGACAGACTTCTTTGCCCTTCTTTCATATCCCGAGAGCTTTAGTGCTGTACGAAACAAACGTTTGTGCCAATCTAAATCATTAGATCCACCAAGGGCTCTCCTCCCTCCTAAAGATTGTGTCTTACCATAAAAGGAGCTCCAGAAATGCAGCTTCCATCCTCACCCAGGCTGTCATGGGCTTCTCCGTCATGGAGTTGTATGCCCATAGGCTCAGAGTCCCAAGTTTTCTGCTGACCCAATCTCTTTCTAGCTGTCCTGTGACTATCTGTGGCATCCAAACATCTCTCTTATGCCCAGTTTCCTTACTACTACCTATCCTTTCTATATTGTGTCTTCCATTTCCTGATAATTGTGGAGAGCTCAGCCAGTGACAACTTAGTGTCCCTAAGGGCTCGTCTGAGCCTTTTCTCTCATACTGCTTCAGGCTATGTAGTATATTCCAGACCAACCCCATCTGTCCCCATAGGGCTCAGCCTCATAAGCCATCTTGTTCAGGGCTTTTCATTCTTTAAACGACCCCCCCCCCCCCCCCCGTTAAAGGAGTTTAAATGCAGTGTTTCCTGATGATCGTGGGTTCTTACAGTGAACCATATTCAAGCCCAGCCTGCATGCTTGAATCATGGATTTTCCCTTCCTCTCTGTTAAAGGTTGGATTTGAGGGCATCTCCCCCTCACCGCCTCCCTCTTCACTGTCTAGTTCTTTCCTGGGCTCCAAGTTTCTGGACCAGGAAGCACTCTTTAGATCGAGCTTGTACTGGTTCCCTTGCACCCTGCCAGCTGCACCAAATGGCAAGCTAGCACTTCCTCCCCATATTCCCTTTTCCCACCTTCCCTGCCAAATCAGAGGCCAGTGCAGAAAGGAAAGCATCTGCGTGCTTCTCTGCTGGGATTCCGCCCTTACATGGGCAAGCTCGTCCTGCAAACAGCTTCGCCTCAACTGCGCATGTCTTCTTGGCCACTGCAAAGGCCACACAACAGCCCTCGCGGCTCGCTTAGAATCCTGTCCCGTATGTCCAACCCTGGGCAATTACAATGTATTCTCCAGTCCCTCAGCTGTTCGGGAGATAGTTGTAAATGGACCCCATTCAACAAGGATGCATACTAGCGCATACCATATCATACAGGAAAGACAGTCACTTCAACATTACCCCCAAAGAAGATTCACTTTCAGACAGTTCAGCTTTGGCAGCATGTTCTATCAGGAAGCGCGTAACTGCTTCAACAGCAAAGAGATACACCATGCTGTACCACAGGGGATAAGGACTTGTGGTATTGTATTCCCCCAAATACTGTGCACTCTAATAAACTTATCTGGGGTCAGAGACAGAACAGCCACAATATTCAACATAGAGGTTAGACAGTGGTAGCACACGCCTTTAATCCTAGCATTCCAGAGGCAGAAATCCATGTGTTCAAGGATACAGACAGGCATGGTGACTCATCATGCCTTTAATCCCAGAAAGCGAGCCTTTAATCCCAGGGAGTGATGGTAGAAAGCAGAAAGGTATATAAGGCGTGAGGACCAGAAACTAGAAACATTTGGCCTGGTTAAGCATTTGGCCTGGTTAAGCATTTGGCTAGTTAAGCATTCAGGCTTTTGAGCAGCAGTTCAGCTGAGACCCATTCTGGATAAGGACTCAGAGGCCTCCAGTCTGAGGAGACAAGACCAGCTGAGGATCCGGCGAGGTGAGGTAGCTGTGGCTTGTTCTGTCTCTCTGATCTACCAGCATTGACCCCAATAACTGGCCTCGGGTTTGATTTTATTAATAAGACCTTGTAAGATTCCTGCTACAAGGACTGTATCAGGATTACTCCACAGACACTGCCCTCAGCTCAGCCTCAATCACTGGTTACAGGAGACAAGCACTACCCCACCCCCAGCTCATCTTTGGTTCTGTCGGTCCCTGCCCAGGTACCGGTTGTATTGCATGACTTTTCCTAGGGAGACCTGAACAAATACCTCTTCATCAGGATGGCACCAATGGCAAACCAAAGAAACTATTCCACCCAAGTCTAGCTGCATCACCAGCAGACTCCCCCTGTGACACACACACACACACACACACACACACACACACACACATACACACACACACTCACCAGTGATGACTCACAAAAGCTGCATCCTGGAGCTCCCTTAACATCTTGTTGCAACAAACCTTGCCTGTCTACAGTCTCCCCAACATGTAAATGTGGGGAGGTGCTTTGTAAGTCTTAAAACTTTCTGAGCTTCTTCCAGGAGAGAATATTTCCCCAGAGGAGTAGACATTTAGGTTGGCTCATATCTTGGCTATTGTGAATTATAATGCAGCAGACGTGGGATATAGGTAACCTTGAGAGACAGATTTCATGATCCTTAAATACACAAAAGATTCAGTAGGATTGCTGGATCCTATGGTAGTTACAGGTTTTTTGTTTTGTTTTGTTTTCATTACTGGGATTAAATTAGGACTGTAGTTGTTTTGTTTTTGTTTTTGTTTTTGTTTTTTTTTAACTCTTACTCTTTTGGGGCCCCCACCCAGCTCCCAAATAAACACATGGAGATTTATTCTTGTTTATGAATGCCTGGTCTTAACTTGGCTTGTTTCTACCCAGCTTTTCTTAAATTATCCAGCCCACCTTTTGCCTCTGGGCTTTTACCTTTCTCTATTCTATATTCCTTTCTCTCCTTCTTACTCTGTGGTTGGTTGTGTGGCTGGGCGGCTGGCCTCTGATGTCTTTCTCTCCTCCTTTTCTCACTCCTCCCCCTCCATAGGCTGTTTCTCAGGGTTCCTTGTCAATCAGCTCTGTTGATTGCTTTGTTGTGAAGAAACTTTCAGTTAGAAGCAATCCCATGTCTCGTTTTTGCTTTGATTCCTGAGGGATCACATATTCAAAAAACAAAAAACTATTACCTATGAGCAAGAGAGATGGCTCAGTGGTAAAGAGGATGGGATCAGTTCTCAGCACCCACACTGGACAGCTCACAACTGCCTACACACACCCACACACATACACTTGAGATCTCATGCCTTTGCTTGGGAAGCACACACACCTTTAATCCCAGGAAGTGATGTCTGGGCAGAGAAAGGTATATAAGGCGTGAGGAAACAGGAACTTACTCTCTATAGGCTGAGGATTTCGTAGAGGTAAGAACTAGTGGCTGGCTGTTCTGCTTCTCTGATTTTTCAGCTTTCACCCTGATATCTGGCTCTGGGTTTTTTATTAAAAGACCATCTAAGATTTGAACAACATTAAAAGAGCTTTTAAACAGGCAAACACATCACATGTAAGATTGTTTATTAAGATGCCTCAGCTTCTAGCAGGAAAATGGGAAACCGGTTATTACTGGCTGAAAACATTCTTTTTTCAGTTTGAACATGGCAAAATGTTTGAGATGTGATTAAACCTGCCTTGGTCACATCTGTAATCCTAGTACTTGAAAGCCTGGGGCAAGAGGATTGCTATGAGTTCAAGATCAGCCTGGACTACAGAGGAGGACCCTATTAAAAAAGAAATAATTCTGGAACCCAACAAACCATGGTCTTCCTTGTGCACCTGTTCTGTACTAGTTTGGGCTGCAGGGGTTAGCTGAGGACTTTGGCCTTGAAGGAGCTCTTTTGAGGCTGAGATTATATACATCTTTCCTGATGATATTTATATTAGTTTTATATTGCAGAATCTGATAACAAGACTACTTTGACTCTGGCATAGCTCCATGAGACTTGTATGTCTATCATTGCGTAAACTATTTCTAGTGGCCACAAGTTACCTTTCCTCTATATGAAATATAATGAGGTTTGCCTGTTTTCTTTCAATATCAAGCTCTCCCACCTAGGCCCCCAGCAAGAGAGCTTAATTGAAAATAATTGCAATTAAAATACACCCTCATTTAAACATCACATGCTGCCTTATAAAAGTGTCTTCTAGAGTGAGTGATGCAGCTCCTTAAGCTACACAAATAATCTACCTTGTAAAATACATAGTCAGGAGACTGGAACCATGCTCTGAGGTCCTGGTAAGGAGCTGCAACCTAACAACTCAAATGTAACTTTGGAGTCCAACAACAGCCCAGTCTCGGCCAACCATAAGCAGCCAGGCTTCAACCAATCTAGAGCTTCCAACTGATCAGACCACATCCCGACAAGGCAGAGGGCAGAGCTGGAACCAATCATGCTAATTCTGTGCATCCTTTCACCTCTATAAATAACGCCTGCTGTTCCGGAGTGGAGTAACTGGGCCTTTTGTGCTTCTGAGTTCTTTCCAATTCATGATTCGTTCTTAACTCAAATTTCTCTGATAAGTTTCAAATGGCAAAAACATCTCCTTTAACAAATCTTAAGTTGAAATAAAGTCTCTTTTTGCAGTGTCTTATTTGGATTAAGTTATATAAGAAACACAGCCAAGAAAATAGCATCAAATTAAACCAGAATAAATTGGAAGGAATTACTGCAGACAGCAGTGGTGCCCAGTCAGTGAGACAGACTGGTGAGAAGATTCAGCAGGGAAAGGGTGCTGAGGATCTGAGTCCATCTTAGGACTCACATGGTGAGAGGAGAGAACCAGCTCCCCCAAGCTGTCCTCTGACCTCCACAGTATGTTGTGGCATGCACATCCACAGACATAAGCATACACACATTAAGTGTAAGTTTTTTTTAAAAAAAAAATAACAAAACACTTTAAATCAGTTTTAAAAGAAAAACAGAACTGGAAAAAAATCTAAAAAGCTGATTCCTAAGACCAAAACAATCTACCCACCCCATGGTCTTAGTGCTGGGAAAAGCATAAAAACACAATATTAATTAGGAAGTAATAGAAATGAACACAACACCATATGGTAGGGTTTTGTACAACCTCGTACAAATACAGCTCAAACCCTGGATGAAATGAATGACTTCAATACAAGTTAGCAAACTGATTCATAAGATCTACATAGATTACTAAGCTTGGAAGAAACAGACAAAATATTTTAGATGTACCCTTCAAAAAATTGAAGGTGGCACACAGTGGCAGTCCTAGTTCCAAATACTTGGATGCTAAGGTAGATGATTACTTGACTTTGGAGTTTGTCAGCCTAGACAGTAGTATAGTAAGACACTGTCTCAAATTAGTGCTGATCAAGGTCACTAAATCATTTTAGAATATGAAGAAAGAAGAACTGCTATCACACACAATGTAAGAAGCTAACAATGTGGCCATTAAAATCTAATCGAAGATAGCATAGAAATTATGGGATAATGCCTGCCTTTGTCACTATTGCTGTGAAGGGACACCACGACCAAGGCAACTCTTATAAGAGAAAGCATTTTCTTGGGGGTTTTCTTACAGTTTCAGAGGCTTAATACATCATCATCATGGCAGGGAGTGAGCATGCAAGCAGGTGCTGAAGCAGCAGCTGAGAAAGACACTGGGCCTGGTGTGGGCTTTTGAAACCTTAAAGCCCACCCCTAGTGACACACTTCCTCCAACAAGGCCACACCTCCTAATCCTTCTCAAATAATGCCACTCCCAGATGACTAAGCATTAAAATATACGGGGGGGGGGGGGGGGGAGAGGCATTCTTATTCAAATCACTGAAATACCACTTATATAATTGTGGCAACGCTCCAAAGTGATTCAGTTATGTATTAAAATAACATATGACAACTTATTTAAGGAATGCAAGGTAATGTTGGAAAGATGTCATATGGAATGTTGGTAGGCAGATAAGATAATCGCCTCTGTAGATCCAGTTATTTAACTTGAAACAGTGACATCAAAAGAGAACCATAGAGAGTGGCATTGTATTGATCTTCAGTGGGCAGCATATGCAGATCGTAAGAGTAGAGTCTGTTCCTTCCTTTCTTCATGTGAGAAAATATCTGGCAGAAGCAGCTTGAGTACTTACTGTGGTGCTTGGTTTATAAGGGGACATTTTCCACCATGGCAGAAAGCTGTGGCAGTGGGAGTTGAGGCAGCTGGTCGCGTGGCATCTGTGGTTAGGAAACAGGCATGAATGCTGGTGCCCCCTTAGTAATGCTAATGCCCTCTTAGGTCGTTTTGTCTCCTTTTTATTTGATTGGGGCCTTCAGCCAAGGGATGGTACTACCCGTATGAAGGCTGTCTCTCCTCCCTAGTTTAACTTCCCCGGAAGAACCCTTATAGACACACCCCAAGTATGTCTCCTAGGTGATTACAGACCCCGTCAGCCTGGCAATGAGAATTAACCATTGCGTGGATGCCAAAGTCATAAAATGTTGATTGATAACTTGGATATTATAAATGTAGAATGTAGATATGTTCAAGATACCATAAAAAGTTTAAAAGACAAAAAGATAAGTTGGGGAAATATTTTTCTGTTTGACAAAAATTAAATGCAGCCTGTGTCAAGCCAGATGTGTGACGTGCTACAGTCAGAGCAGAGGCAGGGGCAAGAAGACCCTGAAGCTTGCAGGCCACACACACACACACATAGCTGGAGTTTTCTCCAGTCCTGCCTGGCCCACAGTCAGGACAAATCTCTCTCACCCGCCAGTCCTGCAGCCACCCAGACCCAACCAAGTAAACACAGAGACTTATACTTCCTGCCTGGCTACTGGCCAATCAGTGTTTTATTTATTAACCAATCAGAGCAACACATTTAACATACAGAACATCCCACAGCACACACACCTGATCCCAATGCTACAGTCAGACAAGAGGCAGGGACAAGAAAACCCTAAACCTTGCAGGCCACATGCACATACCTTTATCACATATCTAACCTGTAACTAATTGAATTACATTAGAAAACTAATTCCTAGCATCATCATCATGATTATTATTATACTATACAAGTTTATTATTAGTCACGTCAGATAACACTTGCTTGGAACTAAATTTCACTTGTAATGTAAAATCAAGTTGAAATTCTGAGCATATTACATTAAAGCTCAATCCAAGCACAGTGTGTGGGCTAATTGTGCTTTTCATAGTCAGTGAGCTAAGTCAATCTAAAAATTGCTAAGCAGGAAACGAGAACATGTTGAGCTGCCTGTGGCACAAACGCCTGAGTCAGCACATGTTACCACGCCAGCCTACATGTAGCACGCCAGCGTCGTTTGGCTTATGGCCATCGCAATTAAACACCTTCATCCATGCTCAAGGAGGCCTTTTCCCTTAAAGTTAGGGGTCATTTTAACACACATTTGAAGGTAATGTGGTCTTGACATTTTCTTAGACATAATAATTAGATGAATGGGCCCTAGACTGAGTAATGCTTCTGTATGAAGGGAAACATTACATACAGAAAACTTTCAGGGGGAAAAAATGATTGAATTTTCCAAGCACAGTTTTTAGAAATTGTGACTGGTTATTGCTGAGTCCCTTGAACTGTTTCAGCGATGGACCTCACTGGGGCATGGAAGGAAAGAAGAAAGACAAACAGACACACCAAAAAGCCAGAGTCAGGTGGACTGGGCTCTGTGGTGGAGAAACCGCAGCACTCCGGAAGCAGTGTGTGTTTATTATATACAGTTGGACAGAGAGGCGGGGTTACTGCATACAGCTGAACATGGAGGTGGGGTTATTATACAGGTAAACAAAGAGGCAGGCTTAGCTAATCTCAATAGGATCTGTCTCTGCAGGGAGCCGTCTTCGGCTCATACATTTCCAGGGGGAGGAAGCTATGGTGACATTTTCTACACATACTGTCAACATTTACACTCAGATCCCCTAGGAAGGCTTTGCCATCCTTCTGAGCCTCACCCTGGGTGAGGGGTGGAGGTGGGGATCTGTGTCATTTCCATGAGGCTGAAGTTTGGAGTCCTTGTCATGACCTTGGCTTACGTGAGGGTGATGCATCACTTGTCTGAAAATATCTCATATTTATATTTCAATTTATTTTATCTTAATTGTCACCACAATTACATCTTTATTCATTTTGATTGACTATTCCAAGTTAAATATCAAAGTATATATACATTCTTTGACTTAACTATCAATACTAAAATATTTATAATATGAAAAGAATAGGAAAGAAAATAAGGAGTAATATTTGCTAGGACATGTGTTTATATTCTTCATATACAAGTATCTTCTACTTATCAATCAGAAGAATGCTGACAGCTAAATAAGAAATACTAGACAAAAAAATAACAAAGTTATCAGAACAAGAAATAGAAATGGCCAAAAATACAGTGAGCAGCAAATAGTGTATGTAGTAGTAAGTAAAGAAATATAAAGCATTCATTATTAATAAAGATAAATTTATAAAATCTAAGGTTGAGTAGAGTTTAGTAAAATTGCTCTCAAATTCATATAGTGCAAATGTAGACAGCTACACTTTTTCTGGAATGCTCTTTGGCAATAGAATAAGGGCCTTAAAATTGTTGTAATCAAGATGGGAGTCTCACTCTTAAAAATTCAGTGAACAGTTAGAAATATACTCATGAGCCATACAAAGTGTTTTTAAAGTGCTGGGCTGGGGTGCAGCGAGATTGGTAGGGTTGTTGCCTAGCACACGAGGAGGGTGGTGTCTTTGTTCAACTTTGATGTTGCTTGGCAGTTCTTCCTGCATCTCAACTGGCAGAAAAAGGACTCCGAAGAATCCTTTGTATCTTTGAGTCTGTAATTTAGGGGGGCAACAAAAGAAGCCTGGGGCTAGTGTGGTGTTTTTGCTCTTTTTAGGTAACATCTTTTCTTTCTTTTGTAGCTGTTTGTAGGTCACCTCATGTAACCTGGTAATTTCAAAGCATTGTCCAGCCGTGTCCAGATGTAAGATCCCTGTCATTTATTTTGCCAAAAGCATGGTTGCTCCTTTCTGTGTGCATCTGCAGGTCTTCTGTAATGTACAGTAGCCTTTACGTTATGTATCTGCTCTTCTCCTTTGTTGGGTCCTCTAGTGTGTGAGCTCCAGTTATCTTTTCTCTCTTCTCTCCATTGTGGAGTCTCTCGTGTTAATCCTCATTACCAATTTAGTCTTCCAGAATCAAGTCTTTTCCATTTTCAATGTGGTTTGAATTCTCTGGCTGCATTTTGTATCATTAAAGTATGTTTTATTTGTAATATCATATTTCTACTTTTGGGTTTCTTTTTAAAATTTCCATTTACTACATATGTATGCATATATGTGCGTGTGTGCATGTGCTTATGTGCTGCCATGGTGCGTACGCAGACATCAGAGAACAGCTTGTGAGAGTCAGGCATTTCTTTCCTTCCACCACATGGGTCCCCGCAACCAGGTCAGGTTGTCAGGCTTGGAGGCAAGTTGCTTTTACTTGTTAAGACATGTTACCATCCTCTAACATTTCTTTAGAAAAATTCCAGTTAGTATATATTCATTGTGCATAGTACTAACTTACATATGGACTTTTATTTTGGTTTTTCTTTTAGACAGGGTTTCTCTGTGTAGCCTTGGCTGTCCTATAACTCACTCTGTAGACCAGGCTGGCCTTGAACTCAGAGATCCACCTGCCTCTGCCTCCTGAGTGCTGGATTATAAGCATGCACCACCGCTGCCCAGCTCATTTTTTAATTATTTATTTTTATGCTATGTGCATTGGTATTTTTGCCTACATGTGTATCTGTGTGAGGGTGTTGGATCTCCTAGAACTAGAGTTATGGACAGTTGTGAGCTGCCATGTGGTTGCTAAGAATTGAACGCAGGATCTCTGGAAGAGCAGCAGGGCTCTGAACTGTTAAACCATCTCTCCAGTCCCAGATTTTTTATTTTTAATTATGTGTATATGTATGTGTCTGTGTGGGGGTATGTGCATGTGGACAGGTGCCTGAGGAGGCCAGAAGAGGACACTGGATCCCATGAAGCTGGAGTACAAATGGTAGTGAGCCCGCCTGATTGATGGCTGCTAGGAACTGAACTCTGGTCCTCTCCAAGAGCAGTATGAGTTCTCAGAGGCTGAGCCATGTCTCCAGTCCTCCCTCCTCGTTTTAGACGTATAGAATGTACTTTGAGCATATTTCTCCTCTATAAATTCTCCCTTTCCCTTTTCTCCCTTCCCCTTTTATCAGTTTCCTTGTTCTGATAAACAGTCTTGTTTCTACTTTCATGGCTACATACATAATTTTATGTATCTATGTAAAATCTAGGAACCACAAATTAGAGAAAACATTCAGTATTTGTCTTTCCAATCTGACTGACTTAGCTTCACAAGACCATCTTCAGTTGTATCCTTCTTCCTGAAAATGACGTAACTTAGTTCTTCTTTATGGCTGAAAATAATTTTCATTATGCATATTCACATTTTCAGTATCTGCTCTTCAGTGGTCACATGATACCTAGGTTGATACTGTAGCTTATAATTGAACAGTGATGCACAAGTATCTCTGTGATATGTTGACTTGCGTTGCTTTGGATAAATATCCAGGACTGGAATAGCTGGGTCACATGGAAGATCTATTTTAGTGTTCTGAGGAACTTCCATATTGACATCCATAATGGCTGGACTGGTTTACATCCTCACCAGCAGTGTGTAATGACTTCCTTTTGTCCACATCCTCACCAGCATGTATTGTTGTTTTCTTAATGACCACCATGCTGACTGAGCTGAGAGAGAATCTCACTGTGGTTTTACCCTGAGTTCTCATCATGACTGATACTAAAAAATACTTAATATTCATGTTTATTGGCTGTTTCTACTTCATTCTTTGTGAGCTACCCATTTCATTAGCCCATTGATTGGGTTTATTTATTTTTATTATTGTCCTTAAATATAATATTTTTAATTAATATTTTGAGAATTCCCTGAGTAACTAAAGTCCTATTTGCAAAGTCCTTTCTTAGGCTGGTAAGATGGCTCAGAGGTAAAGGCACTTACTGATCAAGCCTGATGACTTGAGATCAGTCTCGGAACACAGAAAGGCTGTAGGAAGCATGGAAGTCTTTGTGCTCATAGATAAGCACTAGAGGAGCCTGGAATGTTATTCCTTCAAGAGAAGGAATGCATAACCTGTTATCAACCCAGAAGGCTGGGAGCAGGCATGTTTAATAGCCTAAGTGACCTTTGCACGGTCTGTGTGGCAAAGACCACACTGGATTCTCCCCAGACCCTTATCAACGCTCATTTTTCTCAGTCAGTCTGCAGAACCTATCGTGATGGAAGGTGTCACATGTACTTTTGTAAAGAGTTTCAATGTGGTCATTCTGATATTTATTTAGCTTTCTTTGTTCCTCAAGGAGATTTATGTGTGCTTTATTATACACATGGAATTGAATTAATTGTCACCAGAAAAGTTTTTACCAAATTGTGCTGTGCTTAAATATACCTAAAATAAACTTATTGGGGTCAGACTCCAGAGGCTGACCCAACACTGGCTACTTAGTCATGTTGAAACAAACTGCCTTGTTATCTCCAGCCGTCACTCTGTAGACAGTGGGAGTTGCAGAGACCCCTGCAAAAGGAGAAAAGGGAGACAAGTCCATAGAGTGGTCCTCTGACCTCCACATATGCATGCAGGTGCACACACACACACACACACACACACACACACCAATAAGCAATAATTTATTTTAAAAAGGAAAGCCCTTGTTTATCTTGTCTTGAAAGATGTTCCCACGGGGCAGTAGTGGCGCACGCCTTTAATCCCAGCACTCAGGAGGCAGAGGCAGGCAGATCTCTGTGAGTTCAAGGCCAGCCTGGACTACAGAGTGAGTTCCAGGAAAGGCGCAAACCCTGTCTCGAAAGAAAAAAGAAAGAAAGAAAGAAAGATGTTCCCTACTTTTACCATTAACTATTTCAGAGCTCCCTTTGGAGTTTTTATACAGGATATAGTTTCCTTCTTCCATATGTGGGTAGCTTTTCTTCTTCCACTTTACAGATATATGTCTGTAGAATATGCATGGCTTTAACGAAACTTATTAAGACTGTAAGTAGCAAGGTGTATGTGTCATGGCACATGGTCACTGTCCCTGATACTAAGAAAACTAAGACAAGAAGATTGCTTGAGCCTGGGAGTTCAGATGAGCAATATAGTAAGACTGTATGGTTCAGTAGTGGATGCCCTGGACTTAGTCTCCAGCTCCCGCAGAACCAGAGTAATTAGCCTCCCCATGGTGTCTTTTGGATACTGTAGCGGATGTTTTGTTTCCTCTTAGTGATGGTGTTTCCTTTGCCTTGTTCTGTGGCTACTTCATAGGCTCCATGTTGGCTTTTTTTTTTTTTTTGTCCTTTATTCAGCTTTCCATAAAGAGTCTGCAATGCTGGTGTTTGCCAACAGAGAATGTCTCCCTCAGTCCTGCTCCCTGCCCATCCACGTGCGCACCACTTTATTAGTAAGCTAAATAAAGAACAGATTACATTGAAACTCTTTATAAAAGCACATGTGACACCTTCCGTCACGATAGGTTCTGCAGACTGACTGAGAAAAATGAGCTTTGATAAGGGTCTAGGGGGAGAATCCAGTGTGCTCTCTGCCACACAGATAGTGCAATATTAAACATGCTTCCATGTACACCAGGCACCATTCACTGCAGTTCTGCTTGGCCAGATTTGCCTACATCCTACATGTTACTGTGAATTAATGAAGCAGGCAGAAAATGATAATTCCTGGCCAAAAACTTACCCTCTGCCTACTCCTATCTAACAACATTCTATGCTACATTTCTCAATGTCCAGTCCCTGCCTTTGGCTCTCCTAGAACCATGGAGAGTCAGAGCGAAGAGAGAAGAAACACTGGCTAATAGAACTCCAGCTGCCTCAGAAAGCACAGACTACCAGGACAGTGATGGACGTAAGGTTTCTAGCTCACACAGACCTGTTTTCCAAGACAGTGTCCGATCCCTATGACAAAGCCTGAAGATCTTTGAACGGAGGCCCGAGAAGGTTACTGGCCTAGTTCAATGAACCACACATTTCAAAATTTTTATTGACAGACACATATCAATGTGTTGTTTTCATTGTGGTTGTTTTTAGTGTAAAACTGGGGACTGAAGGTAGTTTCCTTTGACAAAATTAAGAATCTAGAAGAATGTCTAAACTTTCAGGAACTCACAGTTGAATTTATAACTAGCCTCAGGGATCCATTATGCCAGCTGTAGCTGAAACAGTGGATTCTGCTGAGTCAGCTAGAACCAGGAGAGAGTTAAGTCGAAGAGGACAAACAAGGCCAGTAAAGTAGGAGAGAGCAAAAATCTCTGTTAGTGCTTGAGTGGAAGACTAACTGTCCTGCCTTCATTGTCTAAGCCTTATTCTTACATATTCAAACTTGTAAGAAAATAGAGATGTTGCCAAGGCTAAACAACCAGCTGTTATCAAAATAATAATGGCTTCACTAAACCAAGTCTGCTGTTTGCAACATGGTAAGTCATTTTAATCTAATTTTAAAATGAGAATTTATATACTGAAATAGTTCGTGTCTTGTATTGTGAAGACCTAGTCCCTAGGCCGTGACACTACTGTGAGGTGGTGTAATTTTTAAAAGAGGTAGACCTAATGGGAGCAAGTTAAGTTATCAAAGGTGGAGATTTGAACTCCAGGTGCTTTCCCATTTCTCTGCTTCTCAGATGACATGAGATAAACAGGCCCACTGTTCTACACACACAACCAACATGATGTAACGTGTTGCCATAGGCCTAAAGCAACAGGGTCACATGAATATGGACTGAAGCTCAGTCAAAATAAACTTCCTTCATATAAGTGGATAGTCTTAGGTATTTAGCTATAAAACAGAAAGCTCACACACACACACACATCATTGACAGAGAATACAGCAATTGTGTTTGTTTTTTAGATTTAAAAACTGTTGAGAGATATTTGAAAACAGCTTCAAAAGCTTTCCTCAGATTCTTCCTACAATTGCTTGGTCTTTGTGCATACACACACACACACACACACACACACACACACACGTGTATGTGTGTTATGTTTCCTTTCAAATTATAACGTGAAATTAAAAAAATCAAGCATAGGGGATGGGAGGCTTGGGGGTGTACACCTTTAATCCCAGAACTTGGGAGGCAGAGGCAGGCAGATCTCTGTGAGTTTAAGGCTGCCAATCCTACATAGTGAGACCCTGCCTCAAAAATAAAACCAAAAAAACCCCATCAAAGATGAAGCAGCAAACAAACAAAAAACATGCAGTGGACCTTTAAAAGAAGATGCCTGCCGATGTCCGCAACTGAGTAGCAGGGTTATCGAGATATAGTTGCTGTCATGGAACTACTGAAACGTTCAAGACACAGTAGGCTAGGAAGTCCACTGCTCTTTGTGGAACAGAGACATCTCCCTAAACACTAACTTATTTTTTGCATCTCACAACAGTTTGCCATTCTGGAACCAATGTGAAAGGTCTATAAAACACACAATAACTTTTATTGATTCTATGCTTTCAAAGTGAAGTGAATATTTTCAATCTAAGAATCTTATTTATGGAATTTTTCATCATGACTTTTCTTACAGCTTCTAAATTAGGAATGTTCTGACTCTCATCAGAGATGTAAACCAAACCTATTTCTATGTAGAAATTCTAGGAAATAATGAATCAGAGAGTCAGGCCATTACAAAGTTGCCAAATATATTTTTTTTTGCCAAATATATTCTTGTGTTTAATTTCAGTATACTTGAGGCTGAATTATATAGGCACCTTTAAAAAGCACAAGTCAACGACCATGTTCTGGTAACTAATAAATCGTAGTAACACACAAGCATCCTGGATAAAAGCCTGGTTAACGGAGTTAGCTATGAAACATTTATTTCTAGAAAATGCCTCTCAGACAGACTAATTAGCCTGGACCCAGAAGACCAAAGTTTGAAATAAAGACCAAAGCCTAAAAGTAATAGATCCGAGAATTGTAATAAAAATGAAGTCCCACTGGTACTATGAATCTTCCAGCTACTAACATTCAGTGGAGTCTAATATACACTGTATGAAGGAGGATGGGACATACATCATCGTTATTTCATTAGTTAGTATATTATAGGGTCTCTGCAAACACCTGTGCTGGCAGAGGAACAATCCACACAAGGCGAGAAGGAAATCTGATTCTACATGACTTAGTTAAGCAGTGTCAGGTCTGGGCAGTTTATTTCTTAGGCATTTATGAACAGTACAGTTATGGAAAAAACTGATAACAATTATCTCAATCCTATGTGCACAACAAAGCTTAAGGTCTGACTACATTGAAACTCTTTTGCAAATTACTTGTGACGTCTTCCATAAGAATGAGTTCTATAGCTTAAAGATCTAGGGGGAGGATCTGGTCTAGTCAAGGTCATTGTAGAGGTCACCAAGCTACAAAGTACATGTGACATCTCCCCTAAGGATGTGTTCTATTGATTGAGAAACAAAGCTAAAGATAAAGGTCTAGGGAGGGAGAGTCTGGGATAACATAATAGTCTGGGGGATTCAGATGTGGCCAGGTCCTACAGACAGCACAGATCACCAGGCTATTAACTCTATCCACTCCCAGGATTCTGGGTGGAAAACAGGTATACATCTCCTCTATGGAGGAGACAAACCTGAAGCATTTATCTAATTATTCTTTATCAACAAAAAATTGGAAGTCAGATATTGGGGTAAGAATGGGAATGATCAGAGAAGTGGAGAAGCCATCAATGACCTCCTATCTCTTCCATTCCTCCATCCAACAGGCCTGAGATCCTCTCTCAGCCCTGTCTTACTACTTCATGTCTCTCTATCTGTCCTTAGTCCTCCAAAACCTCTATGGTTAATTTTGGTCAGCTAGTGGCTAGCTCTGCCCTCTGATTCAAAACAAACCTTATTGTCAGAATACAATCAAAATGTCACATGATCTTTCCTCCCTTTTGTCTAAATAAAAAGGGAAGGTTTTAACTCTAACAGAATACAACTATATTCAAAAAGAACAAATATGAGGTAAGAATTACATTCACAATGTCCAGTCCATTTTAGAGAAAACACTCTATTATCTATCCTAATTTGGTGAGTCCAAAGTTTGTACCAAATACACTTTCCATCCTAACTTGTATTACCAACCCAAAACTGTCCTTTTATGTCTCTCAACCTTAAACTCTTTATACTTCTTTTGTGAGTTTCTTTTCTGAATTTGTTAACAAGAAAAACTATAATTATTAACTATCTAGTTTTCAACTCCATCAGAGACCTGAGGAGGACATATTACCTGAGTAAACAGGAAGTACAGAGCAAACAACTTCCAAACCTAAGAAATGACAGAAACAGCTGGCTGCCTGGACAATCACCCAAGGTTCCTCTGTAACATTGGGACATCCATCTTCAGCCTACAGGCCTAGAATATCTGACAGACTTTTCTATGAAGCAGGAATTTTTAAGGACTGTCCTGCCTTGTCTTGGCAAAGATCAGCAGTCATTTTCTTTTGTGTCCTGCTTGTCCAGTTTGGGCAGCATACTGTCAGCAGTTGAGGCAAGGGCAGTTTCTTGCCCAGTGACTAACTTTTGCCACAAAGAAAGTAAACTCCATATGGAGTTTCTTCAATGCCCATGATCTTCTCTGAAGTAGATTGGTGGTGCCAGGAGCAAACATGTCTCATTGTCATAAAAAGCTTTATATTATGAAAACATCTTAAATGCCATATTCTGTAGATCTCTGGAGTGTTTGATGATGACAGTGAAGTGTGAGGCTGGCTGTGGCTGTGCAGCACAGCTGGGCAGAGAACACAGGTGTGCACAGCCTGGCTGAGGGCAGCTACAGCTGTTCACGTGCAGCTGTGAGCTGAGAGTGTGTGGTGGTTGCAACAACAATAGAAGCCTGAGCAGATGTAGAGGTGGCTAACGGTGTGGCAGCCCTAGGAGGGAGTCCAGGGGAAGCCCGAACCCCACGTGGAGAGAGACCTAAGGAGACAGTGGTCTGAAAAGCAGACACAGAGGAGCATGCAGAAGAAGCACATGTGGCGGGAGCTAACTCCAGAGTTTGGAGCCCAGGCACATGTGGAGTTTGGGCCACAGCTGGAGACGGTGGTAGAAAGGCTGCAACAGGAAAATCCCAGAGGGCTTGGAGCAGGAAAGGAAAAGCCAGCCCGTGGTGGCAGCAGCTTCGACTGTGGCTCCTGTGGCTTGCAAAGCCAGGGGCGAGTGGCTGTCTCATGATTTTTGCCCCAAGTTGGACACCAGGTGAAGTGTTTATCCAATTATTCTTTATTAACAAAAAATTGGGAGTCAAGAACCGGATTGATCAGAGAAATGGCAGAGAAGCCATCAGTGACCTCCTATCTCTCCCATCCCTCCATCCAAAAGGCCCAAGGTCCTCTCTAAGACCCACCTTACTACTTCTTGTCTCTCTATCTGTCCTCAGTCCTCCAAAACCTCTATGGTTAATTTTGTTTGCCCTCTAATTCAAAACAAACTTTATTGTCAGAATGCAATCAAAATATCACACAACACAACCCTGTGTGTTTAACATTCCTGGCTTCCCTAGTGCTTATCTGTGAGCAAGCACAAGGACTTCTTGTCTTCTACAGTATATCACACTACCAGACACCATTCTGGAGAGGCATCAGCAACCCAAGCTGATAAAAATCCTTGTTCCTGATGGGTGTGTGTGTGTGTGTGTGTGTGTGTGTGTGTGTGTGTGTGGTGCATCCCTTTAATCCCAGCACTCAGGAGGCAGAGGCAGGAGGATCTCTGAGTTTGAGGTGTTGTTACATAGAGCTGTTACACAGAGAAACCCTGTGTGGAAAAACAAAAACAAGAACATCCTTGTTCTTGGTGGACCTTTACCTTCTAGTGAGAAGCGCAAAGCTATAAACAGTAAGTAATACACATATAACTTACGTAGTATGTCAGAAAGTGACAAGTCCTAAGAAAACACAGACTATGCTTAGAGGGATTAGAAATTGGTTTCTATTTTAAATGAGGACATTGTGGTAGGTTTTATTGAAAATGTGATGCATGAACTAGGATTTGAAGACAAGTCCAGATCATAAGCTCTGATGCCATCGGGAGAGAGTACTTTGGGCAGAAAAGTTGATGCAGGAGCCCTTCATCAAGAACGTGCCTGGTTAAGGAGGACAGGGGACCTGAAATGGAAACCCAGAATTTATGAGTGGATGGTGACATCTAGACCTCTGCATGTATGCAATCACTGCAGATGTAAATAAGCTGGAGAAGAAAAGAGGGCTGAGGGCACTTCAAGATTAAGAGTTGGATCAAGGGGTGGGGGCACACATGTTTGATCCCGGCCCTCAGGAAGCTGAGGCAGGAGAAGCACATGGGTGCCGCTGGGAACGGAACCCGGCCTTCTGTAAGTGCTCCTGACAGAGCCCTCTGTCCAAGCCCCAGATGACACCTTTTAGTTCTGCTTCACATGGCAGAATCAGAGAACGTTCTTCCCTGGGCCTTTTATAAGGCCATTAATCCCATTTTGTGAGAGTGGAGGCCTCCAGATCTACTCACTACCAAAGACCCTTCCTCTTAATGCTATCACATTTGGTTTCAACATATGATGTGGGGGAGAAGGGACTGATGACGACAGACACGCAGATATATTCAGATCACATGAAACAGTTGTCTGGGGTATGACAAAGGGGACTGGACAGATACTGTACAATTCCAGGTAACATCAACGGCGCATTTGAAATCAGGTCCCCTGGAATAGCAATACGTGCTCTTAACCACTGAACTCTCTCCCCAGCTCCTAGAATAGTAATCAAATCTAAAATTTACTTCTTTTCCTTCCTTTTTAAACACTTACCACTCTGAACAACAGCGATTAAATACCTTGTTAAGCTTCGTTTAGGTCTGAAAACTGGACCCCCAAAAGAACTAGTACAGTCCCTATATTTTACATAGAGAGCCATTGGTGAAAACTCTAAGTCTTTTTCACAATTTGGACAAACAGCAGATCACTTAGATTTTCTTGTTACTAATCAAAGGATGCAAATTCACAGAGATCCGCCTGCCTCTGCTGTGATTGAAGGCGCGGGTCACCACGCCCTGCGTCAGCGGCAGCAGCCTTCGCTGTTCACGGGACTTTTGCGCAGAGCTGGGTCTGCGGCTGCGCAAAGGCCAAAGCCCGGCATGCACCGCGGCTGGGGCAGCCCCAGGAGCCCCGCGGAGCTCAGGCTGGCCCGGGCGTTCTGGAGGAGGGGAGCAGCGGGGACCCGGGCCTCAGGTGTGTTTGCAGCGCTGCAGACGGCGCCCCCGTCCCTCCGGTTGTTTCCTGTGTGTCAGTGTTTCCTCCGGCGCACAGACATCTTTACTTCCGGGCTTGGTGGCCTGAGGGGGCCTCCCCTTCCTCCCCTTCTTCCTCCCCTTCCTCCCCTTCCTCCCCTTCTTCCTCCCCTTCCTCCCCTTCCTCCCCTTCCTCCCCTTCCTCCTCTTCCTCCCCTTCCTCCCCTGAGGGGCCTCCCCTTCCTCCCCTTCCTCCTCTTCCTCCCCTTCCTCCCCTTCCTCCCCTGAGGGGCCTCCCCTTCCTCCCCTTCCTCCCCTTCTTCCTCCCCTTCTTCCTCCCCTTCCTCCCCTTCCTCCCCTTCCTCCCCTTCTTCCCCTTCTTCCTCCCCTTCCTTCTCCCCTTCCTCCCCTTCCTCCCCTTCCTCCCCTTCCTCCCCTTCCTCCCCTTCCTCCCCTTTTTCCTTCCCTTCCTCCCCTTCCTCCCCTTCCTCCCCTTCCTCCCCTTCCTCCCCTGGCCCCGGCGGGAGTCCTGCGAGTTTGTTTTATCTACCTTACCCACCGTTCTTTATCTAGAGGATAGGGAATAGGAGACACCATGAAGATCCCGTGGGTCGCAGAAGCAGGGAGGATGATTCACCGGAAATCACTGTGCAACATTAAACGTAGTTAAATTTAAGAACATTCTCAAATCTTGGGGAAAAAAAAACAAAAACCAAAACAAAACAGGAGCAACAAAAGCCCAGGCCAAGAGGACATTGAGTCTAAATTTTTTTTTTTTTTTAATTTTTGTGCGTTGGAATTCTGCCTTCATGTATGTCTGTGTACACGTGCTGGGAACTGAAGCCCCTTCCTCCGGAAGAGCAGCCAGTACTCTTAACCACTGAGCCATCCATCCCTCTAGCACTATGGGTCTAAGTTTTCATTTTCAGAAGAGGAAGTAGGCCAGCTCTAGGTGATTTGGCCAAAGTTCAGTAGCTCCGGAGCGAGTGAGCACTTGCCTTGACTGATAGCCTACTTTTTCCTGTGGAAATACTGAGGAAACATTGCTTTCCTAGCCCTAGTTTTCTGATTTCTAACCCTCAACAGTGACCCCGATTCGTCTCCCACTGTACCTGTTACTGATACACATCAGTCGGGGCTCAGAATTTAACTATAAGCATTGCCGCGTATGCGTTGTATGGGCATATTATTAATTAACTGCCGTTGGGCACATTGCATTGTGCGTGGTGGGGGCAGGGAGGTGAATGTACTTTGTTCACCATGTACCAAATGCTGGGTAAGGTGTACCAGGAAATGTCTTTCCTCTCAGAGAAGTAGTTTGTCATTCACTCCTTCGTGCAATAAATGAGGACGTTATGGAGCAGCTGGTTTTAACTCAGCAGGAAGAACTTGCTAATTATTGGAGCTGTTCAAAAGTAGAAGAGGCTGCCTTGGGAGATACTAACTCACCCTCACCCAAAGTGACTTTCATTCACATTAGTTGGTTTCTAAATTTTGCTTTGAACTACTTCTGTATCAGGTAACATGTGGAATGTAAATTTGTATGGTTTAGCTGGTGAAATAAAATACACCTCTAAACAGTCTTGTTCAGAAAATATGCTAGTGCTCAGTAGAGTAAGGCACATTCTGAACAAGTCTCATTTCGTTTGGAGGGTTATTTTCTTGGAGTAGACAGAATTTTTCAGAAGCTTTGAAGGAAAAGTATTTTCTTTTAACTGAATCTTTTTATTTATTATCCTATAGATTTATTATTTGGAGGCTGGAGAGAATGTACTTTATTGGCTCAGCAATTAAGAGCACTGGCTGCTTTTCCAGAGAACCTTCGTTCAGTTCAAAGCACCCATATGGCAGCTCACAGCTGTCTGTAACTCCAGTTCCAGGAGGTCTGATGCCCTCTTCTGGCCTCTGTGGCCACTAGGTACACCTGTGGTGCATAATCATTCATACAGGCAAAAGACCCATACACAGAAAATAAAAACAATTCTTTTTTCAAATATTATTTTCAGTTTTGCATAAGGTATGTGGGTATGTGCACGTGCATGCTGCTGCCCAAAGAGACCAGAGACATGAGACCCTCTTGGAGATGGAGTCATACTAGTTTCTAGCCACAGCTGTGACTTCAGGGAGTAAAACTCGGGCCCTCTACAGATTAATACACACTTTCAACTATTGAGCCATCTTTTCAGTCCTGAGTAAGCTATCTTGAAAACATTCAGATTTATATAAATTATAAATAAGGTAGAGTATGCCCAATGTAGTGGTTTGAATGAGAATGGCATGCTTGAGCATTTGAGACCTCAAAGCTTGCCCCCTAGTGACCACTTCCTCCGGTGAAGCCACACCCACTGTCACAAGGCCACAGCTCCTAAGAGTGCCACTCCCTATGAGCCTGTGGGGGCCAATTTTATTCAAACCACCCCTGTTTGTTTGTTTGTTTTCCCATTCAAACTATTCCACTCACCTTTGGCATTTCATTGGCCTCCTCTGCCACTATACCCCTGTCAGTGTGGTTTGTTTCTAAAAATGTCCTTACTTCTAGGCAACACAGAATTCTGGCTCCTCTTACATATTTCCTGCCTGTGTCCTGCAATCAGCTATTTCCCCAAAGAACCTAGTTTCTTTCATTGGAGAATTCTATACAGTTTGGTTGCTAGATATGCATGTTTCATAGGAGATGGGATTTGTCTACAGGATAGAATTCAGAATTGCTTATAGAAGGTAAAGGACTCCTGTACACTGATTCCCTTCCTACATCACAACCAACTGTGTGCTCAGAGGTCATCTGGCCTTTGTCCCGTGACCCTCTGTGTATGGGCTTAAGAGCTGTTGCCAGAAGACGCTAATGCTGGAGATGCTCTGGTGTTGTTACTATGGGTAAAAACCGTCCTTTCTCCAAGTTTACATCTCTATTTGTATCCTGGTATGTGTAGGCTAACTTTCTGGTTTACAAATGGATAAAACAGTTGTTAACACAAGTCATCTTTTCTTTAGGTTAGTGCTCTAGGAGCAATTGCTTCTAAATGTGAGAAGAAAGCTAAAGAGCCAGATATGGTGGTCCACACCTGTAATCTCAGCACTTGGAAGGTGAGGGAGGAAGATGAGTGAGTTTGCGACCAACCTAGGCTGTGTGGGACCCTGACTTAAAACAAACAAACAAAAAAAACAATTAATTAGTAAAACATAGGATCAAAGTAGCCAGATGTGCAGCCAGACATGTCCGTTGTCTGGCTTTGATGTTTTAGTGCTGTCTTATATTTATTTACTCATCAAACATTTCTGTGTGTTTTCTTTGTTCTTCATTTTCTCAGATTGTGGCACAGTTGGAATCTGGGCTCCTCCAACGGCATACCATGGATGCAAGTGGAGGAGAGGAAAGAGTAAAATGGACAACCACTATTATTATCAGCTCATCTCTTAAGGTAAAGGGTATTTAGAACATTGATCTTCATTTACAAATCTTAGAGCACCTCATATAAGACAGTATTTTGAAAGATCTTTGGCTTAAGTAACCACAGTTATGGGAATAGGAAGGAAAAATGCTAAATGTGTTTCAAAGTTAGTTATATATGTTTTGCCATCACATTCAAAACCCCATTTTCCTAAATGTTTGAAAGTTGGAAATGTTCTAGTGTCCATCTTAGGTAGGGTCTCATTAGCTTGGGCTTCAAACTTCAAAGCTGTGGAGCTGAAGATGGGATTTCTTACCCTCCTGCCCTCAACCTCCCGTGTGTAGTGAGTACAGGTGTGTGCTTCTGTTTTCAGCCCTGTGCTCTTAGATTTCCTTTATTGCCTCTTTAAAAAAAATGGCTGGTTCTTTATTTACTAATTTTTACTCTTGTGTTTATTCATTTATTTTTCTGAGACAGGGTCTCATGTAGCTGAGCCCAGCCTCCCGCTTGCTGTAACTGAGGAAGGCCTTCAGCTCCTGAGCTGGTCCTCCTGCCACTACATCCCAAGTGCTGGGGATACAGGCGTGTGCGGCCATGTCTTGCTAGTGTATTCTGATTTTGAGTCCATCAGTACACTAAATGTTCATTAGGTCAGAGCCTGCGTGATCTGGTCATCTCAGCGCGTTAAGAGATGTTCAATGTTTCAAATGCATTTTTTGTGTTATTTGCCAAAAAGATCCTAGTAATGAATCTTCGTGGTTCTTTGTTAAAAGAGTCGATTCTTATTTGCTGACATTTTATTTTTGAGTCTTTATTTACTAAAGATCAGGCTGTGGTTCTCACTTGTGTTTTTGCCCAGAGTTGACTTGTTTGCTGTTGTAGTCTGCCCTCGTCCTACAGTCCTTACATGCATATGTAGCTTATAAATAAAGGTTTAAAGACATTTCCCTATTGGTGAAATTATTAAGGCCACTCCACGTAGTTAAAAGGAGATTTATTTAATGGTGTAACTTACAAATTAAGGGATAGGTAGGTCGCAGGGTCTGGGGAAGGTGTATCGCAGTCCAGTGGTGTTCTCTGGAGCTCTGCTCGGTCCACCTCCACCGTCCAGGGTCCCAGAACACAGAGAGAGCACTGGCCCATCCAGATCTCAGGTCTCCAGGCCCCTCCCTTGGCCCCGCCTTGTAGGCGTGACAGTTGCCGAAGTCTCAATGGGGGTTGGAACTTCCAGATCAAAGCTGGAATGGCTACCCACTACATTTCCCTGGACTGGGAAAGTTGTCTAGTTTTAGAGCACTCGCCTACCATTTACAAAAAGCCCTGGGTTCAAGCCGTTAAGCTGGAAAAAATATGGGAAAGGGGTGCAAGGTTAAGTTAAGTTAGTGCTCCTAATCTCTGAAGAATTGTAGAAAAAGAATGGTTTCCTTCTCTGTTAAGTTTTATACTTCGTTGAGAATATATTTTCATTAGTTATGTATTTGTAAACATCATATCATAGAGATTAAATTTGTTAGGTTGAGCTCTGAAATTTGTCATTTCCATGGGGAAGATTTCCATATTGGAATTCTTTTTATTTTCAAATTAACTCTTGATCACATGAGAGATCTTTTCTGTTTCTGTTTAAATCTGTATTTCGTTTCATGTGAGAATTCCTAGATACTAGTTTTGAAGAATATTGCTAGATATTGTACATTCAGGGTGGTTATTATATTTTTTATTTGTGATGTATAAACAAAATGAAGCTCGTTTTTTTGGAGGGGGGCATTTCGAGACAGGGTTTCTCTGTGTAGCCCTGGCTGTCCTGGAACTCGCTCTGTAGACCAGGCTGGCCTTGAACTCACAGAGATCCACCTGCCTCTACCTCCCAAGTGCTGGGATTAAAGGATGCACTACCACTGCTTACCTGATATATTCCTTTTTTAATTTTAAAGATATGATTACCACTTTAGGTAGTTTTGCTGGCTCTTACATATCTGTTGCATCCTTTTGTATTTTTTCTAGTTCTTTGCTAAAATTTTCAACATCTTTCATCTTGAATGTAGAAAACAGACCTATTTTAAGATATGTATGTGGACCCATTTTTATTAACTACTATTTATGGTGGTTCTCTTTCATGTAAACTGACCTCTGGCCAGTGTGTATGTATGTGTGTATGTGTTGTAATTTATATTTTAAAAATGGTACAAGTAATTCAAGGTCTATGATATATTTAGAAGAATATGCTCTTATTCTGCAAAGGCCTTTATTCTGTAATAATAGATGCTCTGTTTGTCAGGCAAAACAGAAAATTTCATTTAAGATGAATAATGCATTTAATATAAATCCTAAATATTATATAAGATATTTTTTAAATAACATCACCAAACAAGTCAATGGTAGAGCACATGTGCAAAGCTCCTGATTTGATTTCTAGCTCTGGAAACAAATTTTATATGTATTTATTATATGTATTATTTGTAATTCAAATTTAACTGAGTGTTGTTTATTTTCTTTTGCTAAATTTGGCAAACTAAGCCATGTATTATCAGTTAACCTACAGTGCGTATCTAGAATGGTACTAATTAGGAGAGAATTGGGGAGCAGACACTCAGTTTCCTTCCGTAATCGGCTTTGAGAAGCCCTGATTGAGAAATGCTTCTCCAAGGTGCTGTAAGTACCAGCAATTCAGCATCGCCTTAATCCAATTCCAGGGACTGAAGTGGTTTGCGCTGGTTGTTCCCTGTGAGAGCTGCTCTACTTTTGTCAAAAGCTCTACTCGGCTTCCCCTCTGTCCTTCTTGAATTGGCAGGTGCCCTTGGGGAAGAAATGGCCTAAATGCTGGGGTCATATCTTTGAATTTCTGTATAGATCTTGGCCTTATAATTTCTCGATATCCTGCTAGCTCTTTGATGCATTTGTACAGATTTGTTTTCAAACTGTCATTTTTCAAGTTGCTTCAGCAGGAGAGTTGACCTAAATTACTGAATCTGCTATTGCTGGAAGCAGTGTACAATTTAAAAACCACACAAGAAAGGGCCATGGTTGAACTCCAGGACAAAGCCTCAGTAACATAAAACACTCTCTCTTTAGGAAGGAAAGGAGCGTATATTTTAGACTGTGTTTAAATTATATTGTTCTGGAGGAAAATATAAAGTCAGTTTAGGTAAGGGGTGTGTGTGTATGTATGTGTACATGTGTGTGGGTGCAAATGCCTGTATACACATGTACAGAGGGTGTCATGTGTCCTGCTCTACCTTTGCTTCCTTATTCTCTTAAGACAGAGTCTGGAGCTAGGCTAGTGGCCAGCAAGTCCAGCACTCGGGTACAGATGTGTAGCCATGGCTGACTTTCCAGATGACTTCTAGAGATTTGAACTTAGTCCCTGATGCTTGCCCAGGAAGTGCTTACTAGTTGAGCTATCCCCCAGCATCTAGGTAATGGATTTTTTTCTTAATATAGAGGCTAACAAGCTTGAGTTCTAGTATATATATTAACCACTTAGGTTTTAGCTCTTTGACTGATATGATCTAGTATTTTAGGTAGAATAGTAAATAAGGTAATTAGTTTTAATGGTAATACTTAAACCGGAATACAGTAATGCTGCCTTTATATGTTTTCTGGCTCACCTACCGTAAATGTAAACACATGAACTAGGAAATTGGTTGTCATCTATGGGATATCTATGTATAATATATGGGCCTCTCAGCCATCTAAGAAATAACTCCCAGCTTCTTCCACAGTTATTCACTAATGCATGTAAGAACCCATTGCCAGATCGTTTCTTAAAAAGAATTTTCCCGCCAGGCGGTGGTGGTGCATGTCTTTAATCCCAGCACTTGGGAGGCAGAGCCAGGCGGATCTCTGTGAGTTCAAGGCCAGCCTGGTCTACAGAGCGAGATCCAGGAAAGGCGCAAAGCTACACAGAGAAACCCTGTCTCGAAAAAACAAAAACAAAACAAAAACAAAAACAAAAACAAAAAATTTTCCCAAAAGCCAGGAAAATGGTCTGAAACAGCCTGTCCTACAAGAGGACTAAGCTACACAACTGTCACATATATGTAGAGAGCCTAGGTCAGTCTCATTCAGTCCCTGCAAGCCCCTGTGAGCCTGGGTTAGTTGATTGTGTGGGTTTTCTTGTGGTGTCCTCAACCCCTCTGGCTCTTTTCCTGGATGGAGGGGATGGGGGGCATGGGGGGAGGAGGGAGACAGGACTGTGAGGGGAGAGATGGCGGGGGCGGGGGCGGGGGGGGGGGGAGGCTGTGGCTGGGATGTAAAATAAATAGATGAATTAAAAAGTCAATAAATAAATTTCCCTGCGGGGCAATGGTAACACATGCCTTTAATCCCAGCACTGGGGTAGGTGGGGGGCAGATGGATTTCTGTGGCCAGCCTGGTCTACAGAGAGTTCCAGGACAGCCAGAGCTACACAAAGAAACCCTGTCTTGAAAAGACAAAACAAGACAACATGAAACAAAATAAAACAAAATTTCCCTCGATTCTCATAGTTTTTAGCTCTTCATTTTTATTCGGCTCCCTGTTCTTTGTCTCTACTAGGAATGGTCTCACTCCTCCTTTTCAGTCTTTTTGCCCCAGAGAGTAGATTTGTTTCTTTGGTGACTAATCTTTTAAGTGGAACAGTGATAAAACCAACCATTAAACACTTTTAATTTTGTATTAGCTGTAATAAAAATCATTTTAGGCATGTCTTATGTTTGTGTTTCTGAAAATTCTTTTAAGACTTGCGAAATTGCAACTGCCCTAGAGACTCGAAGCCACAAGGTTCGATATTCAGACACACTGCAAAGAGGATCGATGGTGTTCTCTCTCTCTGGTACTGTGTACTTGTAATTGCCCTTCCTTAAGTTCCTTTTAAATATGTGGATGGACATGCTAATTTTTGAAATTCAGTAGCAATATAATAGCTTAATGTGTGATCTTTTAGAAGAGTAAATGGGCTGCATTTTGCATTTGCTGCAAAAGCAGCCCATATGACCAGCTGTAGGATACGGCCCTTTAGGAAATGGAGTCTGGTAGAGGGTGGAAAGAGTACTTGCTTTGGAACTGAGGTGAAAATAGAAAGGTCCCCTTGTCTAACAACAAACATAAATTGTTAACAGAGGCCAGCAGTGTGCCTTGGGCCAAACTTACATACCCAGACCAATATATGATGTTTCCCCATTAGTTTTATTTACTGAAAAAAAATTGAAGAACTTTATGAGGAAAAATAAATGTTCCAGAAATTCTAAAATTGTGTGTGAGTCATAGGCAAAGTACAGGATTAAATTAGGCTAAGAAGGTGCTGGGAATATGGAAGGACGGCTCCATCTGTGCTTGGGAAGTAACAGAAGTGATAAAAGGGTGGGGGAGGGGAGGCTTCTCAGTCTGTATGGTCACACACAAGCCAGCGATCCCAGTGCAGGCTGCCCAAGGCCAGCCTGGACCACACAGTGAGACCATCTCACAGTAAGAAAGAGAGAAGATTCTGTTAGGTTTACCACTCTAGCAGAGATTTTGGAAGGCAGGTGCTTTCCGAGTCATTTAGAAAGAAAGAACTTTATGCTGAAAATTACCCAAGTCTAAAATCATTCCTCTTGGCTGAATAGACAACACTCCAGAGAGAAAGAAGTCAAATATTCTTGGTGACTTTATGTTTTAGTCATCATCTGTGCGTTTAACCCTCTGACAAGCCTCACAAAGAATTTCTCATGTTCTGGAGGAAAATGAGGATCAGAGGTTATGTAAAATGTACAGATGCATCTAGCCACTGTGTAATCACATGCTGCTGTCTCTAGAGTGTCTTACCTCCTGACAGCTATAACTAACCCCACCCCAAGTTTCCCTCACTGTGATGACACCAGGTATCTGGTCATTTGGGTATTTTAATTTACATGATTCCTGAGCTTCTGGGAAGGTTTCTTCAACATAAAATTATTGAAAATTTGCTTTAAACTACCTTTCTCATTGATTTCTAGCTTTTGAAATTCAATACACGATCTTCTGAGTTGCTGAACACATGGAGTGCTTGTAAGGTGGTGGGTGTGGGGAGGACATGACGCCTTCCCAGACGCTTATCCCTGGTTGTTTCTCCCTGTCCTTTGGAACAGCCTTCTAATAAGCCAGGAAATGTTTTCAGAAATATCTTTAGTATGAAATACTTTTGAGACAAGTTCTTATTATATATCCTGGCTGGTACTATAGCCCAGGATGGCTTTGGACTCACCACAATTCTCCTGTCTCAGTGTTCCATATGCTGAGATTGTAGATGTGCACTACCACACCTGGCTTGAAAGGTTTACTTTTAAAATAGACTTAATCTTTTAATTAAAATTAGGCATCACCTTTATGTGCTCAGTGCCTTGGCAGAAAACAAAAATTACTGGCTAGTGTTTTTCCTTTAAATTTTTACAATAGTTGTTCTGCTATGAAGAGCATGTCAAAGAATTGCCCAAACCATCTTGTTATATAGGGAGTATAACAAATTCTATTCCTTATGAGTCCCTGCTCAGATTGAGCTTATGAAAATTCACTTTGTGTGACTACATTATATTCACCTTTCCTAGGAGCTGCATTTTTATTGATGGATGCTAAAGAATGTCTGATGTCAGCTGAGGAAATATTTCTAACCAAAATTGACAAGTTCATTAGCATTCACCAGAATAGTTTTTTGGTTCTGTTTGCCCCACTCCATGGGCCTGAAGAATGGAATCTCATGTTCAAGATTCAGCAGAGGTATGGAAGCAAAACACAGCCCAGTTTTTTTTTTTACACTGCTTTGTTTACTTCAGTTCTCAATGCTTGTAGGCAGTTTTGTTTTGCTAGAAGGCAAACTTTATAACCTGTCAAATGTAATCAGACAGGGCAGACAGCTGTTCCTTAAGTCAAGGTGACTAGAGTTAATTTGATGATAGACCTATTCTACAAACGCAAACCAAAGTGAGCACTGAATTCTGGTTACACAGCCACCTCAGATCTCCTAAGGCACAATGCAGGATGTGATTGGATGAGCATGGGACAGAAGTAGAGCTCAGTCTCTCCTTGTCCTGCTGATAACAGCAAATGTGAGTCAGTTTCTTAACCAATTTCTTTTCAGATTCTTGGGCAGTAACTTACGAATACTTCCTGTACACAACACAGTAAATGCTGTTGACCTTATGTGCACTATTGCTAAGGTAAGTCACCTGGGGGATAATTACATCATTTCTTCCACCCCTTGCTCCCTTAAAGCCCTCCCACACACCCCCATTTTCTTTCAAATTTATGGCCTTTTTCTTTAGTTGTTACATGTGTGTGTTCCTAAATACATAACTATAACCCATTCAGTCCCTTTAATGTTACTTGCATGTGTATGATTTCCAGGCTGACCACTTAGTATTAGATAACCAGTATGGGGGTTTTCCCATTTTTCTCATCTCAGCGTCCCGAGTTGCCTGTAGTTCTCTGTCTAGGCTTGGGGCCTCGTGAGCTTTGCCCTTCCATGCTAGCATGCCTGTTGGTGTCTTCTCTTTGAGGTCATGTGTAGGCCACCATGTTGATGAGACTTCATGGATGTAGCTTCTGACATTTCTAGGAGACACATTCTCACAACAAACTCCCCATTCTTTTGGCTCTTACAAAATCTTTTTTTTTTTTTTTTTTTGGTTTTTTGAGACAGGGTTTCTCTGTGTAGCTTTGCGCCTTTTCCTGGAACTCACTTGGTAGCCCAGGCTGGCCTCAAACTCACAGAGATCCGCCCGGCTCTGCCTCCCAAGTGCTGGGATTAAAGGCGTGCGCCACCACCGGCCGGCCCTCTTACAAAATCTTCCTGACCCCTTTTGCTACAATGATCCCTGAGCCTTAGCTACAGGAGTTGTGTTGTAGTTGTATCATTTAGACCTAGGTTCCTCAACTCTGCATCTAATCAGTTGTGGTTTTCTGCAATGATGTCTTGCCTTTTGTAAAGAGAAGTCTCCTTGATGTGGGGCGAGAACTAATCTGTGGAAGGAAGGACAAATATTTAAAGTGTAGTTAGGTATTAAGCTGGTTTAGTAAAGTGGTGGTTGTAGGTTTTCCTCCAAGATTCATGACTTCACTAGTCCTGGGTAGTTGGCTACGTTCCTAGTAGCATGCATGATTTCCCTCTTGTTGAACAGGTCTTAAGTCTAATTAGAGTTATTGGTTCCTGCTAAGATATGAATGCTCCTACTGTACTTTATGGTTATCAAGTCATGCTGGTCATTGTTGTGGTTCATAGGCATCATAACTAGGTAGAATTGTTGGTTGCTTCTCTCATTTGGAAGCTGGCATGGCATCTTCTGCTACCATGAACTAGTTCTTAGGAAAGCTTTCAAGTCCACTCCAGCTCTGGGCCTCAAGGCCCAGTGTCAGAATTGCGTGGTACCTTCAGCAGTAGGGACTTACCTTCCACATGTGGGGCAACCAAGGACAGTGGCCATAGCCTATAGTGTTTGGGAATCTCTTGGACATCCCTGACCAACAACTCAAAAGAGGACTTCTTAGACCTAGTGTTGGGGGTTTTGTTAGATGGTTTATGGCTCTTGGAAACATTGAGGGGATCCCCATCAAGTGAGAGGATCCAAGGTATGCCACCACTCCAGTAGAATGAATTTTTAAATATATAATCCTACAAAAATACATTTTCTGTAAATGTTACATGTTTACATCTTCTTTCAGACTACCTCCAAACCAACCATAGACAGCATCTGCTATAGAATGATAACAACCAAAGCTTACATCATAGAGCAAAGCCCTGTTTGGAGGACACTCCAAAAGATAAAACTCAGTACTGATTCAGTTAGTCCAAATTCAGAGTGTTGATCATAAGTGTTCTTTTAGAAAACTATCAAAATAATTAAACTTATTAAATTATAATGTCCAAATGTCTATTTAAGGGCATTTATATTTAAAATAAAATGTATACATTTAAACATGATTTTATTTTGGGAGTTTGGTTTTGATTCCTTTAATGTTTTGGAGTATAGCTGTGTGGGACAGTGCTACCCTGGCATATATAGGCCCATGTTATAAACACCAGGGAAAAACTCATAGTCAGTCTCTCTCTCTCTCTCTCTCTCTCTCTCTTTCTCTCTCTCTCTCTCATTTTTGGGTTTTTTTTTGTTTTTTTTTTTTTTAAGACAGTTTCTCTGTAACAGCCCTGGCTGTCCTGGAACTCACTCTGTAGACCAGGCTGGCCTCAAACTCACCGAGATCTACCTGCTTCTGCCTCCTGAGTGCTA
Source organism: Peromyscus eremicus (assembly GCF_949786415.1). Lineage (NCBI taxonomy): Eukaryota > Metazoa > Chordata > Mammalia > Rodentia > Cricetidae > Peromyscus > Peromyscus eremicus. The sequence continues at coordinate 95,676,932 of NC_081426.1, forward strand.
GGATTAAAGGTATGCACCACCACCACCTGGCCTAAACTCATAGTTTCTTAATAATACCAAGTTGGACGCTCAAATCTAGTAAGAAATGGAAGCACAGAATTGACTAGTTGGACTAAAGGAAAAGCCATGTACATTTGGGTTTTCTAATCTCTGCAGGCACTTTCATATTTAGCTACTAGAGATACCTTTTTAAGTCTCTTGAGACAGGATTTCACATGATAAGGCTGGTTTTTAATTCTCCTGCCTCTACCTCCCAATGCACTACAGGCATCGGGTATTTTGTAAGATTGCTTCTAAGGCATGAAAAGGGAGGAAAGTTAAAGAAACCAGTCAACTGTTCTGAAGTCAGAATGTCTACATTTCCAGTGGTGTGGTATCCAGCTTGACAATAGGTGCTCTAGTATTAAAAAGCATCCAAAAAGCAGAAAGTGTATCTGTTTTTTTTTTGAAATATAAATTCACAAGTATGTGGATGAATACAGCATTTTGACTACATTTTTTGATGTTATAAAACAAATTAGTTTGTATTGGATCTTCTTTTTTTTTTTGGTTTTTCGAGACAGGATTTCTCTGTGTAGCTTTGCGCCTTTCCTGGAACTCGCTTTGGAGACCAGGCTGGCCTCGAACTCACAGAGATCCTCCTGCCTCTGCCTCCCAAGTGCTGGGATTAAAGGTGTGCACCACCACCGCCCGGCTGTATTGGATCTTCTAAAGTAGTACTTTTTTTAAAAAAATTATTTTATGTGTATGGATGTTTTGCCTGCATGTATGTATGTATACAGTATAGGGGCCTGGTGCCCATGGAGGTCACATCCTCTGCATCTGGAGTTATAGACAGTTGTGAGCCTCCTTATGGGTGCTGAGAACTCTACCCATGTCCTCCAGAAGAGCAGGAAGTGCTCTTAACCCCTGAGCCATCTCTCCAGGCTTTTTAAAGCAAAGACTATTTACTACTGATCCATGTATTGGAAATTGACAAGCCCCTAAAATATACTGGAAAACATCTCTTACTGGTTTTTATTTATGAAACAAGACTTTTACTTTATTACAGCACTTTCTTCAGAGGTAGACTTTGTTTTGATTTCAATGAGTTCTTCTACTCGAGCCAGAACACTTTCAATCAGGTCAAATGTGAAAAGAGCTGAATGTAGGACCTGAAATGCCAAGAAAAGAGCACCACTGTTACCATCATTAGTCCTTTTGAGAGAGGGTCTTGTGGAGCAGACCAGACTAGCCGACAACTTGCAATCCTCCTGTGTCAGTCTCCCCACTGCTGGGGTTCTAGGCCTACGTACACACACACACACACACACACACACACACAAATCTGTGTCATTAGTGCTGCTTCTAAAACAACGCACAGAACAGACCTCAGACTGGATGTAGCTTAAAATTTTGGGAGTTACCTTAAGTTGCATCTCAGGAGGCATAGAAGGGATCTCTTCTCCACCTACAGTCACAGAGCAGACACCTTTACACATCGAGGCTGCTATAAAGGGAAGAAAAAAACATTTCACATTTAGCCACTACAACAGTTCTCAGAGTTTCAGCACTCTGTATGTGTGTGGTGCTGGGAAATGAAACCCAGGGTCTTGAACATACTAGGCAAATGCTTTACTGCTGAGCTGATCCCCAACTCTCAGATTTTAGTACATGTCTTTATTTATTTTGTGTTTATGCATGGCATGGTACATGTGTGGGGGTCACAGGACAACCTGGAGGAATTGGTTCTCTTCTTCCACCACATGAGTCCCAGAGACTGAACTTAGGTTTGGGGCTTGACAGATGAGTCACCTTGTCATCTTTCAGATTTTAATAATACATTTTCAAGCTACTTTAATCTTACTAATTTTAAAATATGTGTCAGTGAGATAACACCTTATAGAATATTTGTTATAAACAAAATCAAACACTAGAATTATGCAACATGTGAACTGATTCTTTATACAAACAGCTTTATTGGCTAAGAATCATTTTAATTAATTAGTTTAATAGCTTTCATTTTTATATAAGGTGAACATATAATAAAATGTGATAATTTGGGACTGGAGAAAAGGCTCAGTGGCTAAGAGCACTTACTACTCTAACAGAACCTGGGGTGTTTCCCAGCACACACATGGAGGGCTAAAGGCATCTGTAACTCCATTTCCAAGTGATCCAACACCTTCTTCTGACTTTTGTGGGCTCTTACATACATATGGTACACACAAATACACTCAGGAACACACACATTTAAAAACAATATGATCATTTCAGAATTTGAATTTTAGACCTAATGGAAAATAAAACTGCATGCTACCAACCTTGGCTATTTCGTTGGCTGTTTTTGATTTCTGCTTCATAATGTGCTTTTGACATATTAAGTCCTATATGAAGTGGCTTTAAAAAGTTATTTTCAATCTTTCCAAGTTCTGTCCATAATCCAGTCTGTTCAGAAGATTTAATGAACAAATTAGTTACTTGGTTCAGCACATACAGGATGCCTTCTGTTAATAAACATGTGCTAGCTGGGAGAAAAAAATGACTGTACCACGGTCCTGCTCTTTAAGCCACTATTAACATCAAGTTATGGTGTCGGTCGTAAGAACCCACTAAAACAGAAGTGTACGGCACATTGCTCATCACTATTCTGCTTGAATAACTACTGGTTTTGAGGTCTGTGACAAAATTAACCGGGAACATCCTATCACTTTCCATCTCCTACAAACCATCTCCACGGTGGCTCTACTTTAAGTCGGCCTCATCTCTGGATGTGTTACTTGGAGTGCTTGGCTATGGGTCACATTCCAGAAGATTTGTTCTCTTTCCTACTAATGGAGACTTTTAAAACTAAATTAATTTGTGTTTTCTTGATGGCCAAGGCAGATGGTCAGTTTAGGATTTTGTCATGTATCTGAGAAGTTTTCATGTCAAGATCATTTACAACTGTGGTACAAAAAAAGGGGGGGGCAGTAATGAAGTTTTTAACTTAATTCAAAAAAGAGAGAGAGATAAATACAAAACATTGATGGTATAAGACTTCCAGGTCTTATACACCAGAAAATACAGTTTATGTAGGGAATTCAGTTATCCTTAACCATATCAATGAGATGGAACACACTTACTCTATAATGAGTTTATAGGGACCCTGTGAGTGAAAGTAAGATACCTGTGTAACAATTGATGATAATGACTCCACACATCTTTTCCCTGAAATCTTTGTAGCACTCATACATTGTTGGCAGGAATGTTCACTTGTCCAGCCACTATAGAAATTGGTATTAACGTTTCTCAAAAAACTAAAAATAGAACATGAACCAAAGCTAGCATATGTAGTGATTCCCACACACCCAGGTACATGATGCACTATTCACAATACCCAAGTTACAGCCCCAACCTCGGTGCCCACAACACGGGACAGGAAGGAGAGTGTGGTGTGCACATAACCGGGTATTATTCTGTCACAAGGAGTCAAAGGGCCACTTCAGAAAAATGGGTGAAACTGAAGTTAACTTTATGTGAAATACGATACTCAGACATTATCTCTCATATGTAGAATCCAGGCTTTTTTTCTCTTTCTAAGAAAAAGACATGAAAATAGAAGAGGGAATATTTGAGAGAAGGACTGATGGGAGGGAGGGAGGGAGGGAGCAGGCACAGAGCGTGAAGAGAAGTTCACCGTGATGGAAGTATTCTAATGCCTCTGTGAAAATGTCACAATGAAACCCATTATTAGTCAAATAACATATGCTAGTAAAAAGACAAAAAAAAAAAAAAAACCCTATCTTTTAAAAAACTTCTCTTATACTGCTGGAAAATACAGAGGTCTAAGTAAAACTAGATATGAATTCAAACTTCAAAAATATGCCTATCAGTTCATTCAACATCTGTGGATTTATTCTGGGAAAACAAAGATGTATTTTGTAATGATTGCATTGGAGAGGTGCCTTTACAAACAATGTTCAGTGAAAAAGAATGCAAGAATATGTTTCATAACAGGAAAATGTTAAGTTGTTGTATATTCACATAATGGAAAACTACATAGCCATTCAATTTTTTCTTGAGTAAATATTGTTGAATGGGAGAAACTTTATATAGCATGACTTCATTCTCATTTAAAAGAGAAAAATGTGGCAGAGCACCCAGAGAGTATAATATCAACGAGGGGTGATGGGCCTGTGATTCCTGCTTTTATTTATTTTGTAAATTTACTTTGTGTGTGCATGAATGAGGACAGGTGCTGTGCCATGGTGCCAATGTGGAGGTCAAAAAGGACAATTTGGTGGCACAGGCCTTTAATCCCAGCACTTGGGAGGCAGAGGCAGGCGGATCTATGAGTTTGAGGCCAGCCTGGTCTACAGAGCGAGTTCCAGTACAGACAAGGCTACACAAAACAACCCCCACACACACACACCCACACCCACACCGGACAACTAGAGTTGATTCTTCTCTCGACACTTTGTGGATCCAGAGGTTGAACTCAGAATGTCAGGCCTATGTGCAGGCACCTCCACCTACCAAGCCGTTTCTCCTGCGCACACATGTAGCGTGTGTGACATGTGCACACCACAGCCCTGTCTGGAGGTCGGAGGACAGCTCTGCCCTGCCGACTCCTCCCACGTTAGGCTGAGTCGGGGCCACCTTTCCACCTCTGTTACTCATTGTCTCTGGTGGGGTCATCTTGTTTGTAAACAGAGGACCTGCTTTAGTATTACAGTTTTAATGCGCTTTTAGGGGCTTTCATGTTTGCTATACAGCTCACGTGCTACCACTGTTCTCATGTCTGTGTCCACCTCTCTCCACCTACTCCTTTCTTGTCAGCTCCTGTCTCTGTATCTGTTCCCTTTTTAAGAACTTTCCCTCTTCTGTTACCTGTAAGCTAAAAGCACAACTCACCAGAACTGCTACTTTCAAGGCTGATTAGGTCGTTAATGACAATCAAATCCATTGCATACATGAAGAACACCCTTAACACTTCTTTTTTTCAAATGTGTATGAGGTTTTTTTTTAATATACGTCTGTGTACCATATGTGTGCCTCATGCACAGAGGGGCGAGAAGAGAGCATTGGATCTCTTGGAACTGGAGTGGGTGCTGGGAATCAAACCCAGGTCCTTCACAAGAGTAGCCAGTCCTCTTAACCACTGAGCCGTCTCTCAAGTTCCCATGGGGAACACTCTGTAACCTACACTTAGCTTTATCAAAAGGAAATAACTTCCCATATTTATATAAAAGAAAATATTAGTTATGGTTGAAGTCCCTTTTACTCAAGAGGTAGCCACTAGCTAACACTTCAGGTGTTTAACATTTTTTATGTCTATATCACTTAATATAAAACATTATATATATAAATGTTTGAAAGATGTTGGCAAGTTACAGGCCAGCCAGAGCCCCATAGTGAGAACCACACTTGAAACAAAAATGAAAATAAACAATGAGTTGTACCTGGCTGGATCTTATTAGGTTGTCCCAGAAGAGCAAGGACGGGAGTGGGAGTCTGGGTGCTAGCCCCACCTTTGCTCTCAGGCACCCTCTAGAACTAAGCAAGGACTTCCTGAGCAACATACCTTCCCACAGGTGGAAATCCTGATAATCCTGCTGTCCTGCTGTCCATGCAAGACAAACTCTAGCTGGAATTCACAACCTGGCCTGTTTGCCCTACCCCCTTCAACCAATACAAGGGTCTTATAATCTCAGAATTTGTGATCATTGTTGGCTACAAAGTGAGTTCCAGGCCAGCAGGAACAACTTGAGACCCTGTCTAAAAACAACAACAACAATAAAAACAACAATAGGCCAGCAAGGAGGCTCAGTGGGTTAAGGTCTTCACTGCCAACCCCAACTATCTGAGTTTGATCCTGAGACCTACATCCCAAAAGTTGTCCTGACTTCCACTGGTGTGGGACTCCCAGCAGTGGGAGCAGGTGCTATCTCTTAACGCTTTGGCTGGCTTTTGGGACCCTACTCCTCATACTGGGTCACCTTGCCCAGCCTTAATACAAGGGGAGGAGCTTAGTCCTACCTCAACTTGATATGCCATGCTTTGTTGACACCCTTGGGAGGCCTGCCCCTTTCTGAACAGAAACAGAGGAGTGGATGGGGCGGGGGGCGGGGGTAAAGGGAGGGAATGGGAGGAGAGGAGAGAGGGGAAACTGCAGTTGGGATGTAAAACAAATGAGTAATTTAATTACAAAACCATGAACTTACAAATAACAAAAAAGGTATAACTGTAAAAATACTCCAGTTTCTTTTTCTTTGCGAACCTCGCCTCCCAAAAGCTGTAATTACAGGCATGAGCTATGGCATCAAGCTAAGGGCAATAATTTATTTTAATTTGTAGTCCATAACATTAAAACATTGACTAATAAAAACACCCTTCAAAATTAGGCTAAGAAAAGTTCTTTCACATGCTGTTCAGCATAATTCTAGTCTCTCCAATAATGAACTATACTGTTTTTAGAAGCATGTAGGAGTCAAGATGCTATGGAGGTAAAAATACATTCTTTGTCTTACATGAAAGTTACCAGATCTTTTTTAAAACACAAAAGAAATAAATTTAGGATTTCTTTCATCTTTGATGTTAAAAAAGTAACAAGATTTTTACAATGTTTATAAAGATTGAACTTTGAAATCCTCACAATTATCTGCCTTCCATTTCATATCCATGTCACTGATTTAACAATTCTGAACTTTTTTGTTTTCTATCTTAATTATGCGTTAAAAATTCACTGGAGCCTACCCAACCCCACTAGACCTTTCTACACCACAGTGAAATAGGTTCTGGAACAGGTAGGAACCTTACAAGCACAGAGTCAACCATAATAAAAGGAAGAAATGGAAAAGGGCATGGCCATGTCCCCCTCTTGGCCCTTCTCCTAACATAAGGCCTTATTTATTAAATGGTATCACAGAACCTTTACCCTTCAATAGTAAGGGATGTCCACCACCGTTAGCCACGTGGCTCCACAGATTATGCAGTGGGGATGTTTCATTTCATTTCACTTCTTTATTGTGGTGCTAAGGATTGAATCCAAGACCTCATGACAGACAATTATTCGGCCACTGAGCTACAATTCCAGTCCTGGCACATTTTAACTCTGAATAAACAGGCATTAGAAAACATCTGAGTGAAGCGTGCAGAAGGTACACAATTACAGCTCTCTTTTGGAATAAACTTGTGATTCCAAACAAGTGACAGCCATCTAAAGAAACCCAACAATAGAGAATGTGAGCTGTAAAAGTTAGAGATGGGAAATACTCGTCTGTAAGAATCTAAAAATGACAGGAAACTGAGTGTGGGAGAAAGTGCTGAAAACATGCAGGGAGCTAAGAGTGGGAGAAGAAAGGCAAGGAGAACTTAGGAAAGTGAAGAGCTGGCTATGACTCCAGTCGGTCAGAAAGAAAGATTATTACTCATGAACTGCTTTATTGTCTTTATAATAGAGTGGCTTTCTATCTCTTCCTGTGTGCCTTTCTGACTTTCTAGTTTTTCATCTTGTAGCACACCTAAATGGGCAAAAACAGGAACTGGTAGGGTTCCTCTGAGTAAAATGCCCACAATTCAACATCAACACAGTATCACTTTGTAACCTGTACAACAAGCCAGAACAGCACTTCTTGTTTTAGACATGGTCTTGCAAACTGCAGGCTGGCCTGGAACTTGTGACCCTCCTCAGCCCTGTAAGTGCCACTATACAGAGGAGTCACACCTAGACGTAAGCTGTCAGTGACTTGTTAACCACAGTGGCTAAATTTGCTTTTCCTCATTGTAACTGTTCTTAGGAATGTTTCCATTACAGACAGGCTGTTAAGCTGCATACAAGGCATCAATCTGGCAATTTAGGACTTCCATTAATCATTTCCCTGGTATGATGGCATACAGCACAAAACAAATAAAAACCAGTATTTGGTTCCTATGGGGGTAAATACAAACCATTAAATAAGGCAGCCCTCTAAGTGGCTATTCTTTCTTCATTATAAAATGTCCACACCAAAGTGTTGTAAGACATTACCTACAGGAGTCAAAACAGACATTGCCTTCCTTCTCTAAGCAGGGACTTCTGACCCTGTGTTAGGCTGTACTCTACACCAAGGACATCTGTCACTCCTAATCAGTGAGGTTCCTTTGTGTCAAGCAAATCACATCACCTTGTGTATGTTCAGCCTTCCTGATTACGACAACGTTAAACTCATACCTTCCCTAAGGACACCTGCCAAGGGCTGCTCAATATACATTGTATTTTTTCTGTTCTCAGGAGTCAGGAGTTACTTTAATTTCAGAAGTTTACATGGAGTCATAGCCAATTTCTATTACTTTCTACTCTTGAGCAAATTACTGATCCTTCCTGTGAGAGAAGGGTTAATGAGAAGGGAAACAGAGTAGTTTTCTTTCAGCATTGTGAAGAATGACACAAGGCACTGGCCAGGACAGTGGCCACCTCTGTCAGTGAGAAGAACATATGGGCACATCTGCCATGATGGCAGATTTGATACACAGCTGGATAAAACAGATCTACACAGCTACCCAAACTCAACGACTGTACACGTAAAACCTGTGCACTTCATCTATGTAAACTTACTTAGAAGAAAAACTGCTGACAAATGTTTAACTCTGCCTGATGAAATATATGCTGAAATATTGGGACAAAATACACTGATGTCTATAGTTAACACTGAAATGCATCAAAAATTATAACAAGAGCTGGGCAGTGGTGGTGCACTCCTTTAGTCCTAACACCAGGAGGCAGAGACAGGTGGATCTCTGTGAGTTCAAGGCCAGCCTGGTCTACAGAGCAGGTTCTAGGATAGACAAGGCTACACAGAGAGACCCTGTCTTGAAAAAGAAAAACAACCCACCTCACCCCCCAAAAAAACAAGAACCTGAGAGGAGGGAGCTGCATGAGGAGTCAAGTGGGACAGGTGGGTCTGACGAATGAACGCCTGCTGTTAAGTTCTTTCAGTTTTGCTGGACATTTTAATTTCTTTTTCACAATAAAAAAATCATCTAGTTCAGACTAAGCATGAATAACAGGCCAAAGTACTGAGTCCACTAGGTCTACTGAAGGTCCTGCTGCTCCTCAGACTCCTCATCCTAAGTGTGACTTACTTAGTAATAAAGACCTCTGGCACTTTTATGTGAAACTTAATTACTTTCAGTCTTCCTATCACTTTTTAAAAAGAGAAATCCATACGAACATGATTCATGTGGTTACAAGTAATAGGAGAGCAATTATTAGAATGGAGTAGGCAGAAAGGAGCTTAAATGTAAATGTGATTTTACTGTATGACATCTCCCTCAAATAGTTTTCTATTTATTGAATACTTCTAATGAAGTGCTATTAAAAAAAATCCGACTACCCACACACCATTCAAAAAGTGCTGTGAACAAACTTATTTGTCATGTCTGAGGTGATATGTGATAATTTTATCTCATATAGCTCTGATTAAAACCCTGACCTATATACGAGTAGAAGAGGCTGAGTAAGAGGTTCATGTGTTTGTGGAGCTCCAGAGGGTCAATTAACACATGACCTGTATCTTATCCACCACTAGGGCTTTTTAATGTAATTGGACCACATAAGCTCACAGGGAGTGGCACTGTTAGGAGGTGTGGCTTTGTTGGAGTAGGTATGACCTTGTTGGAGGACATGTGTCACTATGGAGGCGGGCTTGAGGTCTCATATATGCTCAAGCCATGCCCAGTGTCTCAGTTCACTTCCTGTTGCCTGGGGATTAAAGATGTAGGACTCTTAGCTCTGTCTCTAGCACCATGCCTGCCTGCATGCCACCACGTTTCCCTCCATGATGATAATGAACTCAACCTCTGAAACTAAGCCTGCCATTAAATGTTTTCCTTTATAAGAGTTGTCATGGTCATGGTGTCTCTTCATAGCAATAGAAACCCTAACTAAGACAAGGACCTAGCAATACTTCCTGCAAGAGAGCAGAGACAGAGCAGGAAAACAGGTTAGATGTGAAAAGCTAAGTGTGCCTGGGAACTGACAACAGGTGTCAGAATAGGTACCCAAGTTTATAGCTGGATAAAAATAATAAATGCTGGCTTAGGATAGTAATCAAGCAAAGCTGAAAAACTTAGACATTCTGAATATACTCACAGGTTCTTTTCTAAATAGTTCACTTACTTGATTGTCATTTTCATTATCTTTGATAACCAAATACCTCAATAAATTTAATGAAGCCATAATCCTGTTAATTAAAAGATAATTTGTTATTTTCAGTATAGATTTATGTAATCAATAACTGCAATATATATAAAGCAAGTTAAAAGCTTGGAAATGCTGCTGTTAACACATTTGCCCGTGGAGACTACCCCACCCGTCTGTGGAGTGGCTCAGCTCACCCTGTCTGGTCTAAGTTCACAAGCTGAGCGTTACCCCTGTGCCCCAGAGACAGCCCCGCTGTGCTCCAGACCATGAGTCCTTGTGTTCCTTGTTTATAAATACAGCTTTTCTCCACGTCCATTCTAATGCACCAAAATCAAAAGTATATGTTCTATATGGGAAAAAAATGGACCTGAAAAATAAAGCCCAAATACATAATCCCTTTATAAACTGTTTTGTGAGACTCTTAAATTTCAGTCACGAATGCTGTGGTTTCAGATCTCTATGTAATGCTGAGTACCTCAAATACAGAAAGTCAGTCAGCCACTGTCCTGAGAGAAGAGGTCACTGAGCAACAAAGAGGAAAAGCTTACATACATTTATGAACTAAATACAGATCATAAAGTCACAGGAAAACGTTTTCTTAGTTTAAGAAGTTTTCTTTTAGAACCCTAGTGTGGTCACCTCACCTGTCTGAGTTCTGCAGTAAATCTGTTTCAGCACCCTCAGGGAGAAACAGTACCAAGTCCAACAGAGAAATCAGCTGCGGTCCTGAAAACCATTTGTTACATGTTTTCTGAAAAGCAAAAGAAATATTATGAAAAGTTTATGTGATAGCATCATAAACCTTATATATTACAATAAGATGATATTACAAAAACTATTATTTTTTAACATACATACATTTTTAACTTTCATGTCTATGTACCCATTCACTTTCTAGTCATATGTGGACATCTTGCCAGTTTGAGAACACTGGTGGTCTTTTTCCTACATGGGGTTATGCATAGTCACATACAGATGAAACTCAGTTTTAATTTTTGAAGTATATAGCACAATAAAAGCCATATTATCAGCCAAAAGAAGCAATATGGTTTAAGTTTATAGTTAACAAGTTTTCAAAATTCAGAGGGGCAGGGGTGGTGTTTGTTTTTTAAATAGGGAATTATACTTTAATATTATAGACAGAAAAATACTGTGGGTAAATCAATACTGATGTATGCTACATGTGAATAAATTAGTAACTGACCCCTCACCTGGGTCTGTATTCTTACCTTAAATGACACATCAATCTGATTTTTGATATTTTGAATTACAAAGCCTTCGACACCCGAGTGGTGACTTGTATTTAATAAGCACCTTGAAAGCATAATTATAACACATAAAATTATATTAAACTGCAATATAATTAGTGATAAAGTTTACAATTCAACTGGACCTTATATAACTTCTAAGAATATAAAATTCACAGTGAAGACAATTATCAATGTGGCCAGCTAACTATAAGTTATCTTAACAGTTTTTGCTTTCACTAACTGGTAAATTTTATGTACAACTGGGTTTTTTTTAAAAAAAAATTTTTTTAGTGTGTGTGTACTTGTGTGTAGAGGCCAGAGAACAACGGGTGTCCTGTTCTATCAGTTGTGTGTGTGTGTGTGTGTGTGTGTGTTCTATCGGTCTCCTTATTCTTTTGAGACAGGGTCTCTCATGGTCCTGAGGCTAGGCTAGTACAGCAATCCTCCTAGTTCCTGCCCCTCTAAACTCCCCACCCAGCATTGGGGTTAAAGGTGTATGTGATCATGACCATCTTTGTTGTTGTTGTTTTGTTTTCCTTGAGACTTGGTGTCTCTGTGTAGCCCTGGCTGTCCTGAAACACACTCTGTAGACCAGGCTGGCCTTCCTTAAACTCAGAGATCTTCCTGCCTCTGCCTACCAAGTGCTGGGATTAAAGGTGGGCACCACCACCGACTGGCTACATGCCTAGTTTTTCATGTTGATTCTGGAGATTTGAACACGGGTTCCCATGCTTGTGAGGTGTTCTTACCTACTGAGCTACCTCCTCAGCCATCAAATAAGAAATTTCTGTTAAACCAAATTCTAATCTTTTCATGCATATAATTATAATTTAACATTGCAAGAATGGGGACCAGTATAACCTAAAAACTTTCAGAACTGTTCCCTATAAAAGTAGACTAACCCTGGCTCACCTGATGAAGGAAACCTGGTGGCAGTGTTAATGGCCTACGTCTTCAGTGTCCCCTAAAGGCTCGTGTGCAACAGTCCTGGTTCTTAGCTGGTGGTGGCATCTTTAGGAATGGGACCTCATGGGAGGAAAGTAGGTCATGAGGGGCATGTGCTTAAAGAAGGTACTGGGACGCTAACCCTTTCCACCCATCTGTGCCTGTGCTCCTGGCCATGACGAGTGAGGTAACCCTCCTGCTGCCTACACACTCCCATGATGCTCTGTCCCAAAGTAACAGAGCCACCTGCACAGACTGAGGCCATGAGTCCATGATGGGAAGCTACCAAGAAGGACTAAGGAAAAGGGATCTACTGACAGAGTACAGTGGAACAAAATAAGAAACTTGGTATAAGATCTAAAGGCTAGGACTGTGTAAGCCAGGCCTGACTCTGTTATCAGAAGTGAAGGCTAGGACAGGCTTAAGGATGCTAGTACTAGATACACCCAAAGACCTTTTAGCATTTCAATATTGCTTAGATCAGTTTGCAGCTCATTCTTAGTACCTACAACAGGGTAAAGCAAGCTAAGATCTACAGGCTGACTTTAGCCTGATGTTTATGCCAGAGTTGTTAGAATACACCCACTTCCTAATATAAGAACAGTGGAATTTCCATGCAAACTGTATGTATGGCCTTATAAAGCCTATTTATTATTTAGCCTAAAGTGTTCTAATCTTTAACTCTACTAGTAAGATCTAAGAGTAACTTAGAGTGACTGACCTGTCAAGTTACAAATCTTTGTGGCACCCTCAGTTTCAATTATAAATAATGGAAGATTATTGAACTCTGTAAGGTTCTAGCAGGAACAATCAATCTCAGTTATTCTTTTAAGACTGCTTACGTTTACAGTATTTTAATCAAACTAAAAATAACACAATGCTACTCACATAATACACTTTATATGTTTCCAAAATACTTGATAAGCTGATTCTTTAGCTCTTACAGATACTGAACAATACTGTACAAATAGCGTACCTTCAAATAACTACATGGCATTAGTAGGTTCTGATCAGCCACACACTTAGTAATTAGCCATGGGCTATGTTTTGACATGTCTCCTAAAAGCTTATGTGTTAAAGACTGAAAGGAGCTGACAGACTTATGTGAAGTGATTGATTAGATCCTGAGGGCTCAAACCAATCAATAGATCAGCCCTTGATTGAGTCATAATAGAATGGTATTCTTGAGAGATGGAAACTAGGAGGTCGAACTTCATGCAGGAAGTAGGTCTCTGGAGGCATGCCGTGAAAGGGTCTATCCTGTCCTTGGTCCTTCCTGTGGGGTGAAGGGCTCTGTTCTACTGTATCCTCCATACACCTCCTCCATATGAGCTCATCTTACCACAGGCCCACAGCACAGGATCCAGCAAGCACAGACAACACACTGAGCCCAAATAAACCTTTCTCCCTAAGTTTTTTTCTCAGTTATTTTGTCAGGGCAATGAAAAGTGCCTAGCTCACCAGCTTGATACATACCTAAATAATGTATATTTGCCTTGTGAATCCAGCTTGTCAATATACAGCTGAAGCATAGCTAAACCTTTTTTCCTCTGAAATGAAACAAATAATACTATTACACAAAACATTTAAAATTAAATTATTTATTAAAATTTCTCACTGTGACTCATTAGTTAGTTCCCAAAATCACACATACCAATGTCTCAATGGGGCAAAGTGTCATTACTTTGACTAAGCCCTAGAAATAAAGAAAAAAAAAATTAATTTAGATACAGATTCTGACTCCAAAGAAAGTTAAATTATTACTAGATGCAAACTAAACGTTGAGAGAAAACAGGGCAGAGAAAGGAGACATACAAGCTAAGGAGATCTGCTCCTCTGGCCTTCACTGTTACGTCTACGGCAAACTATAATCCGTTTTTTACACAGCACAAAATGAGATGTGACTAAGTGTGATTTTAAAGTGAATGGTAATTTTCAATTATGTATAGAATAACAAGAAAAGGTAATCACCAGGCAGTGGTGGCGCATGCCTTTAATCCCAGCACTCGGGAGGCAGAGGCCATGCCATGAGTTTGAGGCTAGCCAGATCTACAGAGCGGTTCCGGGACAGCCAAGGTTACACTGAGAAACCTTGTCTTGAAAAAACAAAACAAAACAAAGAAAAGGAAATCAAATATTCAGACGTATAATGCATTCATTAAATATAATCAAGCTTATGTAGTAGCAAAAGATGCTCCTTTCTATTTAAATATTAAGAAATATCTACACTCACAGCTAAAAACCTACATAGCAAATGAAGAGTTCAGGCAGGTACACCATAGAAGGTCAACAGAGTGGAGACAGATGAGTGTGTAAGTCAGGAGAAGGTCAACAGGGTGGAGACAGACTGAGTGTGTAAGTCAGGGGAAGGTCAACAGGGTGGAGACAGACTGAGTGTGTAAGTCAGGGGAAGGTCAACAGGGTGGAGACAGACTGAGTGTGTAAGTCAGGGGAAGGTCAACAGGGTGGAGACAGACTGGGTGTGTAAGTCAGGAGGTGGTCAACAGGGTGGAGACAGACTGAGTGTATAAGTCAGGGGAAGGTCAACAGGGTGGAGACAGACTGAGTGTGTAAGTCAGGGGAAGGTCAACAGGGTGGAGACAGACTGAGTGTGTAAGTCAGGGGAAGGTCAACAGGGTGGAGACAGACTGAGTGTGTAAGTCAGGGGAAGGTCAACAGGGTGGAGACAGACTGAGTGTGTAAGTCAGGGGAAGGTCAACAGGGTGGAGACAGACTGAGTGTGTAAGTCAGGGGAAGGTCAACAGGGTGGAGACAGACTGAGTGTTTAAGTCAGGGGAAGGTCAACAGGGTGGAGACAGACTGAGTGTGTAAGTCAGGAGAAGGTTAACAGGGTGGAGACAGACTGAGTGTGTAAGTCAGGGGAAGGTCAACAGGGTGGAGACAGACTGAGTGTTTAAGTCAGGGGAAGGTCAACAGGGTGGAGACAGACTGAGTGTGTAAGTCAGGGGAAGGTCATCCCAGGGCCTTCCATTATGCCATCAACTAGGATGGTCGCCAATA
The DNA here is from genome assembly GCF_949786415.1 of Peromyscus eremicus. Taxonomy (NCBI): domain Eukaryota; kingdom Metazoa; phylum Chordata; class Mammalia; order Rodentia; family Cricetidae; genus Peromyscus; species Peromyscus eremicus. Next base: position 95,692,292 of record NC_081426.1, read on the forward strand.
GCTGTTTAAGTATAAGTTAATTCTAGGAGTTGGGGAAAACTCACAGAGAATAAAAGTATTTTAAAGTATAAATTAATCAAAATAGAATTTAAAACTCAGTTCTATAGTCTTACTAGCCATATGTCAGGTAGTCTGTCTTTTGTCATGGCCAGCACAGATGGCAGACCATTTCCATCAGCACAAAAAACTCAACCAGAAGCTAGAGTAGCACTTGCAGAGGCTGAGAAGGAAGGGAGAGGAACCGCAGGCGTATGTTACCATAGCAGAGTTCAGAATAGGCAAGGAGCCGTCTCAGTATTTGAATGTATATTCTGCTTACCTGAGGCACAGCAAGAAAGCTCTTGATTTCTAAGTACTGATAAAGTAGGCTGTTGTCTTCCAGTCTCAATAAGCTATTCTCCAGAAGTTCCTGCAGATGAAAATAATGCACATACATATGAGGTGAAGCTAACAGTGATATTTGTTATTGTTACTATTTATAATGCTTGCAAACAGGCTGGTAAGATGGCTCAACAGAGAAAAGGGCTGACCTGAGCCTGATGACCTGAGGTCCCAGAACACATACAATGGAGAGAATTGGCTCCTACAGGTTGTCCTCTGACCTCCACAAATGCATGTGCACACACTTGTATGCACACACACACACACACACACACACACACACACACGTACAATGGTAGCAAACAAATCTTACCAATCCTTTGGAGAAAATAGACTGTTCTGTTCTGAAAGAAAACATTAAAAGTTATCACTGTGGTTTTATAATTTTTAAGAATGGTTCCTTACTTTAGGAGAAACAAATAAAAATTGAAATACAAGGTCTTTTATAGCTGGAATGACTGGGGCACACCTATAACACTAGCCCTTGGGAGGCTGAAGCAGGAGGATCTAGCATTAGACACCAACCAAGGCTCATTGCAAGACTGTTTCAAAATTAATTAAATGATATGTATGTTAAGGAGAAATTCTGTTGAACAATCAATCATACTCCCTTTTGTTGCTTTTTGCCACAGGGTCTCAGGTACCACACCCTGGCCTCAACACTTGGTGTTGCTAAGGATGAGCTTGAACCCCGAATCTCTTGTTCCCACATGTTCCCCCCTGTTCCCACAGTTCCTGGACTGTTCAGTGTTACAATTTAATCCTGAGATTTCATCTAAATGATCTTACCTTTGCAGAAACACATCAATGTGTTCCATGTTCATCTGCAAAAGGTATGATGGGCTAAAATAGGAAAGAATAAAAAAAGGTGTTTAGAATCAGCAATTTCTTCTCCTCAACCACTGATAGTGGTCAAACCCAGGGCTTCACACATGCTAGATAAGAACTCAATACTGGTCTCCAATCACAGCCCCAAAAATCTCTCGCTCACACACACATTTAGAAATTTTATACACATTTGAATTCTGTTCTCCCCAGAAAACACATGTTGGAGTCATAGCCTGCAGAACTCAGAATTTTGGAGTTAAGGTTTTTATAGAGTTAAAATAAAATGAGGTCTTTGGGGTGAGCTCTAATCCAGTACCTCATGCCTATTCAAAGGGGAATTCAGGGGCTAGAGAAATGGCCTAGTGGTCAGGAGGTTACACTGCTTTGGAGAGGACTTGAACTCAGCTCCCAGGACTTACGTCAGGTGGCCTACAACCGCGTCTAACACCTGCCCCACTTCAGATTTCTGTAGGCGCTGCACTGACACTCACACACCCACAGACAGACAGACACAAATAAACATAATTAAATAAATCGTTTTTTAAAAAAGGAAATTTAGAGAGTTGCATACAGGAAGGATGATGTAAGAATGTGAAGGCAAAGACCATCAAAGACCCAAATGTCAGAGAAGCATGGGAGATTCTTCTTCCACGCTGTCACTGGGGAAGAGGGAATTTCAAGTGAAGAGTACCCTAGTCAGACTGGCCTGTGACTACGTCTGTGAGAGATTACTTTGATTGATGTGGAAAGGGCCCAGCCCACTCTGGGGAGCACCATTCCCTAAGTACATGGGTCTGGGCTGTTAGAAAGCTGGCTGAGCATGAGCTACTAAGTGACCGTCTTAAAGCAAGAAGGGCTCCTGCCCCGATTTCCTTCAAAGATGTAAGTCAAATAAACCCTTTTCTCAGAAAGCCACTAGAATAGAACCCCAACCCTCAAAAGGAAACAACTTTCTGACACTTTACTCCATAGTCCAGCCTCTAGAACTAGAGTAATGTTTCTTCATTTTGACAGCGTTTTGTTGTGACAGCCTTATTGATTTTAAAGGCTATTCAGTTTACACTTTCAGTAGTATGTCGGCTATGGGCCTGTTGCATACAGTCATACAGCCTTTATTAGTAATGTATGACCCTTCTATTTTAGTTTCTTTGGGGTTTTTATCATGAAGGGTACTGAATTTTTCAAAGGATTTTCCTGTATCTAACAATCACACTAGACAATTATGTGATATTTGTCCTCGAGTCATTATAAGCATGTCCTGTGTTAGGTTTACTGATGTATGCTGAACCACTTTTCATATCTGAAATAAGACCAATTTGTATGATCTTATTATGATACCAAAGAATTTGCTTTGGAAGCATTTTGTTGAGTATTTCTAGAACTAAACTAAGCAAGGAAGCTGGGTTGTTTTCTTACTTTTGTTTTTTTATTCTGTTGTTGTCTTTGGGGGATTTTAAGAATGTGTTAATTGTGTGCAGGCCTGCACATGGGCACAAGCACATTATGACACTGATGTGGACGACAAAGAACAACTTTCTGGAGTCAGTTCTGTTCACTTCAGGTCCTAGGACTCCAACCCAGGTAGTCAGGCCTGGATGACAAATGCTTTTATCTACTGAGCCATCTCCGTCCATCTCCATTAGCTCATCTCTGGCTTGTTTTATGTTTGTTTTCTTTTGGTTTTTCAAGACAGGGTTTTCCTGTGTAACAGCCCTGGCTGTCCTGGAACTTAGCTTTGTAGACCAGGCTAGCCTTGAACTCAAGAGATCCGCCTGCCTCTGCCTAATGCTGGGATTAAAGGCATGTGCCACCAAGCCCAGCTATTTTGTTGTTTTTAATCAATTTTGATATTTAGTTCAGACTCCCTAGAATTCACTATGTAGCCCAGGCTGGCCTACAATTCATGATCTGCCTCAGCCTCCCAAATTCTGGGATTACAAGTATCACCACACCTAGCCAGTTATCTTTTTCTATAGAATTCTTACCTGGTCTTGGTATCAAGATATTATTTTAGAAGAATGAATTTAGAAGCACTCCTTCCCTTTTTACTTCTGGGGTAGTTTAAGGATGATTTGTGTTAGTTCTTTGAGCATCTGGTAAGATCAGGAGTGGATCTGTACAGCCCTGGGTTTTTCTTCATTGGGAGATGTTTTGTTACTGATCTGTTTAGGTTCTTAGTATTGCCTCAGTTCAATTTTGGTAGGTCACAAATGTCTAGAAATGTACTGACTTCTAGATTTTCCAATTTATTAGACTATAAGTTTTCAAAATAATTCATAGTGATCCTCTGGATTTCAGTGGTGACATCACCACTTTGTATCTAAATTTCATCATCTTATGTTAGTTTGGTTAAATGTCGGTGAACGTATTTGTCTTTTCAGAGAACTTGCTGCCTCACCGACCTCTTGTATTGTTCTTTTAGACTCCAAGCTATTTCTTTCCACACTGATATTTAGTTTCAGCTAATAAATTTGTTTTGGGATAGTTCTGTTTGCCTGAGACCTTCAAATACATCAAGAAGTTATTTACCTGAGATTTCCCTTCACATTAAACAAGATTTACTTTACTTTTATTTATGTGTATGTACACCTGTGTGTGGGTGCCCAGAGGCCAGAAGGAGGATAGGATACCCTGGGGCTGGAATTAAAAGTAGTTTGGGAGTGACCTGACATGGTGCTGGGATCAGAACCATTGGTCCTCTGAAAGAGCGGCAAGCACTTTCAACACTAAGCTGGCTTTCTAGCCCCTTACGATTTTTAATTTAGGCACTTACAGCTACTGACTTCCCTTTCAGAACTGCTTTTGCTATATCCTGAAGTTCACGGTAGGTGTCTTTCGTTTTGTTTTGTTTTTCAGTTGATTCTAGAAGTTTTAAATTACCCCCAGTTTCCTCAATGATACACTGTGTGTTATGTAATTAATCTCCAGGTGTTTGCCTATTTTCTATACTTTGTTCTGCTATTGATTTCTAATTTTATCACATTATAATATGATAAAAGATATTCTTGTTTTTTAAATTTGGTTAAGACATGTTTTATGGCTTAGAATGTGATTTCTTTTTTAGAGAAAGTTTCACAGCTGCTGAGAATGTATATTCTGAAGATGTTGAGGTCTAATAAGTAGCTTGGAGCTATGATACAGCTTCACTAACATTTCTGTTAGTTCTTCTCTCTGAGTGACCTGTCTACTGATGAGACTGGGTGCTGAAATCTACCCCCATTAAGGACTTATCCTGCTTATAGTACTGTCTGTTTTATGAAATTATATGTATCAACATTTGTCACATATATATTTATAATTATTACATCTTAATGGCTTGTTCATTATTTTGGCTTGGGGTCTATATTGTCAAATACAAGAACAGCTAGTCTAGCTTACTTTCAGATTCCACTTTTTTAGAATACTATTTTCCATACTTTACGTCTATGTGGGATTCATCAATCTCTCTTCCTCTGTCCATCTGTCTCTATTTCTTTGAGACAGGGTCTCACTGTGTAGCCCTCGTTAGCCTAAAACTTACTGTGGATGGCCTTGAACTCACAGAGTTTTGCCTATTTTTGCCTCCCAAGTGCTGAGTGTTTCTTAAAGATAGAAAATAGTTTGGGACCAGAGTTCAGCAGTTAAGAGCACATATTGTTCTTGCAGATGACCTGAGTTGGGCTCCCAGGACCACTATTTCTAGGGGGAATCTGTAACTCTGATCTCTTTGGGTACCTGCATTCACATGCCCATATGCACACACATACACAATTTAAATTTTTTTTTTTTTTTTTCCGGAGCTGAGGACCAAACCCAGGGCCTTGCGCTTGTTAGGCAAGTGCTCTACCACTGAGCTAAATCCCCAACCCCTAAAATGTTTTAAAATGATAGAAACTAGTTGGATATCACTTTAAGCCAATCAGTTGATCTGCGTATTTTATTTAGAGGATTAAGACAGTTTACATTTAGGGTTATTACTGAGAGGTGGTAATTCCTGTTGTTTTCTTGATTAAGGTACTGTTTTCTTTTTAACTGAGCTTGTTTTGGAGGTTTAGTGATTCTCAGTTGGTCCTGTTTTTCTTGTGACTTATTCTTCCCCATGCTTCTGTGGCTGTCACTTCCTTCTCGGTGTGCAGGATTGCCTACTGCACCTCGTTAGTGCTCGCTTAACGGTCCTGACTTACTTTAGCTTGGGATCAGCTCGCAAGGTCTTTATTTCTACCTAAATCTTGCTGGATATAGTAAAATTTTTGGAAGCCATTTACTTTCAGCCTGAAATATATCATTCCATGATCTTGTTTGTCCCCTTTTGCTGAGGGGCCTGATGAGTTTCTGATGAATTTGCCTTTGGAAGTAGCTTGGCACTCTACTCTTGCAGCTTTTTATATTGTTTTTTTTTCTGTTCACTTAGTGTTTTAGCTAAACTGTCCTATGGAGAGTTTCCTGTATGGCCATTCTAACTGCCTCCTGTGCTTGGATGTAACTTTCTTTCTATAGATTTTATAACCTCATTAAAAACTTAAATTCTGGGGCATTTCAATCACTTCACTATCTTTGGAACTGTCTACTAAAGTGATAACTTCTGTGGGTCTTTTGAGCTGGCTTCCTCTTAAGTCTCAGGCTCCACCAGTCTCAGTCCCTATTCCTACATGGAGTGTTGGAAAATGGTGCAGGAATAGAGTTGTGTAAGAAGTCTGAGTGCTTGTGAGAACGCTCCAAGAGAACAAGACAAGAGTCTTGTGGCCTCAGTTTCTTCAAAACATGGAATTGTTCTTGGAATGTGTTTTCCTGCTTTTCCTGGGTGTAGCAGATAGGAGTGAGTTTACTTCAGAACACTCATTATTGTTTGGTGTATTCAAGTAATTGTTTAAATTACCCTTTATATGCCTCTATGGAAAAACATTTATTTATTTATTTATTTTTTTTGCCACATATGGCTTGTCCTTGTGACTGTACACAGCTTGAATTCATGAGAACTTTACTTAACCCTCAGAGTATAAACTGTTTGAGGCTCTGAATAAACTTAGATGTTGCATGAGACTTTAGTCTGCCTCATTTATTGGGTCCATTCTCCCAGGTCCCACTGCCTCTAGAGCAGTGACAATGGAGGACAGCAGACAGGCCACAGTGATGACAATAAACCCACAAATATTTAATTACAGAAGAAAAAAACTGAAAACAACTATACTCCCAAAATAAGGATAGATAAGAGTTAGATGTCTAGAGGGTTAGAATTACAAAGTTGGAAGTATAAATAAGTAATAAAAAGAAGAGAACAAAGAAGGTAAGAAAGAGAGGATTGTAGGAAGAGCAGACACACCCACAGGATAAAGGTGGAGAAGTAATGTTGAGGGAATGCAATACAGCAACTCCATCAAACGAAGAAACCCATCCTTCCTATCTTGCTGAGCGGTGGTGGAGTCTTTGCTTCCCCTGGAGTCCACATTGCCCTTCCTGCTAGCCACACATGCTACTGTCACTGCTGCTGGCCTAAATTCTTGCCGGTGTTCTCCATGGGTTGGCCCAGCAACCTGGCAGGTTGAACCTCCTTTCACTTTTCCCCTGCCAGCTGAGACGAAGAAGCACTTTGTGGGTGCTCTTCTACCAGAGGGGTGTGGCGTGGGAAGTGCCAAGCAGCAGCTGTGTTCCCACCAAGGTCTGCAGAGCTCTGACTGTAGAAAGCATCTGCGCTGGAGGAGAGGAAGCATGGCCACTGAGTGACCCAGCACACCGGCCACACTGTCCTGTCTGCACCCCGAGCTTATGCCACTCATTGCGTTTTACTCCTCAGAGGTAAAGATGTAAGTCCCCTCTGCTTCCCTCTGCAATGGAGCCTGTACTTCCAATTTCTTAAACCTATGTCCCCTGATCTGAGTTCAAGTCAAAACCAGCCTCTTATGCCCCATGGCCATTCTCAGAGTGGTTGTTCCTTTGGTCAGCAGAGAGGGTAAGTTTTTAGCACTCAACAGGTTTAGTAATTCTATTTCCCCCAGCTGAAAAGTATGACCACAAGATCGCTCAAGGTCCCCTACAGCATCAGTGAGCAGAGTAGGAAGCATCAGCCCCACTTCTCCGGCTGTTTGCTGTGTAAATCACGGATCTCTAGACTGAATTTGTTATGCAGAATGCTACCCTCTACCTGTGGGGCTCACAAGGCGCTCCTTCTCTTCCTCTTACAGCTCCGCTGGGGAAATTCTCCCATACCAGCCATTTTGCCTAGTACTTAATGTTAGGGTGTACCGTTTCCTGTATAAACCTAATTTTCAGTATGCCTGGATTTCCTCTGTCTGTCTGCTGACTGCTGCAGCACTCCATGCCTTTTCATACCACCCACATTTCCCTGCAAGCCATACACTTAGTTGATGTCTTTTTTCACACTACTGGAGATACCCGAAAATTCTAGGCATCTTTAATCAGCCATTTTCCAGTGTACTAGTATGTTAACATACACGTCTGGATATTAAATAAATCAAGAGTTTGATATTGACTCTTACCTTAAGACCATTGGAAGCTGATCAATACCGATGCCCTGAACAAATACTAGATATGTCAGAGAAGCCACAGAGTCTGCCAATTGTTTGTCTTCCTCCTCCTCAAATTCAAGGTAATCCCAAGTCCTTTTTTTCCTTCCATGATTAAGAATAATTTGTGGTACAGGGTGTCCAATTTGTGATAAAAATCCCTGTGAAATGGGTTTAAAATAAGGGAAGCTATTGGCAAATAAACTATATTATCACCTCCTTATTCTATATTCACACCCATATAATCCCTTCTCTTTGAAGGTGTATAGAACTTGTGATACTTGAGTATCACTCCCATGATTAGATTGTCTTAAATACCAATAGTGAATGTAGTGGTTTCAATATGAATGGCCCCTAGGCTCATATATTTGACTGCTTAGTCATCAAGGAGTGGCACTACTTGAGAAGGAACAGGAGGTGTGGTCTTGTTTAAGTAGGTGTGGTCTTATTAGAGGAAGTATGTCAGTGGAGGTGGGCTTTGAGGCTTTAAAAATACAAGGCAGGTCTAGTGTCTCCCTCTTCCTGCTGCCTGCATATTTGGATGTGAAACTCTCAGCTGGTTTTCCAGCACCATGTCTCCCTGTGTGAGGCCATGCTCCCACTAGGAGGATAATGTACTAAACCTCTAAAATTTTAAGCAAGCCTCAATTAAGTGTTTTCTTTCCTAAGAGTTGCCATGGTCATGTTGTCTCTTCACAGCAGAACAGTGACTAAGGCAGTGAGGAAGTCTGCTGGTATAATGAAGGTCTCGATCAGTTGATTTTGAGTTATTCAAAAGATTGCCCTGGGTGGCCCTGACATGTTCAGGCAGGTTTTTTGCTTTGTTTTATGTATTAATGTATTTATTTATTTATTTTGAAACATCAAAATAAATTTTGAGACTCAAAATAATTAATGATACACACATGAATGAGTTTTGTTGACAGCCAGACTATCTGATTGCTAGAGGGCTTTGGAGTGAGCTAAGCAAAACATTTCAGGGAGCTGGAGAGATGGCTTAGCAGTAAAGAGCACTGGGTGCTCTTGCAGAAGACCCAGGTTTGGTTCACAACACCTACAGGGTGGCTCACAACCATCTATAATTCCAGTTCTAAGAGCTCCAATGCCCTCTTCTGGCCTCCTTCGCTACTGCACACATATGGCCCACATTAAAAAAAAAGAAAAGAGACAAACTTTGTAATAAAATAAAATGAGTAAGTCTAATAAAATAAAATGAGTAAGTCTGAAACACAAATGAAGCTGGGCATGGTAGTGCATGCCTTTAATCCCAGCACTTCGGAGACAGAAGCAAGTAGATCTCTGTAAGTTCAAGTCTTGCACGATCTACATAGAGTTCTAGTACAGCCAGAGTTATACAGTAAAACCCTATCTCCAAAAAACTAAAAATAAAAAGAGAGAAAGAATTTCAACATGAAAAAAATTGTAAGTGCTTCAGGCAGAGTGGTGGTTGCCAGGCAGTGACAGGGCAGAGGGTGAGAAGTGAGCGCTTCGCAAGTACAGACTTCAGGGGGAAAGACAGGCTCTTGAGGTGACTGTGGTGGCTGCATAACAATGTAAACACACCAATGCTACACTTAAAAATGCTTAAGATGGGGGCTGGGTGCCCTTCGAGAGGATCCAGGTTCAACTCCCAGTACCCACATGCTGGCTAACAACCAAAATATGATGTCCTCTTCTGGCTTCCACAGGTACTGCATGCATGTGTTGCAGAGACACACATTCAAGCAAGCACACACGCGCGTGCGCACACACACACATACACACACACACACACACAATCTTTAAAAAATACTAAATCAATAGCAATGATTTATATTATAGTATTAAGAGAAAAGATACACAGGATTATATATGATATAACTGTTCAAGACCTTATATGTATATATACATTTTCTTATTTATTAACATATAAGTAGAAACATTTGGAAAGCCTTGGATAATGAGATTATGGCTATTTAATTTCCATCCTGTTGTTTATCTGTGTTCTAAAAAAGCTACATGTTGCCCTATTAATAAATTTTCAACTTAAGTGCTCATATGAAATACATCAGAATATAGCAGGATAAATTTAAGATTACAGCGAATATTATAGCAGATTAGACTGGCTGTACTTACTATTATTTCAGATGCAAAACACCGAAAAGGGTCATTTCCAACTTCTTCAGACTGTTCAAGGAATTGTGCTGTCAGCAAAGGGCATTTCAAGCTTTTGAAACAACTAAGGCATAAGAAATAGGTAATTATGTCGTCGGCACTCCTGAAACATAACATCTAGTTCTTCATATCTAGCTTTACGTGAAAGATAAGCACTGCATGGCTTGTTCATCCTCAAAAATCAGGCTGAAATTTAATTCATTACAACAGTATTAAGAACTAGGACCTTTGAAAGGTGGTTAGGCCAGGAGGGCTCAAGTCTTATGGGAAGGACTATGCTGTTTTGAAAAGATGAGCTCAGCTTACTTGAACTTGCTACTCGTCCACCAAGTCTTAGCACCCCAAACTTAGACTTCCTAGTCTAGAACTGCAAGCTAATATATTTTTATTATAAATCACCTAGTTTTTTATTACCGTAGCACAGATGGCCTAAAGTAAGCATCAATAATAATGTGTCTATAAGACATAATAAATCCTTTCTCATTAGTAACAGTCATAGGAAAACACGAGACTGTCTTGGTAGGCTCCATATGCTGAGATTCAATTCCGTTTCTAGACCTTTCTCATTGACTCTGAAGGTCTGTCTGAGGACCAGTACTCATCTTGGATAGTACCTATCATCTGTCCAAGGAAAACTCAAGACAGAAACTTTTTTATAAAGTTATAGTCACTTTTTTTCCTTTAGTTTTTTGAGACAGACTTTCTCCGTGTAGCCCTGGCTGTCCTAGAACGCGCTCTGTAGACCAGGCTGGCCTCAAACTAAGAGTGCTGAGATTAAAGGTGTGCACCACCACAGCCCAGCAACTTTATTTTTAATCTAACTTTGTTCTGTGACTAAGTCTTTTCTAGTTCTTTAAAATAGCCTTAAAAAAAAAAAAAGGTAATAGGTTTCCTAAATGGTAAATAGACAAACAAACCACTTCATAAAAACCAACTTTAAATACCCTAATCCTGCAAAATAGAAAAGTAACAATAGCATTAGTTTCCCAAATTAAAAAAAAAAAAGTTCAGTACTATCCAAGAGAAATTTAACACAAATTCTATGTATAATTTATAATTTAAGATTTCTTAGTAGTCACATGAGAAAAGTTGTGAGAAATAATTTCCTCAATTAGCCCAATATAGCTGAAATATTTCGGTAGGTCACAAGTATACCAAGATTATTTAGGAATTTTATTGTCTTTTCTGTCTTTTTATGGTGTGTGTTTGTTGTTTGGAGGTTTTGTTTTGATTTGATTTTTTGAGACAGGTTATTCTGTAACCCAGGCTCTGGCTTTGATCTTGCCATTCTTCTGCCTCAACTTCTGAGGGCTGGAATGACAGGTGAGCAGCACCATATCCTGCTTATGTTTTCCCCTTTTTAAAATGTCCAGTCTTCAACCTAAAGACTGTTTTATACTGGTAGCACACCTTAATTTGGACCGTCCATATGCCAAGTGATTGGGAGCCATACTGAAGAGTGGATGTTTAGTCAGAACCATGGTGTGAAAGACAGTGGGCGAGCACTTTGTTGACCTTGTGATCAGGGTGGATGTTCAACTGTCTGGTGGTCCTTATGCTGTGTTCAAATACGATTTCCCATAGACAGAATGAATTCCTTCTGTCAAATGTATCTACTGCCCCACGTTCAGTATCTGCTTGCTGTGATAGGTGAAAGTAAATTCAGTGAAGGACTTGGTTTTATCTGTTAGTGCCCCATGAAACATCCATGATATATCAGGTCAACATTCTATCTGTCTAAATTCAAAATCCCAAACTAGATTTGTATGTACAAATAAGAAACGTAAGATAACTGAGCTACCCATTACCCTCTCCACTGTGGGATATCCTTCAAATATACTTACAACTTTAGTAATTCATCTTTTAACTTTTCATTTTCCTTGTTTTCTTTGTTATCAATTACTTCTCCCACAAAAGGCTTCATGAACTCTATTAAGGCCTTGCAACACTGACAAAGGCCGTAATCGTCTGTCTGCATTTGTTCTTCTGAGTACGGAACAGGAAGAAGAGCAAGTTGACTCCAAAGGGTGGACAGTGCTAATCCAACTGAGTACGCCTTGTTGTTGGGGAGTTTCTGAATAACTGCAACAGAGACCAGGTTGTTATTTGCATTCACCTCATAAGCGTGCTGCACACAGGACAAGAGGAAGTCGGCGTTTAGAAGGTTCTGGGTCTTTAGGAGGTGGAGCCTTGCTGAAGGAAGTGTCACTAGAGGCGGGCTTAGAGGTCGAGTAGTCTGAGCTCACTACTCTCTGTCACTGCAGTGTGATCAGGTACTTCTCACTATTCTCTGTCACTGCAGTGTGATCAGGTACTTCTCACTACTCTCTCTCTGTCACTGCAGTGTGATCAGGTACTTCTCACTACTCTCTGTCACTGCAGTGTGATCAGGTACTTCTCACTACTCTCTGTCACTGCAGTGTGATCAGGTACTTCTCACTACTCTCTGTCACTGCAGTGTGATCAGGTACTTCTCACTACTCTCTGTCACTGCAGTGTGATCAGGTACTTCTCACTACTCTCTCTCACTGCAGTGTGATCAGGTACTTCTCACTACTCTCTCTCTGTCACTGCAGTGTGATCAGGTACTTCTCACTACTCTCTCTCACTGCAGTGTGATCAGGTACTTCTCACTATTCTCTCTCACTGCAGTGTGATCAGGTACTTCTCACTACTCTCTTTCTCTGTCACTACAGTGTGATCAGGTACTTCTCACTACTCTCTCTCTGTCACTACAGTGTGATCAGGTACTTCTCACTACTCTCTCTCTGTCACTGCAGTGTGATCAGGTACTTCTCACTACTCTCTCTGTCACTGCAGTGTGATCAGGTACTTCTCACTACTCTCTGTTACTGCAGTGTGATCAGGTACTTCTCACTACTCTCTCACTGCAGTGTGATCAGGTACTTCTCACTACTCTCTCTCTGTCACTGCAGTGTGATCAGGTACTTCTCACTACTCTCTCTGTCAATGCAGTGTGATCAGGTACTTCTCACTACTCTCTCTGTCACTGCAGTGTGATCAGGTACTTCTCACTACTCTCTCTGTCAATGCAGTGTGATCAGGTACTTCTCACTACTCTCTCTGTCAATGCAGTGTGATCAGGTACTTCTCACTACTCTCTCTGTCACTGCAGTGTGATCAGGTACTTCTCACTACTCTCTCTGTCAATGCAGTGTGATCAGGTACTTCTCACTACTCTCTCTGTCAATGCAGTGTGATCAGGTACTTCTCACTACTCTCTGTCACTGCAGTGTGATCAGGTACTTCTCACTACTCTCTCTCACTGCAGTGTGATCAGGTACTTCTCACTACTCTCTCTCACTGCAGTGTGATCAGGTACTTCTCACTACTCTCTCTCACTGCAGTGTGATCAGGTACTTCTCACTACTCTTTGTCACTGCAGTGTGATCAGGTACTTCTCACTACTCTTTGTCACTGCAGTGTGATCAGGTACTTCTCACTACTCTCTCTTTGTCACTGCAGTGTGATCAGGTACTCCTCACTACTCTCTCTCTGTCACTGCAGTGTGATCAGGTACTTCTCACTACTCTCTCTCTGTCACTGCAGTGTGATCAGGTACTTCTCACTACTCTCTCTGTCACTGCAGTGTGATCAGGTACTTCTCACTACTCTCTCTCACTGCAGTGTGATCAGGTACTTCTCACTACTCTCTCTCACTGCAGTGTGATCAGGTACTTCTCACTACTCTCTCTCACTGCAGTGTGATCAGGTACTTCTCACTACTCTCTCTGTCACTGCAGTGTGATCAGGTACTTCTCACTGCTCTGTCACTGCAGTGTGATCAGGTACTTCTCACTACTCTCTCTGTCACTGCAGTGTGATCAGGTACTTCTCACTACTCTCTCTGTCACTGCAGTGTGATCAGGTACTTCTCACTGCTCTCTCTGTCACTGCAGTGTGATCAGGTACTTCTCACTACTCTCTGTCACTGCAGTGTGATCAGGTACTTCTCACTACTCTCTCTCACTGCAGTGTGATCAGGTACTTCTCACTACTCTCTCTCTGTCACTGCAGTGTGATCAGGTACTTCTCACTGCTCCCACCATGCCTCTCCCACATGATGGACTACACACCCTGACCTCAATCGGCAGTTCTTCCTCACATTGCCAGTTGTCAGGCACTTGGGCACAACAATAAGAAAATCAACTAATGAAGTATTTTTATAACTGGCTATCTTTTTCCTTATTTTTGATTCTAAGCACAAAATATGAATTGAAAATTACACAGCACTATACAAATGGAAGGAGTATTGCAGAGCTTTTTGTGCCCTTAGAAGATTTTGAATATTTAAGAAGTATAAGGCTGGTGAGCATTCAGATTTAAATGAATTTATTCTAATGTCTAGGTCCCTCTATCACATTCTGAAGTATATATGTTTTCTAAAATGAAAATCACTTCTTTCGAGGTAAATGTCCGTCTTGGCTGCTGAGACCCTTCTCATTCTGCATGTCTCTTTTCATTCTCCAGACTACCTTTTAACCAACCTCCCATTCAGAGGCTCATGTCCTTAACCAAAATACGGGACTACCACGCTGCTGTCAGATCATATGACCCACTAAATATGCGTAGAGGGAAAATGCTAACTATAAATTGTAGATAAGAAAGCTAGCCAGGGAGCTAGGGAGATGGCTCAGTGGTTAAGAGCTCTGGCAGTTTTTCTAGAGGACCTGGGTTCGATTCCTAACACCCATGTGGCAGCTCACAACCTGCTGTTACTCCAGTTCAGTAATGCCCATTTCTGGCCTCCAAGGGCACCAAGCATACAAGTAGTGTGCAGACATGCATTCAGGCAAAAACTCATACATGTGGAAAAATGGTGTAAATTAAAAAACAAAAGCTAACCAAAAAGTTACATACACGAAAACAGTAAGACACACAACAAGGATTTACGAGCAGCCTCTCCCAGCACCTCGAGCTCCACACTGCACTGCTCTAAGAGTCTAACAGCAGAGCTCAGCAACCCACCACACGCTTTACTCGGTAGACTGTTCACATTTAGGGTAAACATCAAGGTACGTATGCAAATAAAACAGGACATACTTGGGGTACCAAAGTGCTCATACCTGTCTGCAATGGCTGAAGTAAAAGAAGAGTAATTTGGGATATCTGTTTTCCAGAGGCCTCTTCAATGAGTTCAAGCAAACCCAACAACAATTCCTTTGGATTACATAACTATAAAAATATTCACAATTGAACCTGTTTAATACAAGTTGTATTTAAAGCCACATGATTACTATTTTAAAGAAGACATACTGAGAAAATACAGTTATATTTGCTTAACTATGAAATGCCCTGTAAGGTGTTAAAAGGATCTTCAGAGCTCAGGCTTCTTCTGAACTTGACCTGAGCCTCCTGTTGGCTGTTTACTCTCCATGCAGAGCTCCGATCTCTGGTTCTTTCTGAACAGGTAATTTATGGTACATCCTGACAGCCCTCTTACCACTCAGCCTGCCTACTTTCTCTGCCCTCCCACCAAAGCCACACCCATCTCTTCCCTAACGCTCACCTGTGTGCATCCCTCCAATCTTCAGTTCCCTGTATTAGGTTTTATTATGGGATTTTCAGACAAACTTTTTTACTGTTGATCCCCTACACACCTCTTACCCTCCTCTCCCCTCCCTCTCACCCCTGATCATCTCCTTTCAGCTTCCATGTCTCAAGCAGCACTGGTACTTGATTCTGGGTCTAATGCAGCACAAGGGTCAGTGTGACATTAAACCAGTTCTTTAAAAACTGACTTCATCTATATAATAAGAACACTTGTTAAATTACAGATTTATAGCTCTCTTATGGAAAACTCTGAATCCAGGATCTCAGACTGGATAATTCTTATATCTAGAAACTTTGGAAAATGCTGAGATGGAATTGCCCATCCATCCCGTCAAGTATGACCGGGTATTACATAAGAGTAATTTCCTGGACTAAAATGTTCTTACCAAGAAAAGGAATTAGACGTGAAAGGGGACTGTAGTGCTGCTGAGCTCTGATGGACAGAACCAAGTTCACTGACTCACCTTCACCAGTAAATCAAACATCAGGAAACAGTCTTTCCTTTTCTCCTCTTCACCGTTCCTCAGGAGGCATCGCACAACAGGACCAACCAGATTCCAGCCCATAGACTTGATGATGGTCTGCAGAGCATGGCAGAGGAAAGCAGGCCGTCATCTAGAGACTCCTGCTTTCCTGACCAAAGGAGCTTTCTCTGAAGTAGCAAAGGCAAGGCCTGTGAGACTCACATGCCACCTCTAATCCTTCTGGGGCTCACAGCAGCCATCACTGTGTTCAAATGTTTTTAATGTTTTCACTGAGGGAAACGGAACGGCCTCTACTTTCACTCAGCAACTAGATCTTTCCTAGGAACTAAAGAGTTTGGTTATTTCTGACAAGCTAGTTAATTTGCTCAGAACAAGCATTCTTTTTTTTTTTTTTTTTTTCCCCCCGAGACAGGGTTTCTCTGTGTAGTTTTGGTGCCTGTCCTGGATCTCGCTCTGTAGACCAGGCTGGCCTTGAACTCACAGAGATCTGCCTGGCTCTGCCTCCTGAGTGCTGGGATTAAAGGCGTGCACCACTACTGCCCAGCTGCATTCTCATATATATATGAGATAAAAAATATGACTTCATTTTTATTCTCTCCTACACATAACTTTCTTTTTCTTTTTTTTCTTTTTCTTTTCTTTTCTCTTCTTTTTTTTTGAGACAGGGTTTCTCTGTGTAGCTTTGGCTGTCCTAGAACTCACTCTGTAGACCAGACTGGCCTCAAATTTACAGAGATCACCTGCCTCTACCTCCTGAGTGCTGTGATTAGAGGTGTGCTCCCCCACTGCTGGGGTTAGAGGTGTGCTCCCCCACTGCTGGGGTTAGAGGTGTGCTCCCCCACTGCTGGGGTTAGAGGTGTGCTCCCCCACTGCTGGGGTTAGAGGTGTGCTCCCCACTGCTGGGGTTAAAGATGTGCTGCTGGGATTAGAGATGTGCTCCTCCACTGCTAGGATTAGAGGAGTGCTCCCCCACTGCTAGGATTAGAGATGTGCTCCCCCACTGCTGGGATTAGAGGTGTGCTCCCCACTGCTGGGATTAGAGGTGTGCTCCCCACTGCTGGGATTAAAGGTGTGCTCCCCCATTGCACATTTCAAATGCTTCCCACACAAAAGTTTTTCTTTACAATTATTCACATTCATATCAAAACCAGATTTTCAAAATTATTAGCAATGTACCCCAGCTGTGGCCTGTTTTCTTTCAAGTCATTAATACATACCATACACATACCATCTAATACTCTAGGTTCTAAAAATCAGAGAAAATCTCTATCCTGATGGAATTCATTCTATGAAATTCTTGGGAAAAGGAAAACAAACACAGACTAGGAAAACAGGATGGCAGACAGCGCTTCCTCTGGACACAAGCTGTCTAAGACAATGGACACAATGTGAAGAGCACCAGAGGAAAGTCATCTTTAGCTGGGAGGGGTAAGAGGATTCCCGGGAGCTAAGTTAAAGCTTTCTGAAGAAACAAATCAGCCAGGAATAGACAGACAGGTTAGAAAAGAACCTTCAAGGCTCTCAAACAGCAGTGTGTATGTTCGAGGATCCCTACGTCTTGGAGGAGCTCAGGGAGGTTTGTTAAGGTGTGAGGGCCCTTCACAAAGGAGGAGATGCCATCAGCTTTGCTTCCATCCGTCAGACACTTTGGTATTTTTACCAGGTTGCAGCATAAATATTAAAGAGTTGCCTTTCTGACAAACCATTTGCCTTGGTTGTTCTCGGTGTTTTGAGACAAGGTCTTAAGACCCAGGCTGGTCTTACATTCCTAGGCTCAAGTGGTCCTTCCCCCTCAGCTACCACAGTAGCTGGGGCTAGGGACATCCATCATGCTTGCTGTACAGGTTCTCATTATTTTACAAGATATAGCCAAATATACTGATTTGGGCGAAGGGTACTTGGTCTGTCTTTCATTGTTTTAAGACCTAAAATGACTTAAAGTTCATTTTAGAGATTTATAGTCACGTCAATTTTTAAAATTCACCTTTCTCTTTTTATTCAATGAAACTGATGCTTAGAATATGGCAGAAAATGAAGTACAAATTTTAATGAACAAAAGCATACATTTTTATCTAATAATTCAATTATCTTTCTAAAAATATTCACTCTATTATTTTTACTCTCAGGTGTATATGTGTGTCTGTGTGTATGATGGGGGGGCACACATGCCATAGTGCACATGGGACGTCAGAGGACAACCCTGTGGAATCTGTTCTTTTCCTTCACCCAGGTCACGGTCATTTTTTTTTTTGCCCATGAACCATCTCTCTGCCCCCAGTTATCTCACTGACTAGTCTTCTAATGCTAGTTATGTCTTCTGTCCAGAGTTTTTTCTCAGACAGCTCCGTAGCTGACACCCCACTTCCTTCAAATCTCTTTCACCGTGAATTTATTTTCCTCTTTCTATATTACACTTCTACTTTCTATACTTTTCTTAGGGTGCATATTTTTTGTTCTTTAGAATGTCATATTGTAAGCCAGGTATGGTGGAACATGCCTTTAAACTCAGCACTTAGGGGCAAAAGGCAGGAGGATTTCTGTGAGTTTGAGGCCAGCTTGGTCTACGTAGGAGCTCCAGGACAGCTAGGACTATACAGAGAGACTTGTTTCAAACAAACAGAAAGCATGCCATGACTGGAGTTCTTCTGGGCAAGGAATATTTCGTTCATTACTGTGTCTAGTGCCAGCAGCAAGCACAGACCTGTTACAAAGAAACAAGGCAGGTCTTGTGACCAGGACAGTAAACAAAGTGGCAGACTATACAGCTTAGATGATGTCTGCTAACTTAGGTATAGCACAGTGTCCTGCTTCCAAAGATTGGATGTTCTGTTTTTCTCTATTTTTTTGGTATAGCTTGACTTTTAATATTCAAGAATTCATATTATGAATTAGTAACTAAGTTTTTTAAAAATTACTAAATTCTTATCTTACCATAACTTACTGAATTAAGAGTAAATTCACTTTTTAAAATTTGTCTCCTAGATAGACAGGATAATTATTTCCTTAATGACATCCTGCTTTCCGTTCCCAGCACTCCTGGCCCAGCACAGCCCTCCGTGGAGTTTAGCATCTTTACTCTTCTTTCTCGTGCGCATTTCTGGTTCTGTGGCCTTCCTTGCTTTTCCTACAGCCCCACTTCTGGTCATACAGCTGCCTGCTCCCACGTGGCTGACCTCTGGGCCAGCTTAACTTAAGCAGGCTTCTGTTTCTTTTTATTCTCCCGACAGCTACTGAGATTACAGCTTGCCTGGCCCAGAGAGGTTTTCTCTTAAACTCTAATTCAATTGTCCCCAAGCTTAAAAACCCAAACCAGCAGCCTCAGCTCCTACGTGCAGTACTTTCTAAGGAGGTGTTTCTCTCTCTCCTTCCCTTTAAGTGATCCTCTGAATGACAATAGCCAGATCCTTAAGAGTAACAATGTGTTTATCTGAGTTAAAGAACTGTTAAATATTTAGTGTGTATATGTTTGTACATAGGCAACAGCATGTGTGTAGAGGTCAGAGGTCAAGTTGGAGGCTGTCAATCTCTTAACCATGTGGGTCTCAGGGATCAAACTCAGACCACTGCACTTGGTGGCAAGACTTTACCCATTAGCCACTTGCCTATCCCAAGAATTTTAGCTAAACCGTTTATAAATATCAGCTACAAGGCACTGTAGAATGATGTCTTTGGAACTTACAGACTCTAGCATTAACTATCTCATGCTTTGTTTGGGGCAGGGGGAGCAAATAAGTTAGTATATGGAAAGAATTAGATACAGACTTAAAAACCAGGCTGGCATCGAACTCAGATATCCACCTGCCTCTGCCTCCCGAGACCTAACCCTGACATCCCTTGCAATGTTTTGATATTAAGCAACATAACTGTCCCCATCTTACATGAGACTGGCAGAGTCAGAGCTCACATCTCTCCAACTCCAAGCCCACGCTTTGCCCCCATTCCAGCTGCTCTCCACTGGGCCGGTTTTGCTCTTAAGTTCCCGAGGATACTTGGCAAGGTCTAAAGACTTGATTAGTGTTGGTAGAGAGGGCGCTATTGGTGTAACAGGCAGAGGCCAGTGCTGCTGCTGAATGTCCTACACTACACAGGACAGTGGTCCTGGCCAGGACACAAGCAGGTGGTGGGGTCTACATTCCAGAGTCTTAAGACAAGTTCATCTTCACACAGACAGATTGGCAGTAAATTGGGACCAGTGCTGAAACTGTCACCTGGCAAGAAAATCAAGTTGTAATCAGTGTTAGATATTGTTGTACTGAAATCTGAACCCTGTTGTTATCCGATTATAGAGCACAAAGGTGATTTTCAAGGAACTAAGCCTAAGCCTCACTATTTAAATCTATCCCATTAGCTATTTTAAAACATACTAAAAATAAACCACTCAGCCACGAAATACCTGAGGACCAGTGTGTTATCCTCTCCTTCCTCTCGCCTCACTGACGCAATGCTGCCGCTGCTCACCTTGACAGGCACATTCTCAGCTAAGATGGCTGCTGAGGGCTGGGGCGGTGGCTCACTGAGGACAGTGCTTACAGGCAAGCCTGAGGATCTGAGTTCCAATCCCCAGATCCTAAGCAAAAGCTGGGTGTGGCAGCATGCGTGTGTATCCTGGTGTTCCTACTGCAAGATGAGAGCCAAGACAGGAGGATCTGGGGACGCTCAAGGCCAGCTTATACTGCCACAACAACAAAGGGATCCTCTCTCAAACAAGGCGGAAGATGAAGACACATCTCTGACCTCATATGCACCGTGGCATGCCTCTGCCCACATTCACATGTATGAACATGGATACATACACACACACACATCATACTCTCACCATGGCATGCCTATGCCCACATTCACATGTATGAACACGGATACACACATGCACCTCATACTCTCACCATGGCATGCCTCTGCCCACATTCACATGTATGAACATGGATACATACACACACACACATCATACTCTCACCATGGCATGCCTATGTCCACATTCACATGTATGAACATGGATACACACACACACATCATACTCTCACCATGGCATGCCTATGCCCACATTCACATGTATGAACACGGATACACACATGCACCTCATACTCTCACCATGGCATGCCTATGCCCACATTCACATGTATGAACATGGATACACACACACGCACATCATACTCTCACCGTGGCATGCCTATGCCTACATTCACATGTATGAACATGGATGCACACACACACATCATACTCTCACCATGGCATGCCTATATCCACATTCACATGTATGAACATGGATACACACACACACACATCATACTCTCACCATGGCATGCTTATGTCCACATTCACATGTATGAACATGGATACACACACATGCACCTCATACTCTCACCATGGCATGCCTATGCCCACATTCACATGTATGAACATGGATACACACACACACATCATACTCTCACCGTGGCATGCCTATGCCTACATTCACATGTATGAACATAGATACACACACATGCACATCATACTCTCACCGTGGCATGCCTATGTCCACATTCACATGTATGAACATGGATGCACACACACACATCATACTCTCACCGTGGCATGCCTATGTCCACATTCACATGTATGAACATGGATACACACACATGCACCTCATACTCTCACCATGGCATGCCTATATCCACATTCACATGTATGAACATGGATACACACATGCATATTATACTCACCATGGCATGCCTATGCCCACATTCACATGTATGAACATAGATACACACACATGCACCTCATACTCTCACCATGGCATGCCTATGCCCACATTCACATGTACGAACATGGATACATACACATGCACCTCATACTCTCACCATGGCATGCTTATGTCCACATTCACATGTATGAACATAGATACACACACATGCACCTCATACTCTCACCATGGCATGCCTATATCCACATTCACATGTATGAACATGGATACACACATGAATATTATACTCTCACCATGGCATGCCTATGCCCACATTCACATGTATGAACATGGATACACACACATGCACCTCATACTCTCACCATGGCATGCCTATGCCCATATTCACATGTATGAACATGGATACACACACACATCATACTCTCACCATGGCATGCCTCTGCCCACATTCGCATGTCCGAACATGGATGCACACACACATGCACCTCATACTCTCACCATGGCATGCCTATGTCCACATTCACATATATAAGCATGGATTCACACACATGCACATCACACTCCTATACAAAATTTTTTAGAAGATGAGATCCCAGGCCTCTTTTCTGCCTCTTGTGAATCTCCCCTGCCCTTTATGCTTTTATGACCTAACCTTGAAGAGTCACATACAAACCTACATCCCAATCTCCTATTTCCATACTGAAATCAAAATCTTATTTCTCAAAGTCAACCTCCTTGCCTTCATCCTGCAAGCTTTCTCTTCAACTTAGGCTGCATTTTTGTTGAGATCACATCCTGTACTGCAGATGCAAACACCAAACAATAGAAAAAACCAACCAACCAACCAATCAGTCATTGTTTATGATGCACCTGTGCTTATCCCCCATAATCAATATCTGTCCCAACTTTCTTGTAGGTCTGGAGACACAGCTCAGTTGGTAGAATGCTTGCCCAGCCAGCACAACGCTCTGGGCTCAGTCCCCAGCACCATGAAAACCAGACGTAGTGGCATGCATCTATAATCCCAGTGGAGGTAGGAGAATAAGAAACATCAAATTTGAGGCCACCCTGTCTCAAAACAACAACAAAAACAATAACAACGAAACTTTCTTGTAAGAACAAATCCAGCACAGGAGCCAAAAGCTCCAAAAGTCTGAACTCTGGATGTCACATAAAAGCTGAGGTGTCTTTCAGTGATTGCTTCTTATCTATGAAGTGATTGTTTTTTTCTGTTGAAATAAGAGTCCCATCATATTGCCCAGGTGGTCTTGAATTTGTGTGCTCAAGTAGTTCTCCCCCCTCTGCATTTTAAGTAGCTTACAGTTGTAGATATTACAAGATGAACTTAAAGCATGCTAAATAAGGCAATATATGGAAAGCATCTGGCATAAACATAAAGATTAGTAATTTTAGTATTGATAGCAACTAAAAGTATTACCAGAAGTTATCCTTTGATAATATGATTGGGAAAATCAAGAAAATTTAAAAATACTGAGTGAGGGACCAGAGAGATGGTTTAGTTGATTAAGTACTTGCTGCACAAGTGAGAACCTAAGTTCAGATCCCCAGAACCCACACAAAAAGCTATGCACACCGGCATGCATTGGTAATCCAGGCACTAGGGAAGCAGAGACAGGCAGATCCCTGGAGTTTGTTGGCCACTCAGTCTAGATGAATCTATGAGCTCCGGGTTTAGCGAGACCTTGTTTCAAAAGACGGGAAGTGATGGAGGAAACACTCAGTGTCGACTTCTGACCTTGACATGACTCACACAAACATGTACATACATGCTGTGGGATGTTCTGTATGGCAAATGTGTTGTTCTGATTGGTTAGTAAATAAAACACTGATTGGCCAGTAGTCAGGCAGGCAGGAAGTATAGGCGGGGCAAGGAGGAGAATAAAGCTGGGAAGTGGAAGGCTGAGCCAGAGAGACATTGCCAGCCGCCGCCATGACAAGCAGCATGTGAAGATGCCGGTAAGCCACGAGCCATGTGGCAAGGTATAGATTTATAGAAATGGATTAATTTAAGCTGTAAGAACAGTTAGCAAGAAGCCTGCCACGGCCATACAGTTTGTACCAATATAAGTCTCTGTTTACGTGGTTGGGTCTGAGCGGCTGTGGGACTGGCAGGTGAGAGAGATTTGTCCTGACCGTGGGCCAGGCAGGAAAACTCTAGCTACACATACATATCACATACATATAACACACACACACACACACACCAAACAAACAAACAAACAACAAAAATCATATTGAGTTTAAGAATACCAGGACAGCATGGGCTAAAAAAGAATCTGTCTCAAAAACAAAACCTCACAAAATTGATTATATTGGGGACTATAAAAGTATGTTATAGTTGATTTTAACATCAACAGGGAGCCTCACATGAAGGGGTGTCCTAAGTGCTTGGACTGGTTGGCACCACCACAGACAGAAAGGAGACAGAAGGACACGCCTTCCCCTCCTCTAGTGTGTGGGTAACAGCTGCTGCCGCCTCCTCCTCTACTATCAGAAACTTACCAGTTTCTAAGCTTTCACTGGGACCTAGACCAGCAGCTCTACAGCCACTGTGGGACTACTCTGCCTCAGAGACCAGGTAATGACAGGCTGTCAGTCCCCAGGTGTGACCCAGCCCCAGTGAACGCTCGCTTCTCGAGGTTGCCCTGGTCATGTGTCTCATCACTGCAGCAGAAAGTAACTAGGAGGGTAAATGAGGAACAGAAACCATGGATTATTCCCTTCCCAAACGAAGACTGCGAGGACACAGAGGTGGTGCTTACCTTGTTCTTTTCATCTTGAATAACCTCCAGCAGCTGGTCCATGTGCCCGTCGTCGATGCATCTTTGGCCTGCTAGCTGGAAGAGGCCAAAATCCTCTTCTTTAAAATCACGCTCTTCTAGGATTTGCTGTTAAAAAACAGTACAGATGCAAATACAGACTCAGGATGAATGGCTTCCTGATTTTGTCTCTAGGAAAAAAAAGGAAATCTTAAATTCTAGAAAGTGCACATGAATACAGAATGAAAATTGGCTTTACTTATTTTGGCTTTTGATACAGGCTCTCATGATGAAGCTTAAGCTGACCTGGAAACTCTTGCTCCGCCCTCTGCATGCTGGTCATAAGCACAAGTCAGTACGGCTCATTGATCTTGAACCTACTGTATCAAAGAAGCCTATTGTGGTGATATTGTGTTCCCCAAAATATCGTGCACCCTAATAAACTTATCTGGGGTCAGAGAACAGAACAGCCACTAGACAGACATAGAGGCCAGAAAATGGTGGCACACACACCTTTAATCCTATCACTTGGAAGGCAGAGATCCATCCAGATCTCTGTGAGTTTAAAGCCACACTGGAAACAGTCAGGCATGGTGACTCACGCCTTTAATCCCAGGAAGTGATGGCAGGAAGCAGAAAGGTATTTAAGGTGTGAGGACGAGGAGCTAGAGCTTGGTTAAACTTTTAGGCTTTTGAGCAACACAGTTCAGCTGAGAGGCATCCAGTCTGAGCAAACAGGATCAGCTGAGGAATTGGCTAGGTGAAGTGGCTATGGCTTGTTCTGCTTCTCTGATCTTCCAGCACTCACCCCAATACCTGGCTCCAGGTTTGTTTTATTAATAAGACCTGTTAAGATTCCTGTTACAGCCTATGAAAGCAATCACGGGTCTAAAATTAAAGGCTTGGTGGATAAGAGCATACGCTGCTCTTACAGAGGACCTGTTGAATTCCCAGCACCCAGGTCAGGTGGCTCACACACCACCTGTAACTATAGCTCTAGGTGGATCCAACACCTCTGGCTTCCATGATGTGCACAGGGGCAGGGGCAAAAAAAATTTAGGATTTCTTTTTATTTTATATGTCTGAGTGTTTGCCTACAGGTAGGCGTGTGCCTGGTGCCCATGGAAGCCAGAAGAGGGCCTGAGTGTTGAGAAATAAAACCAGGTCCTCTGCAAGAGCAACAACTGCCCTTAACCACTGAGCCATCAATCTACCCCCCACCCCAACCCTCTACGTACTCACAGAGATCCCCCTGCCTTTGCCTCCCAAGTAGTAGTGGGATTAAAGGTCTCTCTCAATCTCTCTCTCTCTCTCTCTCTCTCTCTCTCTCTCTCTCTCTCTCTCTCACACACACACACACACACACACACACACCCCACAATCCAGTCTACCTTCCTGATCTTATGCTGTTTATTTACAAGTCAAAAAAAAAAAGCAGGAATTAGATAAGGTAAATATGAGTGACCACAAAGCAATTAAAGGTGACCTATGCCCTTCCCATATTTTTAAGGTGTTTCAGAGAATTACTTACACATCTTTTTATTACGCACTGAAGTTCCTCTACAGCCATTCCTGATTACTTTTCCTAGTTTTGATGCTGAAATGAACTAATACAACAGTTAATTGTATGACATTATGTAAATTCATTTCATAAACTGTTTCATTCTGAATTATTAGAAAACACAATAAACACAATGTGAAGTTTTATAGCTTAATGGTATTATTGAACGTTAGTGTGCTAGCCTAATAAAGCATTTTAAAGCCCCTACTGTATTGCCTAAAGAGCATAACTTTGAAAGAATGAGAAGAGAATAAAAAGAAAAAGAACCCTAGAGAGAACTTCCTAGAAGAACCTTTTTTCAAAAGGGGAAAGTATTCCTTTCATAAAAATTAAAATTAAAGTAAAAAAAAAAATCCAAACCGTAGACCTGAGATAAAAATTCTAATCATTAGGGAATGTCTTAAATATCCCATCGACAAAAACTGAAATCCAACACAAGTCACCCAAAGAAGCTGAAGATTCTGATGCCCTCCAGCCTGCTCTCCCCAGGACCTGCCCTCCCCAAAGTAACCAATCCTGGTCAGTGAGATCACCGAGTCACACCAAGACGAGGCCATCGAGGCCATCGGTGGTGCTCCGGACACCGTGCGGCTCAGGGGGCTGGAATCGCTGCCCCGCAGGCGCGGATAGGACAGTCACACCCTACCCTGCCTGTGGGCTGAGCCGAGGGGCGGCCATTTCTCCCTGCCTCCCGGTTCCTGCTGGGCAGAGCGTCCGGGCTCCAGCACCTCGAGGGGCCTAGCTGGCGAGCCGCGTGCTGCGCGGACCCCGGTCAGCCCGGACCTCCCCGACCCAGCGCCTCCACCTACCCGCCGGACCGCGCGCTTTCTCCTCCACCTCGGGCAGCGCAGGCCGCACTCCTGGCCCCGCCCCTGGGCTGGCCCCGCCCCTCCGGCGCTCGCCCCGCCCTCCCTGGGCCCGCCCCCAGCCCGGGCGGGGCGACGCGTGGGGAGGAGCCTCGCGGCCGCTGCGCAAGCCCTCCGCTCGCCTTCTGACGGCGTTTCCCATGGCTGACCCTGCTGCTCCTCTCTCTCTGGGCCCCGGTGCCCGGGCTTCCAGCGCCCACCGGAATGCTGCAGGTACGAACAGGAGCCTCGACCAGGCGTGGACCCGGAGACCCTGGTTTGAGTAGTACGCACGCGCGGGGTGCTTTCCGAGGCTGCCCCCCGGGGAGGGAGGACTCCCGGTGTCGGACTGCTTCCCCGTGCTGGTGCCTTGGGGAGAGAAGCCCACACTCGCTGAGGTGTTTCAAGATCTCCCGCTGCGTGCGCTGTGCTGGGGACCCAGGGAACAGTGGTGTTCAGCCGCCTTGAACCTTGGACTGGACCTGGACCTCCTTTTGGACTGCTTTGGTACCGGGTCTCTGAGGTTTCAGGCAAGCTATCATTTGGGAGACCGAGAAATGTTTATCCTAAAGCTACCCAGTTCAGGGTGTTTTAAAAGAAGCACTTGATTTAAGTAGGTACTATACATGAAAAAAGCCAGTACCCAAAGAGATAGATTTTAGTCAAGAAAAATTGAAATGTAGTTAATTTACAGAAACAATGGGATTTCCTTCCTGTTTACCCTTTTTTACAAGTTGGAGTTGAAAATGAAGTGTGTGATAGAAAGGAAAAGCTGTCCACAGTGTGTTATTTGGGTAAGACTGCTACATCACAAGTGTGTTTACACTTACTGTTGTCTCTTCAATTGTAGGTACTAAACAGACAAGTGCCCTCAAACCAGAAGATGCTTCCAGAAGGTATAACCACGTGGACAACTGCATTTCACTTTCCTTTGATCTCATTAATTGAATCAGATTTTTTTAGTTTTGATGTTTTATTTTTTGGTCTTGGGATTTGGGAATTGAAACTAGGGCTTCATACATGCTGAAAAAGCTCTGCATCTAGGGAGCTGTACTCTAGCCCAAACAGTTAAAAACAGTAATGGATACCTTTTTTGGAGAACATACTTATGAGAAGATGTAGGAAGCACTGTTAATTCTCACAACTGTTACACCCTCCAGCTCTGAGAAGAGCAAACTAGAGGCTCAGGCTGTTGGAAGCTGTTGTGAACACCTGTAGAGCTGTGGGCACATCATTCCCGAATAACCGAGTACGTGTTTCCCAGCTGTTCAGGTACATGCTTAATTGTTGTATGTGTCAGAGTCACTGGGACCTTTGTCTCCTTTGTAACATTAGGTACAGATTTAAAAACAAACCAGTGAAAACCATCCTTTACTGTGTGGGGCTTCTTTCATGTCACAAAAGATCTCTAGGACAGTTGTCTGTGAAGAGATTAAAAGTATCTGTGACATCATTTCAAGATTCACTAATTCTTTCAAAATACTTTCCAAATACAAGATAGCCTGTATTTGGGTTAGTTCACTGGGACTGAGAAATATCAGCTAAACTAACACAAATGAATATGTCATCACAAGTTGCAGGAAGTGCTATAAAGAAAAAGGTTGACGATATGAGGAGGGACTAATGATTTAGATGGGCAGGGACATGGCCTGTGGGTTTTCTTTTTTTTTTTTTTTTTTTTTTGGTTTTTTGAGACAGAGTTTCTCTGTGTAGCTTTGCGCCTTTTCCTGGGACTCACTTGGTAGCCCAGGCTGGCCTCGAACTCACAGAGATCCACCTGGCTCTGCCTCCCGAGTGCTGGGATTAAAGGCGTGCGCCACCACCGCCCGGCTGGCCTGTGGGTTTTCAAGGCAAGGCTTCTCTAAAGTCCTAAGATAGTAGGTGTGAAGCAGACAGTAGAGATGACAGAATTTCAGCAAGGGGTGACAATATGTATGAAGAAGACCCTGAGGTAGGAAGGTGTATGACATTCCAAGAGGGAAGGAAGGAGGCAGAATTCTGCTCGTGTCACAGTGAGAAACTGAGTGTGTCTAAGTGCAGAACAGCAAACTTTAAGGAAGTGATTGGACGTAAGTTTTAGTTTAGGGCTAGGTGGATTCGAGAACTGCTCTGGAAAGTATTTCCCTGTGGAGCAGCATAATATTTAGCATCCTAGGCCAATACTCTACCACTGAGCTATACTCCCAACTCCAGCTAAAATGTATTTTGAGCAGATTACCTAGGATGACAAAGCATTCCATAAGATAATCAAATGGTGATTTGATTATCTTGATTAATTCTAACTTAAAATACATTCACTCTAGCTAAAAGACAGGCATTTAAAATATGTGCAAAAATATATAACAGTTCATTCATTTAATAGAATTCATTTAAAAGTTAACGTGACAAGCTTGATATTGTCAAATGAAATAAATTATTTTAAATTTGTTTTAATCTGAATATAGTAAATATTGATCGATATTATCCATATGAACAAAAGCTCTAATTTTAAGAATATACAAGAATCCAAGACCAAAATGTTTGAGAACTGCTCCATACACTGTCTTAGTTAGAGGTACCATTGCGGTGATGAAACACCATGACCAAAAGCAGCTTGTTAGGAAAGGTTTATTTGGCTTACACTTCCACATCATTGTTCATCATCAAAGGAAGTCAGGACAGGAACTCAAACAGTGCAGGAGCCTGGAGGCAGGAGCTGATGCAGAGGCCATGGAGGGGTGCTGCTTACTGACTTGCTTCCCATGGCTTGCTCAGCCTGCTTTCTTATAGAACCCTGGATCATAACACCAGGGGTGGCCCCATCAGTCACTAATTAAGAAAATGCCCTGTAGGCCTGCCTGCAGCCCAATCTTACAGAGGTTCCCTCCTTCAGGTGACTGTAGTTTGTGTCAAATTGATGTAAAACTGCCAGCACAACCATATTGACTATCGTCTTTTGTGATGGAGGGATGGCACTGAGACAGTACCCCTGGAAGCAGCTGTAGGTAGTTGTCAGAAGACAAGGGCTCAGGTCAGCGTGGTTGATAATTTGAGCCAGCAAGTTGACATGACTTATGGGTGCAAAATGAGAAAAGTAATTCTTCATGAAGCTTTTCATATTTAATATAAAGAACTGTAATCTGTGTTTACATCTTTCGTATTTCTTTGATACAGAAGTGTCTTCATGGAGTTAGTGATTGTAACTCAGCGGTAGAGTGCTTGCTCAGCATCTACAAGGCCCTGAGTTCCATCCCTAGTACCTCAAAATAACAATAAAATGATCTTGATCAAAGGGTAGGAAAAAATAGGTGTTTGGTTTCAAAATTCCCATTTTAATGTATGTATTTTGAGATATGAATTGTTGGCAAAACTGTACCAGACTTCCAAGTTATGGGGCGAGGGTGGGAGGTGGGGTGGGGGGCGGAGCATATTGCTCTAGGCAAAGTACTGGAGTTTGAAGTCTCAAAAGTTAATGAAAGTAGGAAGAACACGTGAGAATGTTCCCAGGTCATGTGTGAGAGGGAGAGGTACGCACTGGTGACAGCAGATGCGATGTCACCAGAACACTCCCGACGGCGGTGACTCCATCTGGGCTCTCCTGCTCTGGTTTACATGACCCCTCATGGGACCTGGGCGTCTCTCACAGTCCTACTGTGCGGCTGAACTTCAGAAGTGGTGCTTACTGAGGTAGCCTTGCTTTTACATCCCAAGTATGTGGGGCCACAAAGGACTGACAGGCTCCCACTGGTCACTAGGATAAAGCTTCCCCAACCACATATCAATATAGGTACTTAGTAAGTGTGTAATTAAGGTAAGTGAGGGCCTTTTCCCCAGACGTTAATGATTCCTGGCCCCGTGGCACGGGACGGGGGGTGGGGTGGGGGGGGGGGAGAGCTAGGTATGTATGACAAAACTATAAACGGAAAGGAAAAAAAATCCTCTTTTAAAATACAGGTTCTTCCTATGTAGTCCACACTAGCCTTGAACTCTGAATCTTCCACCTTCCAAGTGCTGTGATTATGGACATGGACTCCTCCTTTTCTGTAGGCGTCTGGAAGTGCTTCCTTGTGCCTAACCCTGGAAGTAATCCTCGTGGCCAGCTTCCGTATACACACTGTAGTGAATAGTTTGCTTACTGTTTGGAAGGTATTGGATCAGAAGTGGCAGGGTTAAAAACCATGGATTGTATTCATAAAATGATAGGTTAGGTTAGTGGCAGCTTTTAGAGCATGGAGTGCTGGAGGTGGGAGAAGTCTTTTCAGTGGTCTAACTTGCTCATTAAAATTTCAGACGAGCAGAACTAGAAGCCGCAGTGCAAAGGAAGGTGGAATTGGAGAGGAAAGCTGTGCGCATCGTTGAGCAGCTGTTAGAAGAGAACATCACAGAGGAATTCCTGAAGGAGTGTGTATGTATTATGTTGGCAGATTGCCAGAGTTAAGATATAACATCAGTCTTTGAAGATTTATTTGCATATGAGTGTCTTGTACATCTCTTCATGTGTGTATGTGCACTATGAGTGTGCAGTGCCCAGAGTCCAGAAGTGGCCGTCAGCGCCTTCAGAACTGTGTCACAGGTGGTTGTGATCTGCCCAGCATGGGTGCCAGGACCCAAACCCAGGACCTTGGCAGGGGCAGCAAATGCTCCCAGCCACTGAGCTGTCTCTCCGGCACTGTCAAATGTATACGTACGTATGTGTGCATGCATGCCACATGCGTTCAGTGACCCGTGGAGTCCAAACGGCATCAGTTCCTCTGTGCTGGAGTCACCAGCAGTTAGGGGTGACTGGGAACCAAACTCAGGCCCACTGGCAGACCAGTAAGCATTTCTAACCACTGGGCCATCTCTGCAGCCCCCAAATCGATGCAAAATGAAACTACTTTGCACTGTCGAAATCTTTAGATTTCATTTTAGTCCTTAGATACATAATGTACAATTTGCGTTTTAAAATGATTAACTGTCATATTTCTTGCTTTATAATGACTTTAAAATGAGTTAATAAGATACATAGTAAGATGGCTGTAGTTACATATAGTGTATAGTTAAATTTATTTTTATTTTATTATTACTGGGGTGGGCATGCATGCCATGACCCACATGTACCACAGCATGCATGTGGATCCAGTTCTGTCCTGCCGTTTTGGGTCCCAGGGTTGAAACTCAGGTTGTCATGTGTGGCAGCAGAGACCTTTACCCTCAGAGCTATCTTGTCAGCCCAGTTTTTTTTTCCAAGACAGGATTTCTCTGTGTAGTTTTGGTGCCTGTCCTGGATCTCACTCTGTAGACCGGGCTGGCCTTGAACTCACAGAGATCTGCCTGGCTCTGCCTCCTGAGTGCTGGGATTAAAGGCAAGTGCTACCACCGCCCGGCCCAGAAATTTTTTTTTTTTTTGGTTTTTCGAGACAGGGTTTCTATGTGCAGCTTTGCGCCTTTCCTGGAACTCACTTGGTAGTCCAGGCTGGCCTCGAACTCACAGAGATCCGCCTGGCTCTGCCTCCCAAGTGCTGGGACTAAAGGCGTGCGCCACCACTGCCCAGCCTGAAATTTTTTAAATAACTTTCCTTTTTAAGTGTTACTGTATGTCCGACACTTATTGAAATATTTTTTCCTTCATGTGCTCCTCTAATTCTGACTTCACAGTTGTGAAGTCGGTTCCACTAATCTGCTGGGAAATGCCTTTTCATTTCACTCCAGGGGATGTTCATCACACCGGCTCACTATAGCGATGTCGTGGATGAGCGGTCCATCATCAAACTCTGTGGCTATCCTTTATGTCAGAAGAAGCTGGGAGTTGTAAGTACTCTTCTCTTCAGTGTGTTCATTAGTGTTTACAAAATGTGTTGTAGAAAGAGTGGGAAGTAAAGCCTGAGGTCATGAACTAATAACTTGGATTGGCCAAAAGTATTAACTATAGATAACTTAATTGTGTATGACATAAAGCTTGTGTTCCTGACTTAAATTCTTTAGTAAATTATACTCTATTTTTCTTTAGATACCGAAACAGAAATATAAAATTTCTACCAAAACCAATAAAGTCTATGATATCACTGAAAGAAAGGTAAGTTCAAAAGCTGTTTAAGATAGCGGTTAATTTTTAAATGACATTAAATGGAACTTTAAATCTTACTTTAAAATTTCTCTGTTAGAAAATAACTGTATTAACAAATTGTTTGTATTTAAAACTAAGGTACTAAGAAAATTTCTTGCTTGAGCTTTAAGTAGGAATTCAAGTAAGGCATGATGGAGGCAGGAGAGTCAGGGATCCAGCCATCCTCGGCTGTATAGCAAGTTTGAAGCTTCTCTGGGCTATCTCCCTCCCCCCAAAAAGATTTGAACATTTAAAAACATGAAGTACATGTTGGTATAAATATAGGCAAGTAAACCAGGATAAGAAGGATGAGCCAGGGCGGATTCATCACGTATATGAACCCTTGATATATGGTGACAGGAGTATCAGAGGTGAGTGGAGAAAGGATGGGTTTTTCAGTAGCTGGAGGTGGCACAGTCAGTTGTCCAAACGTGAGAACTGACTCGTCCCAGGCCATATACAAAGTGGATGGATAGACCTGTGTACGGGAGGCAGACCTCTCTCAAGATTCTCATCCCAGTCCATATACAGAGTGGGTGGATAGACCTGTACATAGAAGACAGACCTCTCTCAAGATTCTCATCCCAGTCCATGTACAGAGTGGGTGGATGGATAGACCTGTACATAGAAGACAGACCTCTCTCAAGATTCTCATCCCAGTCCATGTACAGAGTGGGTGGATAGACCTGTACATAGAAGACAGACCTCTCTCAAGATTCTCATCCCAGTCCATATACAGAGTGGGTGGATAGACCTGTACATAGAAGACAGACCTCTCTCAAGATTCTCATCCCAGTCCATGTACAGAGTGGGTGGATGGATAGACCTGTACATAGAAGACAGACCTCTCTCAAGATTCTCATCCCAGTCCATGTACAGAGTGGGTGGATAGACCTGTACATAGAAGACAGACCTCTCTCAAGATTCTCATCCCAGTCCATGTACAGAGTGGGTGGATAGACCTGTACATAGAAGACAGACCTCTCTCAAGATTCTCATCCCAGTCCATATACAGAGTGGGTGGATAGACCTGTACATAGAAGGCAGACCTCTCTCAAGACTGTCTGGGAGAATATAAACTTGGACAGAAAATTAGAAAAGTATGAAAAGCTGACAAACTTTCCTTCTTAAAATTTAGAACTTTTGTTCATTAAAAAATGAGAAAACAGGGTTGGGGATTTAGCTCAGTGGTAGAGCGCTTGCCTAGCAAGCTCAAGGCCCTGGGTTCGATCCTCAGCTCCAAAAAACAAAAACAAACAAACAAACAAAAAATGAGAAAACAAAGCCAGGTGTGGTGGTGCATCTCTTTAATCCCAGCACTCAGGAGGCAGAGGCAGGTGGATCTCTGTGAGTTCAAGGCCAGCCTAGTCTATAAAGTGAGTTCCAGGATAGCCAGGACTACACAGAGAAACCCTGTCTTGAAAACCAAAAGAAAAAAAAGAGAGTAAACAAGTAAAAAGTGTGAAGTTATATTTCTTACAAATTCATGGCCAGAACACATAGTCTAAGAAAAAGGAAGGCAAACTAATGGAAACTTTTATGCACTGGATGTAAATGGTTCCTGAAGGTATGAAAACATGCTCATTTTCTTTCATAGTCAGAGAAAAGGCCGGTCGACACACAGTGAGGTGGGTGTGCAATCAGAAGGCGCTGGTGGAATGACTTGTCACAGCCGTTCTGAGAGCCTGTTTTGGAATCTCAGTTTGGCCCCACAGAGTGGGGAAGGCCGGAGCTCAGAACTCTTACATGTTAGAGAGGCTCGCTAATGCTGAGCAAAGCTACAAGCCCAGAAACGTCTCACATTCTTTGTGACGGAGCCTTTTTATTCTTTGTTATATGCCTTGAAGAAATTCCTGGGCCATGTGTACCAGGGTATGTGTATAAAAGTATTCATAGCTGTAAAATAGAGTATAGGCATATACTGGAATAATATTCTGATTTTTAAAAATTTTTAAAACGTGACATAGGAACTTTGAAGACATTATTAAGTGAAATAAACCAACACAAAGGACAAATGTGGTATAATCCATTTATACAAGTTCCTAAAGTTATTGTATTTATAGCAGAGTGGTGCTCGTCAGAGAAGGTAGGAATAAGAAGTTACTGTTTCATGGATATAGAATTTCAGTCTTGTATGCCAAGAGGAATTCCAAAGACAAATACTGAGGAGAGTTGTACACAGTGTGAACTTAATGTCACTGAGCTGTGCACTGAAAAGTGGTGACAAGTAACAGAGCAGGTGGCATTGTCTACAGTCCTCGCACCCAGGAGGCCAAGGCCAGAGAGTTGAGAGGTGGAAGCCCTCTGGGCTGCACTGCAACACACCGTCTCAGACAAACGAAAGAAGGACTAAGGTAGCAAACGGTGTGTGCATTTTAAAAAGGGGACCAGGAAGAAGGCTCAGGGGTTTAAGTGCCACGTGTTCAAAACCCCAGCACTAGGGGTTGGAGACGGGCAGATCCAGTGGATCCCTAGCCAGCCAGCGGAGCCAAAGCACCAAGCTCAAAATTCAGTGAGAGACCCTGCCGCAAAACATAAGGTGATAGTGATTGAGGAACACGGCCACTGTCAGCCTCTAGCCTGCACAGGTGAGTGCACGCCTGTGTGCACATGCAGACCCACGCACACGCACAGAGGCACATATATACCACTCGTGTCTGTGTATACACACATACACCACACCAAATGAGAAAATTAGTCAGCCAGGTATATGTCTGTGATTCTAGGGCTCAAAAGGCAGAGGTAGGAGAGTCAGAAGTTCAAAAGCACCCTCGACTACAAAGAAAATTTGAAGTTCGCTTACACTGTATGAAGCCCTGTCTCAAACCAAAAGGGCCAGTGAGATGACGTAGTAAGAGTGCTCACTACCGATTGGAAGAGAGAGCATTAATTTCCACAAGTTGTCCTGACCTCAGCATGCATGCTATGGCCTGTGTGCATACACTCACATTTACTAATTTACATAATTAGAAAGTAAAAGTATTAAATACAGTCTTTAAAAATGTTTTTCATTAAAGTGCTGTGGTGGCTCACCCTCCCAGCATTCAGGAGGCCGCGAGGGTGGGAGTGCCACAAATGCAAAGACACCCTGATCCTCACAGTTCTGCATCAGCCTGGGATAGAAAGTGAGACCCCCATCTCACTAATAACAAAGAAATTAAAGTTTATAACATCTAGGTAATAGCAGAAGGTCACGAACGGTTCAATTGTACACAAGTAAAGAGTAACGTTCACTTACAGCATGGAACAGGTTCACTTTCTGTGGTAAAGGGATGGGACCCAGGGCCTTGCGGGGCCAGGCAAGTGCTGCCTCTGTTGTGCTCCCAGCCCTAGGATGTAATGGTGTGAGGGTAAAAATGGTAAAAGATAAAATGCATGAGAACTTGGGTGAATCTTAAGAATGTGGTTTTGAAGAAAAGAAATAAGACATGAACACAGAGCCATACCCCACTTAGGTTGAGTTCAACAACGGCAGAGCTGCATGTTTTACGGGGATACGTGGATGAGGGCTGTGCAGTGTTAGGTGTTACATAGGGTAAGTGGGGTAGGAGATGACCAGAAGGAGTGGTGAACAGAGCGTGTCTGCTGCTGTTTACCCCTGGGGAACACGGAAGGCGATGTAGTTGGCCAGGGCACATAGAAGCCATCCAAGGTGCTGCCCTTTACTCTCAGCCTTGTGTGGTAAAAGCCTTTGGCATTTTGTTTTATTCTTTCATCTGTACATTCATGTTCTCTGTGGAGGCTATGTTTCAAAATAGAAAAACAATAAACTAATTTTAAATGTTCCTTTTCAGTCTTTCTGCAGCAACTTTTGTTACAGAGCATCTAAATTTTTTGAAACACAAATTCCCAAAACTCCAGTGTGGGTTCGAGAGGACGAGAGGTAATTAAATCTTTGTCTTGTTTGCTCTAGTGGTCAAGTAGCCTTCCTGCTTGAACCTGGCTGGGAGCAGGCTTTGCTCTTTGCAGAGGGTCGCCATTTACACAGCTTAGCTGTGGAGAACGTTACATCTTAAGCACAGTTATTAAAGATTTTTAAAAAGAAAATCTTACATGCAAATGTCTTTCTCTGATGTTGTAATTTTTATCACAAAACTGGAACTTGCATTCTGGCCCTTGCTTTGCCCAGGGTGTCCGTGAATCTTGTTACTGTAACAATCCTGAATTTAAACTGTAACTTTTTTCAGAAGAGCCTGGCTCTTGGGAATCTGGCTGAACTCGCTTTGCTGCTAAGATAACTGAGTTTATTACAGTAACTGCAGTATCCTGAGTCTAAAGAAAGCCAGTAAAAAAGGACCTTTTTGCTAAACAGTTTGGTCATTATAGGGCTTTTCTTCGGGAAATAATTAAACACTTGCAGTGTTTTACTGACTCAGAATTTAAAGAAATGTATTCATAAACAACTGTCCTCATTATCCAACTAAATTGAATAGAAACGCAGACAAAGACCTAGTGATGTTAGTATCGTCCTGGATGACGAGTGTTTGAAGAGATGCTGGCATAATGTAGCATGAATCTTAGAAAGTCTTATTAATAAAATCAAACCTGAGGCCAGTTATTGGGGTAAATGCTGGAAGGTCAGAGTACCAGAACAAGCCACAGCTATCTCACCTTGCCAGTTCCTCAGCTGGTCCTGTTTCCTCAGAATGGAAGCCTCTGAGTCCTCATCCAGAAAGAATCTCAGCTGAACTGTGTTGCTCCAAAGCCTGAAAGCTTAACCAGCCAAAATGCTTCCAGTTTCTGGTCATCACGCCTTATAAACCTTTCTGCTTTCTACCACCACTCCCTGGGATTAAAGGCGTGAGTCACCATGCCTGGCTGTTTCCAATGCGGACTTGAACTCACAGAGATCCAGAGGGATTTCTGTCTCTGGAATGCTAGGATTAAAGGCGTGTGTCACCATGCCTGGCTGTTTCCAATGTGGCCTTGAACTCACAGAGATCCAGAGGGATTTCTGTCTCTGGAATGCTAGGATTAAAGGCGTGTGCTACCACTGCCTAACCTCTATGTCTAATATTGTGGCTTTTCTGTTCTCTGACCCCAGATAAGTTTATTAGGATACACAATATTTTGGGGAACACAATACCACCACATTTCCTCTCTTTTTGTCTAAAATTAAAAAAAGCTTGTAACTAATACAAGAAAAATTATCTAATAAGTATATACAATATATACAGTCAAAAATTACATTAATGATGTCTAGTCCATTAACATTTGACAGATTCAGATAAAAAATTCCATTATATATAACAATGTCCAGTCCAGTAACATCTGATAAACTCAGACCAAAATTTTTTCATTACTTATCTTATTTAAAACAAGTAGTTCCTTTTTAAAAGTAGATTCTATAACCTCCCTTTTTATCTTATCGTAACCATATTCTCCCTTTTTTCTTTTCATAATAGATTCAGTAGTCTACCTTTTGTCATTTTTATATCTTCCCCTTTTTCTTCAGTGTAAATTCAGTGATCTACCTATTTATCCTATTATTTCTTTATTTTTTTTTCTCAGAGTAGATTCAATGATCTATCTCATATCTTATTCTCTTTTTCTTTTTGCTTTCTAGGGGTGAAGATATCTTTAGGGAATCTTGAAAAGAAAAAATTTAGGTTAATTGTCAAGTCCTGTATCATTTGTCCAGTCTCTGCATAAAAGGAAAGTTCAGGGCTTGTCACAAGTCCTTGTTCGAGTAGTCTGTCAGGCTGGATCATCTCAGCTAGTCATCTCAAAATTGTTCTGAGCACCTTGTAGTTCAAAGCTGATCTGTAGATGATGATTGTCAACTTAGTGATGTTATTATTGTCCACGTGGAATTGTTGTTGTTGTGGGGCCCCAACTTCTTCCTGGAGACTTCAGTTGATGTTAGGCCTGGCCGTGATTTCCTGCAGAAAACTGATAAGAGACTTGAACACAAAGACATATATATGCAGCTAATTGAAGCCTTTTTTCTAGAATTAATTAGTACTCTATATGACCATTCATATCTTAACAAAGTTTAAAATGTGTATATATCTATATCTATATATATATATATATTAATCTTACAAATTTTGATATAAAATTTATACTTTAAGAAAAGTTTTAAAGAATCAGAATAGAATCAAAGAGTTGAGATTAGTAATAGAATAGTCCCTTAATTAATTTGGCTTTTCTCCTGTCCCATAGCAGAAGATGGCTCTTTTCTTCTGGCATGATACAGGGAGTTTGCATTTTCCTTTTAACAACATGCTTGAGTTTAAAGAACTCAAAGAGAGAGCCATTCTCCAACTCCAAAGTCAGCTTTAAATTTTAGTTGAACTGGGACTATTAGAAGACCAATAGTGTTAAATTTTTAGAGAAAAGCAGAAACAAACCTTTAGGAAGACATAAAATTTTTTAGATAATATATACCCATATGCCGTTTCACTCTGTTTCCTGGGATAGATGATTTGTCCCTTTTCTTCAGTTGTCTCATTTGTCCAGTGTAGCTTGAGTTTTCCTGCCTGGCCCACAGTCAGGGCAAATTTCTCTCACCTGCTAGTCCCACAGCCGCTCAGACCCGACCAAGTAAACACAGAGACTTATATTGCTTACAAACTGTATGGCCATGGCAGGCTTCTTGCTAACTGTTCTTACAGCTTAAATTAATCCATTTCCATTAATCTATACCTTGCCACATGGCTCGTGGCTTACCAGCATCTTCCCATGCTGTTTCTCATCATGGCGGCTGGCAGTGTCTCTCTGACTCAGCCTTCCACTTCCCAGCTTTATTCTCCTCCTTGTCCCGCCTACACTTTCTGCCTAGCCAATGGCCAATCAGTGTTTTATTTATTGACTAATTAGCAACACATTTGCCATACAGAACATCCCACAGCAGTCCAGTGTTCTTTAGATTCCTTAACCTTCATTCTCCTAAAAGACAAAAACAAAAACCTTTCCCCAAGACTAATTTTGGGGATGTTCCTTTTTGGCAAGTTATTATCTGATTAAATGAAAAGACATGTGTTACTGGTATAAGTTAGTTTAAATTGGATGTTCATGCTGGTTGATGAACTATCACCTCCTCTAATTAAGAGGTTTCTCTTGTTCAAATCGAACCTTTATCAATTTTGATGGTACCCAAAGCTTATCTTCTCCTGTAGAAACAAAAGCAAAACCTCATCCCCAACGTAACACATACCCTGGTTTCCATTCTGAGGTCAGCACGTCCTTAAAGTATATAGGCTGATTTAATTCAGTAGTTTTTTCTATTATCCAATGTCTCTCTGCAGCTGTTGTTCCTTTCTCATTGGCATTAAGAAAATTCAAAGTTAATAGAGCATTATGCAGTCTATTTCTGGGGGTTTTTGTTACCCCTTTCTGTTTATTTAGCATATCCTTTAGAGTTCTGTTTGATCTTTCTATAACTGCTTGATCTGTAGGATTATGTGCTATGCCTGTAATATGCTTTATTTTGTAATAAGCAAAAAACTGTTTCATTTTAACAGAGACATATGCTGGAGCATTGTCAGTTTTGATTTGTGCAGGTATACCCATGATGGCCATAACTTCTAGCAAATGAGTGATTACAGAATCAGCTTTTTCAGAACTCAAAGCAGTTGCCCATTGAAATCCTGAATGAGTATCAATAGTGTGGTGTACATATTTCAATTTTCCAAATTCTGCAAAGTGAAACACGTCCATCTGCCAGATTTCATTCCTTTGAGTACCCTTTGGGTTACATCCTGCTGGTAATGGCATTTGATTGTAGAAGGAACAAGTAGGACATTTCTTTACTATTTCTTTGGCTTGTTGCCAGGTTATGGAAAAATCCTTTTTTAAACCTTTACTATTGACATGAT
This sequence comes from Peromyscus eremicus, assembly GCF_949786415.1. Classification (NCBI taxonomy): domain Eukaryota; kingdom Metazoa; phylum Chordata; class Mammalia; order Rodentia; family Cricetidae; genus Peromyscus; species Peromyscus eremicus. The sequence goes on from NC_081426.1 coordinate 95,732,964, forward strand.
GTTTTTTATGAAATTCTGAGGCCTCCAGCACATTTCCTATCAATAATTTATCAATCTCATCATTGCCTTGTGCTAGAGGGCCTGGCAGACCAGTATGGGATCGAATGTGAGTTATGTATAAAGGATGACTCCTTTTCCTGATTGTATCTTGTAATTGAATAAATAGTGAAGTTAATTCTGAAGCATTAGGGATAAATTCTGCAGTCTCAATATGTAATACTACTCTTTCAGCATACTGAGAGTCAGTAACTATGTTGAGAGGTTCTGAAAAATCCATTAATACCAACAAAATAGCATACAATTCTGATTTTTGAACTGAATTATAAGGACTTTGAACCACTTTACTTAAATTTTCTGATTTGTAACCTGCCTTTCCTTGTTTGTTGGCATCTGTATAAAATGTACGAACTCCAGATATGGGTTTTTCCCGTACAATTCGAGGCAAAATCCAATCAGCTCTCTTTATAAGATCAATTCTATCGCTTTTGGGATATTTGCTGTTAATTTCTCCCAAAAAATTACTGCAAGCTCTTTGCCAAGGTTCACTTTCTGTCCATAATTTTTCAATGTCCTCCTTAGTTAAAGGTACGACAATTTCTGCTGGGTCTATTCCTGCTAATTGAGGAAGTCTCAATTTTCCTTTCCAAATCAAGTCAGATTTTTTCCACATAAGTTTTTAATTTTTTATTTGGTTTATTTGGTAAAAATATCCATTCTAATATAATATCTTCCCTCTGCATTAATATTCCTGTAGGAGAATGCCTAGAAGGTAAAATAACCAAAATGCAATCCAGCTTTGGATCAATACGATCCACGTGCCCTTCATGTACTTTCTTTTCTACCAAGGCCAATTCTTTCTCAGCTTCAGGTGATAATTCTCTTGGACTATTTAAGTCCTTGTCACCTTCTAAGGTTTTGAACAAATTATGCAGTTCATCATTTTTTACCCCAACCATAGTTCGTAGATGAGAAATATCTCCAAATAATCTTTGAAAGTCATTAAGAGTCTGTAGTCGATCTCTCCTAATTTGCACCTTTTGGGGTCTAATTTTTTGTAGCTCTATTTTATATCCTAAATAATTAATAGAATCTCCTCTTTGTATCTTTTCAGGAGCAATTTGTAATCCCCAGCAAGGCAAATTTTCTTTACTTCTTCAAACATTCTTTCTAAAGTATCTGCATTTGAGTCAGCTAGTAAAATATCATCCATATAATGATAAATTATAGATTTAGGAAATTTTTTACGTATCACTTCCAATGGCTGTTGTACAAAATATTGGCACAGAGTTGGGCTATTCAACATTCCCTGTGGGAGGACCCTCCATTGAAATCTTTTAACCGGTTGAAATTATTATAAGTAGGCACTGTGAAAGCAAATCTTTCTCTGTCTTTTTCTTGTAAGGGTATTGAAAAGAAACAGTCTTTTAAATCAATAACTATGAGAGGCCATCCTTTTGGTAACAGAGTAGGCAAAGGAATTCCAGATTGTAGAGAGCCCATTGGCTGAATTACTTTGTTAATTGCTCTAAGGTCTGTTACCATTCTCCATTTACCAGATTTCTTTTTAATAACAAATACAGGAGAATTCCAAGGGCTGGTTGATTCTTCAATCTAAAGCCTGAAGTTTCTCTGTTGTTAAAGGCCATTGCTGGACCCATACAGGCTTGTCTGTTAACCATTTTAAAGGTAGAGCTGTTGTTGTTTTTGGAAGATCATCACTTGTTGTGCCTTGTTCTTGTATAATATGGATGGCTGGTGACCACTCTGTTGTTTGTGGTCAGTGAAGACAGATACTAATTGAGTAATGACTGAGGTGTAAAGAGATGCAGTTGACGCAAGAACATTGCTGTAAGACAAACAGGCAAAACCTTAAATTCCGCCCATAAGAAGGTGATAGGAGACCACTCTAAATCCCACCAGCTCGTTGTTAGCAGTGACAGACCCTTGATGGCGTGTTCCTCTGTAATCCTTCCTGTGCAAAGCCTACCTGCCATGACCTTAAACTGTGAGCATTGTCCAAGGTCAGCGGGACGCCCACACTCCTCATCTTGACATTGCTGTTCTTACCTTCCCTCTCCAGAGCCGCTGTCCCTGAGATGGTCAACACCAGCACGGGGCACTCCTGCTGATGAACACCAGTTAGCCTACCTTATGTTTGTCTTTTATTTCCAAAGAGATCTCTCTGCTTGTTAAATTCAGCCCTTTGTATTATCCTTATATCTACTTCAAAGCCATTTACCAAGCTGGACCTGATTGTACATGCCGGGAATCCCCAAACTCACCAGAGCAGGCAGGATGATCCCGAGCTCCAGGCCATCCTTGTCTACATAGTCAGCCCCAGGCCAGCCTGGTCTACATGAGACACTGTCTCAAAGAAAGAGGGAAGGAAGGAAGAGGGGAAGGGGAGGCATTCACCAAACACATTTTCCTCAGACACAATGACTAGCTCTTAGCTGATCTTTGTCTACTTTTCCTCATAACTTGAAGCCTTAATCTATGTTTCTTTATGTTTGTGGTTATTAAGATTCAGCGTGTTTATATAACCTTTCTTACATTTTAGTGAAGGAAAAAAGGCGAAAATAGCCTTTTATTCCCCTAATCTAGACCTTTATTTACTGAGTATAGACACATACACGCACATGCATACTCCTGTGCACCGTGAATGTCAACCTTTGGATTTAGTGGTCATTGAGACGACAGAGTAAATTCGTGAGTGAAACAGTATTTAATAACTTCACTGATTTGTAATATAAATTTTGTGACATCACTTAATGACAAGCTGTAAAGAAAAGAAAAACTCAAGAGAGTAGGTTGGGGATTGGATGTTGGCTAACTACAGTGACTCTTGGCCATTGTTTCACTTTCCATTTTTCCAGTTACCAACATTAATTATAATCTGAAAATATTAGATGGACGATTCCAGAAATAATTCATAAGTTTTAAATTATAAATCATTCTGAATAGCACAATAAAAATCTCACACCATGTTGGTCCTCCTTGCCCAGGGCATGAATCATCCCTTTTCCCAGTGTAAGCACACTGTGCACATGCTTACCCGTCAGTCATTTACTAGCCACACAGGAAGAGAATACAATGTGTGTAAGGTCATGATTTTAGGCGTCATGGTTTAGAGGGCACTACTGTTTATCCATGAAAAACAGATCACAAGAGGAAGAAGAGCCAGGTAGAGTTTGGTCATTTTCATGTACTGAGGGGTGTCAGGTGTCTTTCCACACTGCTGGGAGTTGAGCCTGAGGCCGTTCACATGCTAATCAAGAGCTCAGCAAATAAACCCAGTACACATGGTCTTTTGAGCAGACCTTGATCTGGTGTTGGTCTACAAGATAATTGAAAAAGAATCTCAAAAGCTTAAAGAGCCATAGAGTCAATCCAGTTCCTTTGTTAAGCAACCTTTCAAAAAATCGAGCCTATTCCATAAGCTAAATGACAGACCATGAATGAGGCCATGATTCTACCCACTGTACTCAGCAGCGTGATTGATGGACATTAGTGAAGGGTGAGTCTAAACATAAACCCTCCAGTTGCCTCTGGTCTAACCAGAGCCTCTATTGTGTCTAACTCTTGTTGGTGTTACAGCTATGTCCTATCTTCTCTAGACACATCATTGTGAGTTTAATCTCTAAACCCTTGGGCATGTGGCTGTGTTGTAATTTGATGAATCCACTAGAGGTCACTGTTGTCACTGAGAATTTTTTTAATGTGTTGCCTTTTAGAATAGCAGTCCTTAGTGTTTAATGCAGAGATTTTTATTTTTAAATAATAAACATAAATTTAACTATAGTGATTTAATAGCCAACTTAAAATACAAATTTTAAATCCATTTGAGTAATTAGTATCTCATGCAACTAATTATAAACTTTTTAACTAATACATCCTACATTATCGTCTAATATATGCATATAGCTTTTAAAAACAGTCATTAAATGTCTAGTTACTTTCTGCCACTTTTATGATGTGCTGATTACAGTCGTGTTTGGCACCTGCAGTTTGAAGAGCATTGTTTTGGTCACTCTAGCTTGAGTTTTTAGTTGTTTTACTATCATAAAACCGTATTTCAGCACTAGACCACGGTTCCTCACTTGTGAAAGTAGAAGTTTGCATTTGTATTCGTCCCATTCTGATGTTGGATGAGAATGAAACCAGACAGACTTGAGCTGCCTTGTTACAGACGGTCTGATTTAGTTTAGACGAATCAGAATGCTTTTGTTTATAAAGATGAAGGTGATAGAAGACTGGGTCAAAGTTTAAATGAGAAGAAAAGCCAGGGCTATGTTATAATGTGTTTGAACCCTGGCAAATCATCGTCTTAAATAACAATGGGAAACAGAACAATAAATCTGACCCAGTTTGAGCTCTCATTCGTTACTGTGAATACTAGGACACATTTACTTGTTATATAAACCCCTAACTTTGTACCCAAGTTTACTACTTCTCTGATCAATGTATTAGAGTTAGGAAGTCATTACTTATAGTGAAAAAATATCTGAAGTTAAAATGCATCCTTAAATCCTGGGGACCAGTGCTTCTCATGGACAAAACAGGAGTTCGTGCTGTGTGGTTCATAACACCGGGTGTGCCTCACAGTGTGACTTAGAAATTGCTCGCCATAGTATACAGCTGGTGCCCAGAAACAGACCACAGACAGTTCTGATGCCAGAACAGTGTGCTTCCTAGATAGTCTGTACTTGCGTTTATAAATCCTGTGTCATTTTATGCAAGTGGAGTCTGGCAGAGCTTGGGAGACTGGGGTTTCTAGAATTATGAGTTAAAATCTAAAAAGGAAGGACAAATGACAAAAAGGAAATTTTGTTTTTAAATATCAAATTTGAATGAATGGTTAATGCTGACAGAGCTAAACACATCATGTGGCCTAGAGCTGGGGATTTTCACATGCCACTTCTCAGCAGTAAACATGCATAATCTCGGGTGGAAGCCAAAAACCTCTGCAGAGCAACTTTTATAACCTCTTCCTGAGCAGCTACCTCTGTGCTCACTGAGCAGAATACACAGTGTCTGAAAAGATTTCACTGTCTGAGGAGGCTTGAGTTCTACCACAAGGAGGACTGTAGGCTGCCAGTTGTGTTGATTCATATGTAATAGACACTTTTCAAGTGATACACACACATATAGATATCTATATGTGGGGGCAAAACGACCTTTCATAGGGGTCGCATGTCAGATATCCTGCATACCAGATATTTACATTATGATTTATAACAGTGGAAAAATTACAGTTATCAAGTAGCAATGAAAATCATTTTATGGTTGTGGGGTCACCACAACATGAGGAACTGTATTAAAGGGTCGCAGCCTTAGGAAGGTGGAGAACCACTGGTTTAGATCCAGGTGCAATGGCATACACCTGTAATCCCACACACACTCCTACTTTTAGGAGTCCCACAACCGTATCATATGCAGAGAACCTAGCTCAGACCCATACAGGGTCTGTGGTTGTCATTTAGTCTCTGTGATCCCCTGTGAGCCCTGCTTAGTTGATTCTGTGGGCCATGTTCTCCTGGGGTTCTCAGCCCCTCTGGCTCCTACAGTCTTTTCTCCCCCTCTTCTGCAGGGTTTCCCTGGCTCTGCCTAGTATGTGGCTATGAGTCTCTGCATCTGTTCCCATTGGTTGCTGGATGGTGCCTCACTGACGATAACTGGACTAGGGCATCTATGAGAGTAGTAAGTATAGCAGAATATTAGTAGGAATCATTTCATTGACTTTATTTATTTATTTATTGCCAGTTGTATTTGTTTCTATCCTGAGTCTCTGGGCTGTCTAGCTTCTGGTTCCAGGCCCTCCAGGCAGTGTCAGGTGTGGACTCCCTCTCATGGCGTGAATTTCAAATTGGACCAGTACCAGTCATTGGTTGGCCAATCCCACAAGTTCTGTGCCACCATTACCCCAGCACATCTTGTAGGCAGTACAGGTTTTGTGGCTGGGTTGGTGTCCCAGTCTCACTGCTGGAAGCCTTGCCTGGTTATAGAAGATGGCCAGTTTAGGCTCCATATCCTCCATTACTGGGAGACTTCACTAGGGTCACTCTCATAGATCCCAGGGAGTTTCTACTGCACTGGTTTTCTGTATCACCACCCTCCAGCGCCCCCAATTTCAGTCGTCTCTGTCAGGACTCTCACACCACCCTCCCCCTACTTGATCCCTCCTGTTCCCATCCCCACCTACCCTCAGTCCACCTGCAAAATTTATTCCCTTCCAAGAGAGATTTGTGTCCCCTCTTGAGCCCTCCTTGTTACTTAGCTTCTTTGGTTCTGTGGATTGTAGCATGGTTATCCTTTACTTAATAGCTAATGTCCACTTAAAAGTGAGTACATACCATGTTTGTCTTTTGGGGTCTAGGATGATTTTTTTCTAGCTCCACCCATTTGCCTGCAAATTTCATGTCATTGTTTTTAACAGCTGAGTAATACTCTATTGTATAAATATACCACATCGTTTTTATCTGTTCTTCAGTTGAGGAACATTTAGATTATTTCCAGTTTCTGACTATTATGAATAAAGCTACAGTGAACATGATTGAACAAGTAAGCATATGGTAGGATGGAGCGTCCTTTGGGCACATGCCCCAAGAGTGATAAAGCTGGGTCTTGAAGTAGATTGATTCCCAGTTTTCTGAGGAACTGTCATATTGATTTCCATAGTGGCTGCACAAGTTTGCACTCCCACCAGCAATGGAGGAGTGTTCCCCTTGCTCCACATCCCCACTAGCATGAGCTATCGCTTGTGTTTTTTATCTTAGCCATTCTGACAGGTATAAGATGGAATCTCAAAGTCATTTTGATTTGCATTTCCCTGATGGCTAAGGATGTTGAACATTTCTTTAAGTGTTTCTCAGCCATTTGAGATTCCTCTGTTGAGAATTCTCTGTTTAGGTACATACCCCATTTTTAATTGGATTATTTGGATTGTTGATGTCTAGTTTCTTGAGTTCTTTATGTATTTTGGATATTAGCCCTCTGTCAGATGTGGGGTTGGTGAAAAGTTTTTCCCATTTTGTAGGCTGCCATTTTGTCCTATTGATGGTATCTTTTGCCTTACAGAAGCTCGTGCTCATGCTATTGGTGTTCTGGTCAGGAAGTTGTCTCCTGTGCAAATGAGTTCAAGACTACTTCCCACTTTCTCTTCTGTCAGCTTCAGTATAACTGGTTTTATGTTGAGGTCTTTGATCCACTTGGACTTGAGTTTTGTGCAGGGTGATAGATATGGATCTATTTGCATTCTTCTACATGCCAACATCTAGTTAGACCAGTACCATTTGTTGAAGATGCCTCTTTTTCCCAGTTGTGTATTTCTGGCTTCTTTATCAAAAAATCAGGTGTCCATAGCTATGTGGATCTACTTCTGGGTCTTCTATTCAATTCCATTGATCAACCCGTCTATTTTTAGGCCAATATCATGTGTTTTTTTTTTTAATTATTATAGCTCTGTAGTACAGCTTGAAATCAGGGATGGTGATACTTCTGGATGTTCTTTTATTGTTCAGGATTGTTTCAGCTATCCTGGGTTTTTTGTTTTCTCATATGAAGTTGAGAATTGTCCTTTCATGGTCTGTAAAGAATTGTGATGGAATTTTGATGGGGCTTGCATTGATCTGTGGATTGCTTTTGGTAAGATGGCCATTTTCAGTATGTTAATCCTACCAGTCCATGAGCACGGGAGAGCTTTTATCTTCTGATATGGGTTGTGGGCTGGGATACGGTACTGAGGGAAGGAGGAGCTGTTGGGGTAGGCTGGGCAGGCTCTGAGATCGTGTTGGTGGTCTGTAAGGCAGGGCTTACCTGGGGTACTAGGTGCCAGCATGGCCTCTCAAGATAAAGCATTTATGAGTAATCATTTTTAAGCATGCCTTAAGTAGAGTAGTTACTAGGTTTATGTTTTTTAATTGAGCTTCCAGAACTATCACCATGGCAACATAAATTATGAAGAAGATACTTAGCATGAAGAGAAATAGCAATTTTAACCCAAAAAATGAATTTTAACTTCATCTAAGAAAAGATAGAAAAAGCAGTGTATCCTGTCTCATTCTCTGTAAAAGTACCCGTAACAAAAAATAAACCTCTTATTGGTTATAGTGCAGGTACCATTACTCATTTTATAGGTTAGGGACCAACAAAGGTATTAAAGTCACTTAAAATATCACCCAATAAAGTGGGCGTGGTGGTGCATGCCTATAATCTCAGCATTCGAGGCCAGCCTGGTCTACAGAGAGAGTTCCAAGACAGCCAGAGCTACACAGAGAAACCCTGTCTGGGGGTGGGGGGATCTCCTAGTAACAGGGTTGACTGAGTCTCTGTGTAAAGTCAGAGAAAACAGAAGGACAGTAAGGTTTGTAAAGGTAAGAGGGAGGAACCAAAAGTTTTCCTTGGGATTTTTTGTTTGTTTATTTGATGGGGAGCAGGGTGCTTGTTACTGTTTCTCCTGAGGCTTGAGCAACATCTGGTGGAAAGAGTTCAGAATTTGAAGTAAGACCTAAGTTCTAATCTTGATTGACTATTGGCTCTGTGAGCTCACGTCAGTTAGTTACCCTCCCAAGGCTTCCCTTTCCTTACCTGTAAAAACAGCTGGAAGTTGGAAGAACAATGAAATAGTATGTGAACCATGGAGATGGTCTATAACAGTGACAGATTACAGCCACAGCTGTGGTGATAGCTGAGCAGCATAGAAAAGTACTGAACTGCACAACAAAACATCTATTAAATGATAACTTCATGTTCTACACATCTGACTATTCTGTCTGTTCATGAGTTACTGCTGCTGTTTAAGGCCAAGGCCTAACATTGCTAAATGGGCCCTACCTCCAAGCTGAATTATTGGCCCTTTTACCATAATTTTAAAAACCTATTGTGGCTGGTTAGTGTTAACCAGCAACTGAAGAGAATCTAGAATCTCCTGGGGGGAGGGAGGGGGCGGGGATTAGTTTACCGTAATAGAGGTGGTAGGACCCACCCACTGAATGGACCCATTCCCTGGTTGGAATCTTGGGGATGTGAGGATGTAGAAGGCAGGCTGTACCGCAGCATGCATCCATTGCTCTCCGCTTCCTGACTAGATGCAGTGGCGCCAGCTCTCCGGAGCTTTGCCTCTGACCTCCCTGCAGCGATGCCCGGAACCATAGGCCAGAATAAGCCCTTTCTCCCCTAAGTTGTGCATTTTTCACTACATGGAAGAAACTAGAACCTGCCTGGCACAGTTGGTACTTACTATTTGCTAATGTTCCTGCTATCAGAAACTGAGATTTCTTTTATTCCTTAAAAAAAAAAAATCAAACATACAGCAAGGTGAGCCTGTGGTACCAGCTGCTGAAGAGGCCGAGGCTGGAAGATCAGTTGAATCCTGAATTTAAAGACCAGTGTAATTAACGTAGTGTGATCCCATTTTGAAAAAATAAATTCACGAAATGAAATTCAAACTAGCTTAAATTGTACTGATGATATAAAGTGTTTCTGTTTGATTGTCCCGTGAGTCAGCAGCATTTGGACCTTGTTCTTATTTGGAACTCTGCGGCTGTTAGGTTGTAAATTAGAGCTTTCCTCTCTGACCACAGCTTTGATCTTGTCTGCAGCTGTCAGCCTGCTGTGTGGCCTCCTGACCCATCTCCAGCTCTGTTCTTCTGGGCCGACAGACCCTTATCATACTTCATTTCTCAGACTCCACACTCAGCAGTTACAGCACTGCCCTCAAAGATGATTACAAGTTCTTTCTTGTTTACCTTTCTGCCCTTTCCACCTCCCAAGGTCCAGTCATCTTTTTTCCCTCTGTACTTGGATTGCTGAACATTATCGAGAAAGTTTTCAAGACCATTAACATTTTGGGTAGACTATCCCTTTAATTTTGGTCACCTGGGGGTGCTGTATTACTTATTTTAGGGACAATGGAACTTATAGTAATATGCACTGGGCACTTGGCTTGTATACAGAGGTGTGGGGTTGAAATTCAGGTGTGGAGGTAGGCATGCTGGTTCACATTTGGAATACCACCATTTAAGAGGCTGAGGCAGGAGAAGCATAGATTCAGTGCTAGCTGAACTTGGTAATGGTTCCAGCCAGCCTGAAGTATAGCAAGACTCAAAAAATACACATCTGCGTTAATACAAGTACAGACCGTGCACTGTACATACGTCAGCCAAAGATGATGTTTTGTTATGTATCTGAGCAGGTAAAATGTACATCAAGTGTCTTATAGTTCTTTTAGGCTTATTTCTTTATGTTTGTAGCCAGGAATTTCAGGGCGTCATCCTTGATCAAACCTGATTTTCTTTGATGCAGAATGAATCCACAGCCTCATATTTGCTGTGGAAATAAAAGTATAACCTCTCCCTCAAAGTAGTACACCTTTTGACTTAAATTTTGAAGTCAAGACATTTTCAAAATGTATAGTTCTCACAATCCAGTGTACCCTAGCAGCCAAAAAATTTAAAGACAACACAATAACACACAGGGTCCAGACTTTTTGTGTATTTTTCATCTGTAGATGGCTTTTTTTATATTACTTTACTTCCTCTTAAAGAACTTTACCCTATTATTTTTAAACTATTTTTATATACCCTTCTTCTTCCAAGTTTACGCACATTTTCAAACACACTGTGACCCATTTAGAAACTTTTTGCATCTGAATCTGTCTTTACTGCGTATCTGTAACCTTTTCTGTCTGCATGAGCAAAAAACCTAAATAAACCAGCCATGCAGTGTACTGGCAGAGCTCTCAAGCCCACAGGCAGCATATGCACCTGTGTGAGAAACTGCAGGTATCCTCCACACCGCTTAACTCGTGGAGGTTGGTGGCCGGCTCCATCTCACAGGCAGCTGTTGGGAGACACATCTCTGCATGTGACTGGTGTGAGGCTGTGAGACTAGGGAGCTGTGTCTGGCTCCATTTTTGTGCATTTAGAACCATCTTTAAAGCTTTTTAGGTCTTGTATCTATGCCTGACAGTGGATGTCATTTGTAGGCAGAAGTTTCTGTCCCACAGCTGCTCTCAAATAATCATGCAGAGGCTTAATATTAATTATAAATGTTTGGCCGATAGTTCAGGCTTGTTACTAGCTAACTCTTACACTTAAATTAACTCATATTTCTTATCTGTGCTTTGCCATGTGGCTCATGGCTTGTTACCTCATTTTCTACATGTCCTGCTTCCTCAGTGATTGGCTGGTGTCTCTGACTTCTTCATCCTTCAGCCCATCATTCTCAGTTTGGCTTTCCTGCCTAATTTTATCCTGTTCAGCTGCTGGCCAGTCAGCTTGTTTATTAAACCAATCATAGCAACATATAGTCACAGAATGTACAGAAGGATTATTCCACAGCAGTGTGTTTCTGTTTTACCTTGCCTGCCTAAGGCACCTGATTGGTCTAATGAAAAGCCGAATGACCCAATAGTAAGGGAGGAGGTATAGGCAGGTCTTCTGAGCAGGGAGAGTAAGTAGGGGGAGGAAGAAAAAGAGACACCAGAGAGACACCAGGGGCCAGACGGACGACATGGAGGAAGCAGGAAAGTAGGGCATACAGAATGAAAGAAAGGTTAAAAAAAAAAAGCCTAAAGGGAAAATGTAGATGAATAGAAACAGGTTGAATTAAGTTAAAAGAGCTAGTGGAACAAGCCCAAGCTAAGGCCAAGCATTCATAATTAATAAGTCTCTTTGTCTTTATTTGGGAGCTGGTTGGCGGCCCAAAGAAAATTCCAACTACAGTGGAGCAGAGGGTTTATTTGTTTATGTGGCTTTACATAGCACTGTCACATTACATTGGGGGAAGTCAAGGCAGGAACTCAAACCTAGCGGGAGCGTAGAGGCAGGAGCTGATACAGAGGTGCTGCTTGTTCCCCGTGGCTTTTTCAGCCTGCTTTCTTATAGAACCCAGGACCACCAGCCCAGGGGTAGCTTCACCTACAATGGACTGGGCCCTCCCCACATCAGCCACTAATTAAGAAAATGCCTTACGGCTGGATCTTAGGAGGCGTTTTCTCAGTTGAGTTTTGCTGTGGGATGTATGGCAAATGTGTTGCTAATTAATCAATAAAACACTGATTGTCCGTTGGCTAGGCAGGAAGTATAGGCGGGGCAAGGAGGAGAATAAAGCTGGGAAGTGGAAGGCTGAGTCAGAGAGACACTGCCAGCCGCCACCATGATGACAAACAGCATGTGAAGATCCTGGTAAGCCACGAGCCATGTGGCAAGGGATAGATTTATGGAAATGAATTAATTTAAACTGTAAGAACAGTTAGCAAGAAGCCTGCCACGGCCATACAGTTTGTAAGTAATATAAGTCTCTGTGTTTACTTGGTCGGGTTTGAGCGGCTGTGGGGCTGGCAGGTGAAAGAGATTTGTCCTGACTGTGGGCCAGGCAGGAAAACTCCAGCTACAGAGTTTCCCTTCTCAGATGACTCTAGCTGTGTCAGGCTGACATAAAACTCTCCAGGATACATGGGATGGATGAGGGCATGATCAGAAAAGTAGGAGAAGTGTGGAAACAGCCCATAGCTGAGGAGTCGTGAGTAGCCAGTGCAGTGGCGGTTCTTTACCACACAAGGAGGGCCACTTACTTTCTCGAACAACGTTAAAGTAATGCGGCAACTGTGACTTGACTTCAGTGAGCAGAAGGGAGGGGGACTGGGATGCTGGGGAACAACCTGCTTCGATTGGCTGAGGGACAGAAGGGAAAATCACCTCCAAAAGACTCGCTGATTCCGAAGTTTTGGTCTTAGGAATCGCTAAGCTGCAGGTGGTGCCAGGAATGGCAGAAGCCAGCTTCATCCCGTGTGCCTTCTCACGTGAAGAACTCGGGGTGATGGGAAGGACTGCCATACTCAGCAGTGACCCCGTAACAGGACTGTGAGCCACCCCGGAGTGCGTCCTGTGTCTGCACTGGGCAGAGGGTGCACACTTACCTCGTGATGGTAGCTCGTCAGTGCTGTGAGCGCTGCAGAGGGAAGCACTTTTAAATTGGCAACCTTGAAATGTCAAAACTCAATCAAGTTCCAGTCTCATCTGTACATTTAGCTTGAATTCATTGAAATTCATTGGGCTGGGTTTTTTGTGGGGGTTGTTGGTGCTGTTGTTGGCCTTATTATTTTTTAATTGTTTTGTTTAGGCCTTTAAATAAGGTTGTATTTGGTACCTTAATGTAGGAGCACACTTAATGTAGCGTACTCCTAGGCCTTTATATTTCTTTTTGCATCACCTGTTTATTTGGTGTTTAAAAGGCACTAGATTTTATTAAGTTGAGGAGGAACTCAGGAGTGGACACTTGCCCAGTGTGCATGAAGCCCTAGGTTCAGTCTCTTGAGCTACAAAACTTCTTTAAAAAAGACAGCATCTTTTTAGTCGCTTCAGGGATTCTGTAGGTTTTCTGTCCTCATGGATTTACTGACTGTCATGTTTGTCCTCCTTTGTATTTGCCTTATTTTTTCTTTGAAGCTGGCCTTGAACTCGCTGGGTAGCCAAAGATGACCTTGAACTTCTGTTGTGTGACAAAACATTCTGGGGAGACACAATACATACATCTCACCCCCAGATAGGGAGCCCATGACAGACCAAAATCCAAATGTCACAAGTCCAACATTGTGAACCATGAGTTTTGAGGGGTTCCTTATAGGAATATGGGTGAAGGATTACTTACAGGAGCAGAAATAACTTAAAGATAGCTACATCACCAAAGCCCACCCCAGTGTGGGTGGCCGCTCACAAAAGCTGGGAACCTGGAGCTTACTGCACAGCTGTTGTGAGCTGTTTGCGATCTGATTTAAGGAGCTTCCCTCCAGGTGGAATGTTTCTACCTCAGAGGAAACTGCTACACTACAACTTCTGATCTTCCTCCCTCCATCTCCTGAGTGTTGGCTTTGTGGGCATGCACCGCCACACCTGGGGATTGAACCCAGGGCTTTGAGCATGCTAGGCAGGCTCTACCAGCTGAGCTACATCCCCAGCTCTGTATCAGCCCTTTGAAGAGCTCTTCCCTTTTCAATACTCATGATGGTCAAATGTGATTTCTGACAATGTATAACCAAATTGTTCATGGAATTAGGTGTAACTTACTTGATTTGTACAAGGGCTGAGAGGTGGCTCAGTGGTGAAGACCGTTTTGCTGCTCTCGCAGAGGTTTGGTTCCCAACAGCTACATGGCAGCTCACTGTCTATTACTCCAACTCTGCCTTTTCTGATGCCTACTTCTGCCATCTCTAGGCACTGCACACACACGGTACACAAACATTCATGCCCAGTATGATGGCACCTTTAATCCCAGCTTTGGACTTTTATGAGTTCAAGGCCAAAAAAAAAAAAAAAAAAAAAAGAAAGGTCATAGTTCAACATAATTGCTGTCTCAGAAGTTAGGTTGATAGGATAAGAATTGCAACATATCTGGGCAGTGGTGGCACAGGCCTTTATTCCCAACACTCAGGAGGCAGAGGCAGGTGGATCTCTGTGAGTTCGAGGCCAGCCTGGGTTACAGAGCAAGTTCTCAGACAGGCTCCAAAGCTACACAGAGAAACCCAGTCTGGGGGGGGGGGGGGGAAGAATTGCAACATAGTCTCTGCCTTCAAGAAGCTGGTGGATCAGTTAGGAACTCAACTTAAACACTGCTCAGTAAAACATTTAGACAACAGTGCTGACAGTCAGAAACAAAACAGTCTGATTAGCTGGAGCTGACGGTGACTAGAAGTTAGCAAGAACGGGAACTGTGCATGGAATTTGAACTTAATTCTGAAAATGAGTAAATTTTAGGTACAAAACAAAACACTGAATCCAGTTTTTTTGCATGTGTTTTACAGTACTTTGCCCTTTAATTTTTTCCTTAAGGAAAGAAAATCTTCCTATGAATTACTTCTCCAATTGTGTTTCCTATGCAGTGCAGTTATAGGAAACCCTTGAACGTGTTTGATGGGTCAGTTGCCTTCAGCATCCTCTCTGTGTTTTGTTCCAGGCCTCCTGATTTTCAGCTGCTGAAGGAAGGACAAAGGTTGGTTGGAATCAGTTTGACCTGAGTGGGCCAGGTGGCATGAGCTCCTGGACTTCCTGTGCAGTGTGGTACAAAGAGACGTGTGACATGTTCAGCATTTTCTTTTGTGAGGGAAAGATGATGTGTTTGATCTGTCTGATTTATTGTACAGCTGTCCCGCTGAGGAGGTCTAATTGAACCTGTTGAAACAGACACAAACACAGTCTCCATCTCATGCTGTCCCTTTGTTGGTGACGTTGTGACCATTACATTTGAGAAGGGGTTTTATGATCTTATAGGATTTTAAACTATTAATGTGTTACTTCTTATTTGAAAGACTATCTAAAGTAGTAATATAAATTCAGGTTGTGGGTTTTTGTTTCTCCTAACCCCACCTCATAGCTCTTCTTAGTGTTGTTTGCTCAACTGCAGCCATCTCTCAGAACAAATCCTTTCAACTCTCAGATTAAATGTCCCCGGTTGTCAGTCATTACCTTAGTCACAAGGTATCCAGCACAAACAAGAGACAGTTATTTACTGATGGACACCTTGATGGCTTTACCCTAGTATGAAATGGAGGTGCCTTAAAACCTCAAGAGAAAGAGTGAGTTATAAAAACCATGAAAGTTTCAGTCTAAATTTTTTAGATTTGTTTCATTTTTTATATGTGTAAGTGTTTGCCCAGGGGGTTCAGAAGAGGGCATTGGATTCCCTGGAACTGGAGTTATGGGCAGTTGTGAACCACCATGTGGGTCCTGGGAGTCAAACCCAAGTCCTCTGTAAGAACAAGTGGTCTTGACCACTGAGGCATCTTTCCAGCCTGCTTTCTAGTTTCCTGACATTGTGCTTTCTTTTCTTATCCAGCAGTCACTTGCCTGGGGATGCAGGTTAAATTCTAGTTAGAAACTGTATGTAATGCTGAGAATTTTGGTCCTCTTCTGCATTCCCACCAGGACCTGCCTTCAGCTCTCCGCTACCTGAGCTCTTTCCTTCCCAGGGTGTGCACCTCCGCCCACATGTTCTCAGCCGATAGGAAAGTGTGCCGCGTGCTTGAGAGCAGCAGGTCATGCACACCTGTTTGCTTCCTGTTTGCGTTTGCTTCTCCATCAGAGGGACAGCTGTTCTCTAGGTTTGCATTCTATTGCAACTCCCGAGTCTTCAAATTTAAGTATCTTTCATTGAATAATGTTGATGTACCAACTTCATTTTCTGTTATGACATTTGTATTTTTCATTCCATGAAGTTTTCTATATAATGGTCAACCAGAACTAGAAAATATTTTTCTTTTTTTCAAGCAAAAATAAAAAATCATTGAACAGCATAGTGTCTTTAAAGTGTTATGATGTTGGTTTGCTATACTACTTTAAGAATTGCAACATAGGGCTGGGCAGCGGTGGTGCACACCTTTAATCCCAGCACTCGGGAGGCAGAGGCAGGCGGATATCTATGAGTCTGAGGCCAGCCTGGGCTACAGAGCAAGATCCAGGACAGGCACTAAAGCTACACGGAGAAACCTTGTCTCGAAAACCAAAAAAAAAAAAAAAAAGAATTGCAACACAGCCAGGCAGTGGTGGTGAACACCTTTAATCTCAGCACTAGGGAGGCGGAGGAGGCAGGCGGATCTCTGTGAGTTCAAGGCCAGCCTGGTCTACAAAACAAGTTCCCGGATAGCTAGGGCTACACAGAGAAACCCCATCTTGAAAAACAAAAAACAAACAAAAAAATTATAAAATGGTTAGAAATAGGCAAAGGAAAGCTGGAAAAGAATTGTATCAAACATGTGTTGGAGATGGAGAAATTAAAGCCTTCTGAAGTTCATGTGTGAGAGAGAGAGTGTAAGTAAAGCTGTGCCTAAGGAGTGGAAATTCCAGAATGTAACTGGGAAATGCTTTGTCTTCCCATTGTAATTTTTTGATTCTCTTTCCTTGTACAGTGGCCGTTCTGGAGAAGTAGTACAGTTCTTCAGTGAAGCCATCACAGCAGCAGATATTGACAGTCCTGGTGCCTCTGACGCGCAGTGTGAACCGACAGCTTCCTGCACTGGGAGTGATCCCACCAGTGATGATGAGCAAGGCTTTGTTTCTTCGCTCCTACCAGGAAACAGACCAAAGGCAGCCGATACCAGACCACGGCTGCACAAAGAGAGCAGCGTAAAGAAAAAGAAAGCTGGTCAGAAAGTGAACTCCACACACAGAGAGCAGGCAATGGCAGATGTCACCGCGCAGTTGGGTAATTGCAGATTAGGTAGTCAGGAGAAAGCAGCTGTCTGTGAACTTCCTTCAAAGAAAGAAAGTACTCAGATTTCTTCACCTGGCCCTTCGTGTGAAAGACTAAACACTTCAGCAGTTTCTGACAGTAGACACAGTATGTCAGAAGTTACCCTTGTAGGTATAAGCAAGAAAAGCGCTGAGCACTTCAGGAGCAAATTTGCCAAATCTACCCAGGGTTCTGGGTCAGCCTCTGGCTCAGTGCAGGTGTGTCCTGAGATTGCAAAGGTGAACTTGCTTCGTGTTCTAAAGGACACTTTGACTGAATGGAAGACAGAAGAAACATTGAAGTTTCTGTATGGCCCAGATCATGCCTCTGTGTGTCTGAAACCGTCGTCAGCCCCTGTACCTGATGAGGAATTGGATGAAGATGACGTAAGCTGTGACCCAGGTGGTTATGGTCCTGCCCTGAGCCAACCTCAGAAAAACTTGGATGAGACACTACCCTTCAGAGGCTCAGACACAGCCATTAAGCCATTGCCAAGTTACGAGAGTTTGAAAAAAGAAACTGAAATGCTGAATCTGAGGGTCAGGGAGTTCTATAGAGGACGCTATTTTTTAAATGACGAAACTACTAAGTCACAGCACCCGGAAGAGGTATGTCTTCTGATGAAATTTTTAGGCTGCTCACATTTGAGAACTCAGCAGAGCGAATCTGGGAGCACGCCTCGTGCTGTTTGCAGTAGGATACATTGACTGCTTAGATAGTTGAATGCTTCTCGAGGTAATGTTCGGTTCACGTGTCCATTTGAAATGTTACAACCGTGGCTGGGGAGATAGCTCGTGGGAGAAGGTGCTTGTATCCCAAGCCTGAGGAGCTGAGTTCAGATTCCTGGCACTCATAAACTCTAGGCACAGTGGTGTGCATCTGATACCCGCTGCCAGGCAAGGGGAGGGGCGGAGACAGGGATTCCAGGGCTCTCTGATCAGCCAGTCTAGAAGAAACATCTCCAAGGTCATGAAGACTGTGCAGACTAAGGTGGAGAAACGTGATAGAGGAAGACATGCAGTGCTGACCCCTGGCCTCCACATGCCCACGAATGCATGCATGCACGCACACACATGTAGAAAACATAGCTCACAGATGCAAAAGATGAAAATACTGTAGTAAAGGGATTTACTGGGAAGTCATGAATCTAGAGATCCACGCTCATCTGCCAGCTTTTTAAAAACGTAGTTTGCCGGGCGGTGGTGTCGCACGCCTTTAATCCCAGCACTCGGGAGGCAGAGCCAGGCGGAGCTCTGTGAGTTCGAGGCTGGCTACAGAATGAGTTCCAGGAAAGGCACAAAGCTACACAGAGAAATCCTGTCTCGAAAAACAAAACAAAACAAATAATAATAATAATAAAATAAAAACGTAGTTCTTGAGTCTGCTTATCTGTAAATGGGACTTTCAGTAGTTCCCATGGTTCATCTGTTCAGAGTGTGACATCATAACTGTGTACAAAGGCATTATACATAAGGGCTCAGTGCATACTGCTGAGATGTAGGAAGGACTTTGTAATATTCCCAGTGCATATTTTTGGTTCATATGTGCTGTCTGGGAAGTCATGTAGCATGGAGAGAAGAGTGGAAAATAGTCTTAATTTAGCATAAAACTCTGTTATTTAAAGAGTTGTAAGTGATGTTGCCCTAAGATTGAAAACATACTTGGAGATTGGGAGGGAAGGTAGAAATAGAGAAAATACAGAAATTTCTTGGATCTTTACAAACCTTTTGCCTAGCCCCGCACACACAGTTCAATATTAGCATCCAAAACTTGCATTAAGCTGGGAGGAACACTGGTCTCTTCCAGAGAGCTGTGTAAGCCCTGCCGTCACTTACGGCTTTACACTAAGAAGCCTTACCAAGGAGAAACCAGTGTCTGAGGTCTGGCTCCCTTGTAGAGCATTTTACAGCTTTCTCATTGGCATTCAGTAGCGAGTGTACAGACTGTTGAATGTTTACAGTGAGCACCCCGTGACATTACTACCCACACCAGGAAGTGCTTCCTTGCAAGGAAACCAGTGTCTGCTCCTGACTATTGCCTCTTCCAGATTTACTATTATATGATAGAGATTACTTTTGCCAGTTTGAACAGTCTATATTCTTTACTGTCCAATTTGATAGAATACTGTTTGATTTAGTTTGGTTTTTACATATTTGTGTTGTTGTGTGTCCCTGTAGTTCATTTTTTCATTACTGAGGAGTGTGCCGTTGCATAAGTAGTGTAGTCCCCTGAGTCCCCAGGGCTATGTCCCATGAGCTCTGAGCTACCTTTTGTGTCTCTTCACCTTGAATAGGGACCAGCAATCTAAGAAAAGTCCATCCAGGTCTGGCTTTGTAAGACTGAGCATGCTAGCATCACTGGTGGGCTGGGCTGCATCACTGAAAGTCCCCCAGCACTGGGTGATGATCACTAAGGCTGCCCCAACACCAGCCTGCCTTCTACGAACTCTTACATGCTCTAGCACCAAGACCACATTCAGCTGGGAGCCCGAGGGAAGTAAGTGGTGACCGGAATCTCTGGTATAGGCCTTCTGTGAGGGAATGTTCATAGTCCCTCGCCACTGTCAGAGGCCCAGCTGCCATGACTGCGAGCCCCCAGGTCTGTGCTTCATGATGGACACTGGTTATGAAGTCACCTGGGAGAATGTGGCTCTGCTGCTCACGCCCAATGAGTGCTTTTAAATGCGGTGCCATTCCAGTTCTGGAATGTCTGTAGGCCCTTTCGTATAGTTCAGCTGCCTGCTAGCATTTTCTACTGTCGTTTTTCTTTGAAGATGTTACTTTATGTAGCTTATACAGTATATCATTTAACAGTAATATAATTTCATTATCTGAATCCCTGAGAGTTTGTCTTTGATGGGCTAATGATCCTGATTTTTATTATATTGTCTTATTTTATTAGATATCAAACATTGTATATTAAAATGTTGCAAACTGAGCTTAGTGATTGATACATGCCTGTAATCCCAGTGTTTGGAAGGCTAAGGCAGGAGGATCGTGAGTTTGAGCCGGTCTGATGCACACAGGAGACCCTAACCTGAGCTGCAGGCTGTTGTTATCCTCTTGGATGGATCTGTTCCATTCTCATAAGATTTCCAGCAACCCCACATCACCATAACCCAATCAGGAGCGGAGGTGACGGAGTGATGGCAACAGTCCTCAAGAGTCAGTCTTTCTCCTGTTCTGTCTCACTGCTGGAGTGTGCTCCTTCCAAGTCTTGACCTCCATTTGGGGAGCCTTACCCATAACCCTTCTTTTTTGGCATGCCCTGACCTGTTGTTTCTGTTAGAAAAACTCTGCTTAGGTTTCTGTTAGGAAAAAAAAGAATTGCCTCTTCCAGAATTAGCCCGTGCACTCTCCTGAGTTACCCTCTCCAGGGTCTCAACCCAAATTCTTTACTACGTTGTTAGTTCTGTGATGCTTTCAAACACAGGAGAACTGGGTGTATTTTGTTTTCTTTTCTTTTCAACTTTCTCATTCCTAGTTCATTTGAATGATCTTTTCTAAAAACAGGACTTTCCCACAAGTTCTAGTAATTGGTGATGTTAATCCTTAAATGTACATTTATATCGAGTTTAGCATTTTACAGAGACATCTGCCCTCAGAAGAGGGCTGATGGACCAGGCAGGTTCCTCAGCCTGGTAATGACTAAGCTGATGCTCAGGTTTAAATGTTTTATTTTATTTTTATTATTTTTTATTTTTTTTGGTTTTTCGAGACAGGGTTTCTCTGTGTAGCTTTGCGCCTTTCCTGGAACTCACTTGGTAGCCCAGGCTGGCCTTGAACTCACAGAGATCCGCCTGGCTCTGCCTCCCGAGTGCTGGGATTAAAGGCGTGCGCCACCACCGCCCGGCTTAAATGTTTTAATTCTTAACTCTGTTTCCATACTAGAGGACTGAACTTTTCTGTTTAATGTTAATTGCTCCACTCATAAAAAGAAAAAAAATACCAGTTTATTTTTCTGTTTGTTTTGTTTAAGAATGTGTTTGGGCGTGATCCCAGCTTCCCACTGATTGATTCAAGTTCCCAGAACCAGATTAGAAAACGGATTGTTCTTGAAAAATTGAGCAAAGTGTAAGTATGGATGTGTCCTTCTGACTTAGTCAGAGGTTTAAATTAACTGAATGTTTTCATGAGTTTGTAATTTATAAATTTTTTAAAGATGATATGAAAAGCTTACATGAATTTCCTCATTTGAAAATTTCCCATTTTAACATTGTATCTTTTCAGACACTTTTCAGTACTAAATTCTTTTTGTAGACAACACAAGGATATCATAAAGGGGGAAACTGAGATTGTAGAGTGGAAAAACAAAATACCCCACGTCTTCCTAAGCCAGCAAAGAGAGAGAGCTGTTGAAGCAAGCTCAGCTGTGGTGAATGGTCACATCACTGGACGTTGCCACAGCCCGTCTGCATATTCACAGGCCCACTTCACACTCAAGAACATGAGTTTCAGTCAGTTCAACGTGCACTTTGGCCTGAAGCGTCCTGTGATGGGAAGGATTGTTCTTCAAATTAGCCCAGTTACAGATGACACTTAAAAAGTATTCTTGTTTCTGTTTTTAAAACAAAAAAGTTTCCAAATCTTTTTTCCAAAGGTATAAGATCTACCTTGAACTTTTAAACCTACATTTCCTTCTTTTAGCAAGAAAACATGAAATGTATCAATCACCATTTAAAGAGTTGAAAATACAGAGAAGTCTTAGTTTTGTAGTATTTTGAAAAGAAGAAAAACATTTTCTGGAAGCATAATATTTTTGAGCAGCCAAGATATAAACTATTACTGGTGATATAATGGGAAGTACAACTATTTTACTTTAAAAATACATATTTTTAAGCCACACCTGAAATCCTCTTTGATTGGGTCACTATGTAGACCAGGCTAGCATCTAACTCACGGAGATCTTCTTGCCTCGGTCTCTGCCTGTGGGTGCCAGGATGAAGGAAGTGCCACCATGCTGGATATGGCATTATGTCTTGGTTTGGTTCAATCTAAAAAAAATTGACCACAAAGATCTATTCCTAGTTTTTACCTTTGAATAAATGTTTAAATTAATATTTATTGAGCACGTCCATATGTTGGGCTGTGTATATGTTGTTTTTTTTCTGCCCTGTATGTGTGGTATATGTGTATGTACAGAATCTGCGTATGTGTCATACGCATGCAGGTCCATGTATGTGGGAATGGAGACCAGAAGCCAACCTCTGATATTACTTCCAAAGAGCCCTCCACCTTGCTTCTTGAGCCAGGATCTCACTGGGACCTGGCGCTTACTGACAGGCTACAGTGGCTGGCCACTGAGGCCCCAGGATAGACCGGTCTCCTCCACAAGTTCTCATGCTTGGGTGGGAAACATGTTACTGACTGAGCCATCTTTCCAGCCCTGTTGTTTGTTTTTTAAACTAATCCTTGTGCTTGTATCTGTGAAATAATTCAGTATAAGTCACCACCTATCTGATACAGTGCAAGACAATATCAAACTTTGGCTGTTTGAGTTTTGAGTGTTGGGATAGATTATCATTTCAGGTACGTAGTTAGAGGACAGGAGTTTCATTGGAAATAATTTCCTAGCTGTTTTAGCTAATGAAAGTAATGGTTGAGTGCTGAGCCCTAAACAAAACATTTATACAACACCCACCCCAGGCTGAGGGGATATTGTGGAAGAGGAGGCAGAAAGACTCTAAGAGCCAGAGGATGGGGAGAAGGGCTTTGAAATGCCAGTTTTCTTGGCTGACCTTTTTTGTTTTATAAACACCAGAAGAAAGTAATGGTTAGGTATGGTGATGTTATTGTATAAAAAAATATGTTTGTATTTAGAGATATGAGTAAAAATGAGGGTCCAATGACATAATATCAAGAATTTGCTTTAAAGTACTTCTGGGGGTAGAACAAGGGACAGAAAAATGAGGCAAACATAGCAATGTTAAAAGGTGGGCTCTGAGCTGGGTACCCTGCATGCCTGTGACCCAGCACTTGGGGAGGGAAGCAGCAGGATGAGGAGTTGAAGGCTATCTTTAAGTACATAGAAAGTTTGAGGGCAGGCTGGACACATCTCCATGTGCTATGTGTGGTGTACGTATTCATTCCTTTGCTTTCTTGCTATAAAAAAACAACTCTAAGAAGGAATGAAATATATTTTGTGTATAATAAGCATCGTGTATTTTTGTTTCAAATGTGTTATATGGCATATGCATTTTTTGCCCAACATTTACCATTTTACATTTCCAATAACATTAATCTGTACTATTTTAAAGGTTTTTTAAATGGATTACTAAATGTATCTATCATATAAATCACCTACTGATAGGTTTATCTTCATCACTAAAATATTTCTGTAGGCATCTTCTTGTATTTGTTGGAATAGTGTTTATATGATTATTCAGAGGATAATGCTTTCATAGTAAACTATGGAATTAAAGGTGATGACAGGTTGCTCTTCAGGTAAGAAAACCAGGGACAGAAAGAGGTAGAGGCAGCAGCCAGGGTGGTTTTGCATCACAGGGCTCTACACTCAGTAGCACGGATGCAGAGCTGGAGTTAGGATGACGCTCCTTTGACCTCTCCCTAATCATAATGTAGCGTAACTTTCACTTCTGCCTCAGTGTCACAGTGGTCATGGAAACCGCAGGGGCAGGCATGCCCGCCAAAATGTTTCTATACAGTAATGAAGTTCTAGCTTTAAATAATGTGGGTTTTTTTTTTTTTTTTTTCTTTTCAGATTGCCTGGACTTTTGGGTCCTCTTCAGATTACAATAGGCGATATTTACTCTGACCTTAAAAACCTTGTTCAGACTTTCAGGTTAGTGTTAATGTTGTAATTTCTTCCTTCTCTGTTATTTTGACCATACTGACTCTTGCACAGTCTGTAGGTAGGCTAAGACGGGAAAGTACGTGCTTTGCCTTTGTGGACCCACATTGTAAACTCAGTGCTGTTTCCTCCTCCTCTAAACATTACTTGTTGTTTTCTATTGAATACAACTCCTTATTGGCTCCAATTTTGATATATTTTACTTTGGATAGCTTGCTTATAAAGTAAACTGCATTTAGGGGGAAAAATTACAGGATAGAGAGATGACTGTGCGTAGAACGCCAGCCTCGTAAGCTCAGTCCTGTCTCAGGGTTTCTATCACCACGCCCACAGCAACTCCTGTGAAGGAAAACATTTCATTGGGGCTGGCTTACAGTTAGTTCAGAGGTTTAGTCCATTTTGTAAACATGGCAGTAAACATGGCAGCATGCAGGCAGACATGGTGCTGGAGAGGTGGTTGAGAGTTCTACATCTTGATGTGCAGGCAGCAGGAAGGGACTGTCCCACTAGGCCTAGCTTGAGCATATAAGACCTTAAAGCCCACCTCCACTGTGACATACTTCTTTAACAAGGCCACACCTACTCCAACAAGGCCACCTCCTAACAGTGCCATTCACTGTGGTCCAAGCATTCAAACACATGAGTCTATGGGGGCCATTCCTATTCAAACCACCACAAGTCTCCAAAACCCAAGTTAAAAAAAAAATGAAAAAGCTAGCATTGTCGTGTGTGCTAATAATCTCAGCATTGAGGAAGTGGAGACAGGCCTTTTGGCCTTCTGGCCAACCAGCCTAGGCTCCTTGGCAAGTTCTAGGCCAGAGGGAGACCCTGACTTAGAAATGGTGGACACCTGAGGCACTAAACCCATATCCTCTGATCTCCCCACACATACGTACACACACAAAAGGAACATTATATCTGTGACACAAAGCTGCTAACAAATTTAGTGAAATTATAAATGTGTACCAGATGAGCAGCTCTGTGGTAAGCCTGTGGTACACAAGAAACAATGCTGAGCCTCAGGGAGGCCTCACCTGTGAGAACATAAGGTGATCGTAGGGAGTAATTTAATGCTGGATTGTGTGAAGACACTTGAGTACTGAGAAGTACTGAGAACTGCAAAGACAGAGAATGGAGATTTTGCACCTTGGAAAGTGGAGCAGTTGAGAGTTTTCTGATTGATAAAACATGCATATGAGAACAGTCTCACTGGGGTGTCCATAGTTGAAAGTGAATAGGTTTAAAAATAAACCTAAATAATGTGATTTATTGATTGTCATGAGTGTCTCAGAGAAAATACAGCTTAAAGATCATTGATCACAAAACTTCACGGATGCTAGAATAGTCTTCAGATTGGCACAGGCCTTTTGAAGACTGAGTGCTTTGTGAAAAAAAGGGTCCAGACCAAATATTATAAAACTTGATTTTTTGGTATCCCTGTTCATAATGGAAACAGACGCTTTCCATCTTATGTCTCTACTAGAACCATGCATCTAAAAGGGAAAAAAGAATTTTCTATAGTGATGGTAAACTTTGGCTAGAGGTCCACAGTGCGGAAACACTGAAATTGAGGATTTGTTCTGACTTCGAGAGTGAATGTCATAGTGACACACTTTCACTGGTTTGTAACGACTTGCCATGCACTTCCTTCCAACAGTGGGTATCTCATTGTTCTGCGCGAACTGGTGATGTCACCTCAGCAGAGCTCTAGGAATAAGTCCTCTCGGGGGTGGGGGGGGTGGGGGGGGGTGTTCTAGAGCACTCACCTAGTGTGAATGAGTTCCGATCCAAACACTACCAAACACTATTTTTCCCTCCGTGTCTAAGGACCTCTTTGTTTTTCACTGTAGGGCACAAAATTATGTCTCTTCAGTGTGAATTTTTCCCTTACTAAATCATTGCTATTAATTATAAAAGTACTGCCAGTGAGAACTTGTCCAGCATTTGATGACATCAAGTTGGCATTTCAGTTAAAATCATGAAACATGATGCTTTAGTCACACTGTGCTATCTGACAGGTAGCATTTCTCACTCCTTTGGGACTACTGATGTCATTTGAATTTTTTGTTTGTTTTTTTGTTTTTTGAGACAGGGTTTCTCTGTGTAGCTTTGCGCCTTTCCTGAAACTCGCTTTGGAGACCAGGCTGTTGAATTGTATTTTTAAAGTAACTTTAGGACCACTCCATTATTATTGTATGTGCCATGGAAATGGGGTGTTCGGTGTTAGAACCACTGTTAGCCTTTGGAAGCTGCACTGCTAATAATGTCTGATTTATGTCAACACATGAAGTCAGTTCTCATCACATGCTGGGCTTTACCAAGTTATTTAATTTCTAAAAGCAATGATGTCATCATAGGTGGCAGGTAAGAAATAAGATAACCTCTCTCAATTCACATAACCAGCCATTGGGGTGATCTCAAGCCTACCTGGAGAACCTGTGCTGTCTCTTCTCTTGGCAGATGAAAGTTCATTGATCATAGAAGGCAGTACAGAGAAAGTTCATTGATCATAGAAGGCAGTACAGAGAAAGTTCATTGATCATAGAAGGCAGTACAGAGAAAGTTCATTGATCATAGAAGGCGGTGCAGAGAAAGGTCATTGGTCATGGAAGGCAGTGCAGAGAAAGGTCATTGGTCATGGAAGGCAGTGCAGAGAAAGGTCATTGGTCATGGAACGCAGTACAAGAAAGGTCATTGGTCATGGAAGGCAGTGTAGAGAAAGGTCATTGGTCATGGAAGGCAGTGCAGAGAAAGGTCATTGGTCATGGAAGGCAGTGCAGAGAAAGGTCATTGGTCATGGAAGGCAGTGTAGAGAAAGGTCATTGGTCATGGAAGGCAGTACAAAGAAAGGTCATTGGTCATGGAAGGCAGTGCAGAGAAAGGTCATTGGTCATGGAAGGCAGTGCAGAGAAAGGTCATTGGTCATGGAAGGCAGTGTAGAGAAAGGTCATTGGTCATGGAAGGCAGTGCAAGAAAGGTCATTGGTCATGGAAGGCAGTGTAGAGAAAGGTCATT